>NW_008824544.1:1967838-2006665 GCF_000699105.1 Pygoscelis adeliae | reverse complement strand
CAGGGAAGTGGTTGAGTCCCCATCCCTGGAGGTGTTTAAAAGACGTGTAGATGAGGCGCTTAGGGACATGGTTTAGTGGGCATGGTGGTGTTGAGTTGACGGTTGGACTTGATGATCTTGGAGGTCTTTTCCAACCTTAATGATTCTATGATTCTGTGATAATATCCTTTAGCTTGAAGATACATCTGTATTGATTAATACTGTAGCTGTGACCGAAATCTGGGAAATGCAAAATTGCTGCATATTCTGTTTGAAAAAATCTTTTAGAACTTTTTTGTTGTTGTAATTACAATTTCATAAATGTTTGGTCTCTTTTTGAGACTTCTAGTATGGAACTTTTTTCTCAAAACAACTATCACTTGCAGCTAAAACGGTATAGAGATTTGGACTGTAATATGAGGGAGACTGAGAAATTCTGTGGGGTGTGTGCATTCACTGACATCGTCTTGTACTAACACATTTTTTCCTCCTCCTGTTTTAAAAAAAACCCATATTTTATCACATTTAAACGAGCTGCTTAGATGCAACTTTTTTGGGGAAAATGCCATTTGCTTTGTTGGCGCTTTCTTTATTTACTAGATTACTGTGCCTTATAAAGTGGCCTTTTGCCTTTTGAGGGGCATGGGTGTGAGGGAGAGGAGAAAGAAATAAGATAAATTTGAAGATCCATAATAACAGTCTGTGGTTCTGTAGTTACTCTTTGTGGTAACATATATGTTTCTTGCTTAATGCTGTCCTAATCACGTAGTTCCAAAAGACATGAAGTACCTCTGTTGTATCTACAGAGTTCACCACTGTAGCTTAAGCTATTGCTTTTGACGAATCTTTACAGGTTAAATATTAGGTTAAATAATAAGAGCTTTTGGAACCCTTTTAAACTGTTACTAAACTGTGTAGTTTAGACACACTTGTATGTCTAAATCTGAATGTTCAGTTTTACAGTAAATATATGAGCAAAGAGCAGTGCCCTTGTGGAGTGCCTTGTGGAGGTGATAGGTGTAATAGGTATATAGATACATCTTGCAGGAGGAAAAAATAGAATACATGCTTTTCATGCCTTTTTTTTAAATCAAGACGTATTTGAAGACAAACATCTGATATTGATCTCCATTAGTGTCTGGGGTCTGTATCAGGAGGATGATAAAAGCGATCTACATAGGCAGTTCCCTTAGCTTCACTGTGGCTCTCTGTGAAAGTTGCTGTCTATCTTCTTATCACCTAGATCCATTTCCAGAATGTGTTGTAGCAAGAGCTAAGGGGGTAAAAAATAATGTGAATTGAGTAAGAAGGGTAACAGTAAGAGTGTTGTGCAGTGGCGGGATTTTGCAATGTATAGTTTCCTTATGATTTCAAAGTATGCAATAATGGCTGCTGAATGTAGCTATATGTTTTTTTTTCTCTTCCCCTTTGCCCTTTTTTAGCATTTGTTTTTCTTCTTTCGGTTGATGAGTTTTTGCCTGGAACAGGTGGAATTAATTTCATTGACCATTTACTGAAGTTCTCAATCATCATCCTGAATTTAATGAACAGCTTTCTTGTATGTTTAAAGTAGAAAGAAAAACAGACTTAAAAAAATGTGAACAAATGCCTCTCATCCTCGTTAGTCAACATTCACTTAAACAGCTTTCTGCTACAATTATTTATTACTTCCCCAGCCTCTAGATCAAGCTACTTTCTGCTCCCAAGAAGATTTCTTCTAAAAGAGGTTCATATATCTACCTCAGTTTGTTTTAAAAACTGCAGCCATACTTTCATGCTTTGAAAATGGTAGCAGAAGTGCTAAAAATGAAGAAAAAAAAATATTCCTACGTGAATGCAAATTCTGTTGGAATAAGCAGTTACTGACATTTACTGATTCCTTAGGACCATTTAGAAGACTGTGAGGATGTTTTTTTATTTATTTTTATGGATGTTTTGCAAAATGCATAGCCAAAAGCAGTCATCCTTGAAAAATGAATGCCTTGAATAATAAATGGAGTCGTGTCACTAGTGCAAACATTTTCACAGGAAAGGCTACCAGAATTCTGCATATGATTTTTTGAGAGCATTAGGTTTTCTTTTTTTATCTTTTTCATGGTTCCCTTTGGTGCATTACTGTCAAAGAATAATCTGTAGAAAATAATGAAGATCAAAATCTAAGGTTTCAGAGATTTATGGGGAGGGTTAGTTATTGATCTGGAACTCTAGAATTCTCCTATTCCAACTACAGTAGATTATTTAAAACTTGGAAAATTAATTCAAAATATTAGTGAGAAAGGATAGATAAACTACTTCATAGCTACGTTAGTAGTAATTTGTATCATGATATATTGCCTGTCTTAGAGCTCAATGCCTATTTATTTTGAGAGATTAATTTGAAGACCAATTGTGACAGGAAAAGTCAGAGAGGAATATCGTAAAACAAAATGTTTCTATTGATACTTAAGGTGTTGCTGGGACTTAGTTGCTAGGTAGACTTTATCTGAATTTATTATTTTTTGCAAGAAATACGGA
This sequence comes from Pygoscelis adeliae, assembly GCF_000699105.1. NCBI lineage: Eukaryota > Metazoa > Chordata > Aves > Sphenisciformes > Spheniscidae > Pygoscelis > Pygoscelis adeliae. The sequence goes on along the minus strand of NW_008824544.1, from coordinate 2,004,172 downwards.
GTTTTTACTGTGAACTTGCTATGCAAATGTTTTTTACAATATGCTGTTCCTTCTATTTGATCTTTAAAGAATCTTTTCCTGGCTAATGTGCCTTACTTGTATTTCCTTAATCCTTTAAACTATTGTTGAAAACTTGTCTCCTGCTTATGAAATAGTTGTTGCTCCTAATAAGAAAATCTGCTTCATTTTTCTGAGCCCCTTTGCTAAGATGGGAGGGAAGATGAAGCAGTTCTGCCATGTGTGGTTTCTGAAACTGCAGCTTGTAAAGCAAACATTCAGATGGTCATTAAGAACAGCTGCCCTCACTGTTGCTGATACTTGACTTTTTATAGCCCTTGTTTTGAATAGTCCTATTGACTTTGGAACATATCGAAGCGCCATCTGTATTTTACAGACGTAGAAAGAAGGGTCCAAAGAGCAAAGGGACCCCCACTCTTGCAAATCCCCATCTCCTGCCTGTAACATCAGACTTTGCTCTTTCGCAGAACTAAAGAGATACCAGCAGGAGTGTTTTGTGTATGTATAGTTATGTGCTTTCTAGGTGATAACGGCAAGACTTAAGGCTGGATCCCGCTTCCATTGAAACAGGTAGCAACAGGAGTGGGTCTCAGGCTGGTACCTTACTGGCCGTTGCGTTATGGACTGTCCATTTCTTTGAGTGTGTCGGGCCTGAAAGCTTGTTATCTTAACCATGTTTAGAATCTAGCAGGTAGGGAAAAGGACGTAAATAATTCTGGCTATGGGGAGCCTAAGGTAGGATTATGAAGACAGACCTGCATAGGTTTCTGCCGAGATGTGGTGGAATAATCTGTATGCAGCCTGAATTCTGGCCAGTTCAGGCTGCTGTGAGATGGAAAAAGTACAGTCACAATAACTTTGCATCTCAAATAAAATGTGTGCAGGCCTATTGTTCTTATGAATGAATGCCCTCAAGCCATTTTAGTGGGGTTTTTTTTTGTTTTGTTTTTTTTTTTTAGTAGCTTGTACACCTTTCTTTCTGTAAATGAGGGCACAACAAGCAGGCGCTTTTTTGGGTAGCTGCAGTGCTGCCTAGGATTACCCTGTGAGTTCTTGATGTTTTTTTAAAAGCCTAGACAGAATACCATGAATATATAAACGTTATGGATTATAAGAAGAGACTGAAGGAGAAAATACATTTTCTTCAAACTTAAATACTGATATTTTTTCTTTTTTTTTTTTCTTTTCCAAGTGTCATTTGACAATTATCCACTCAGCCATAATTTTGCAGCATCTTTTGTGCTGTAAATGTGTTACCTCTTGGCAATATGCTTTATGAAAAAGAACTGCTTTCAAAGATTGGTTAATTATAATTACGTTAATGGAAGCATTTTTGTTTTGAGTGATGACAGCTGACTAATCAGGATGCAGGTCGTTCTTTGTATTATGGTTAGGAGAGGTCAAGGGCTGCACATAGTATCCGTAAAATCCCATCCTGGTTAACTGCTCCCTCTCATACCAACATAGTTCATCAGGTTGGTAATGTGTGCATGATTTCTGTATTCCCTACGATTCTGAAGTTAAGGAAGAAAAGCAAAATTGAAGAACATCATCACGCACATATTGCTTAGCAAACTAGCTGTTAAAGATGAAAAATGCTTAGCAGAAACTCACTTGATATGCACTGAATATGTAACACTACTTTTCTCCTCAAACAGAATCTACTTAAATTGTTACACTAAATTTATGACATGGTTTGTTTCTGGTTTACCTTGTGTATCTGTGTTGGAATTGCTGTGAACTTTCAGTTGGTGAATATCTTTGCCCACAGTTTGTGTTTTGTTAGGAAGTGGTCTGAAAGACGGCAGTTGTAGTGACAGATTATATGGAAATACCAGTTTGGTTTCATGATTCAAAGGTAAGAGTGAACTATAACCAAGTTATCACTCCTGTGTAGCAGATAAAATTACATGATTTAGCTAGTTAGTGTGTTTTATTTCTTGAAGTCTTTTCGATATTGCCACTTCTTCAAAGCAGGTTTAGTGTTACTGTCTTCACAGATGTATAAATTGATTTGAGGAAAGAGAAATAGCAGCCACAAAGCTTATGGTATAATTCGTCTAAGTTTGTTACATTGTTTATCGTGAACACCATGGCCCTGCTTCAGACTTGCACTGTTTTCTTTACGTCGCACACAGGATGTTTAGTAAACTTGTTTACATCTTCCAAATTAATTTTAAAGCTTTGGGCTTTTTTCAGTTTCTTTCTACATGACAATTTCCCAAACAAAGAAGAGAGGGGAAACTGCTGTGCGTACCATCTTTGGAGATTATTTCACGTTGGGGGAGGCAGGTGTGTGTGAAAATGATTTCTAGTCCTGAAGTTCTTGTGTGTCTCTCTTAAAAGCTCGGAGCAGGCTTCAACTGTTTAAAATACCCCTACCACTGGTGGAGAGAGAGATACTGGTGACCATGGGATGAAAGCCTTTCTAACGGCTGTTCTTCAAACTTTAGTAGGTACTGGTTTTGTATTCTCACCATGGTCTGCTAGACCTGCAAATCATCTACTAGTCCTTTTCCAGTTAGTCATCTTTGTTACCAGCAGGACAAGGGATAGTTTTGAAGAAAAGGGAGCAGTAGGGAATAGCTGTAACCCTTTCCTGGGTGTTAATGCCTAGCCATTGAAGTGCTCCATTTCTTTTCTTAAGTAATTTTGACAGAAAAGGAAGTACAGAGCATGCCTTCTATTCCCTTCTCTCTTCCTCTGCTCCCCCTTCCCCACTGTTACTCTTTGTCAGTCCACCATGCTCTCCTTATTCCAGCACTTGAGAACCTTGCTGTAGAAATGAGAATCTAGTTAGTTAAAATTGTTCAGTTAAAAACCACCTTCAGGATCTGCAAGGTATACGCATGCTTTAGTTGGTTAAGTGGATGTTATTACTGAAGATTTTATTCTACCTTATTCCTTTTTTCTTTTTTTTCTTTTCCTGTTTTCTTTTTTCCTATCCTTGATATGTGTATGTATAAAGACCATCAAAAGTTTAGTAGTGCTCTAGAGGTAGTTGTGTTCTTCTATGAACCATAAACTCAGAAGTCAGCTTTTCAGAGGAAATTTGCAATGTAATGTAGCTGTAAGTAGTGATGTTCCTTTTCAAGTTAAAGATACAAACTCGGACAAGTTGTTTGATAACCCAACTAAATAAAGAACACATCATGGCAAGATAATAGTGGGAAGGTTCTTACAGTAGGAATTGTGGGGACCGGATTATTAAGTAAAGAACATTCAGGTAAACTTTACCAGCAACCCTGCATTTTACATCTCTTATTTTAAATGTTTTGAAATTACAGTTGTTCTGGAAACGTCTATTTATAGTAATCTTTTCCTTACCACTCGATGTATAAAGTCATTTGTCTGAAACCTGGAATTTAAGTTTATGTACAGGAGTTAGAAATTATTCTTAATGTAGAAAGTTGGTAGTTCTGTTTCTAATGATTTGAAGAATCCTTTTTCAGGAAGAGATAAATTACAGCTGCACAGTATGTCTACAAGCTTTCTATTGAGTGAACACTTGAATATTTGCAGGGTAGGAGAAGAAATCGGACAGCTTGTCAGAGAGAATGATTTTAGTTGTCTTTGTTTTGCCAAACCAAATACGAATGTACTTTAGGTTGCTATTACTTCTGGCAGAGGTGGATTAATGGGCAGGCTGTAAATGAGACTGACATAATAGAAACAGTTTGTCGTGCCTACTCTGTATGTGTTTCAAGAGACTGACATGCATGTGGATAAATACGCCAGCAAATCTAAAAATCTGAAACGCTTGTGATCAGCAGCTGGAAATGGAAAGAGACGACCTCTCCCCCCCACCATCTAACACTTAGGCAATGGGAACAGAAGGTCTAAAGGCCAGAGAATACGTCTTGAGGTGCCTCGGTTGTGGCCTGTGGTTTGTTTTAATGTTATGTTTTTTGGAAAATGTAGTTGGCTTCCTAAATCACTTCCTCTGTGTAGGCAAGGCCTCGCAATGCTATGTAGGAATTCGATTTCCTGAAGCATCCACAGAGCCTCTTCAGGGCTGACAGCTATTTAACGCAACCGTATAAAACACGATTTATCATAAATTTTTTTTTTTGTTAGCTCTGTAGAAGCTTTGACAGAAGGCATTTCTGAAGTGCCTTTGTACGTTTTCCAAATGGCATTAGAAATGTTGTGGGACACGTACTGCAATTTATCTGCTTAAAATTACCTGACAGAAGTAATGATAATACCTTAGCTGAAACAGTTCTCTGGGCCTCTGGTGATGGGAAAGAGAAGAATGCCTGAAATACTCCAAGGATTTCCAGCGTGCCTCCCGGTGTGCAAGAATTCCCGTCACGTACAAGGGTGTCAGAGGTGTGTGTTCAAGGGGGGAGAAAAGGAACTGAATGACTCTCTTTAGCGGGTGCTTGCTTGTGCCTGATGGAGTTTAGCAAGCCAGATTTAATTTTAATTCTGTTAGTAAGTCTGACGCTGGCTCTACACTGCACCGATAGCTCTCTTAAAGCATTACATGAAATTTCATGAATTGAGACAGACTTTAAAAGAGGATGCAGACGTGCTGCTTAGATACTGAGCCTAGGGGAGTACATTGCATCTGTCGGCATTCATTTCAAGTGGTGTTTTCTTTAGTTACTTTGTGGTGTGAATGTTTCCTTTAAACTTTATTTAGAGAAATTGGTATGCATTCTTTGCAGTAAATAATTTTAAAATGTTCTGTAGAAATACATTTAGGACTGCTTGCAGTTTTTTGTCTCCTTGTGCTGAAGTCACTTTAAATCCATCACCTCAGCCTGTAGAGTCGTCAGGCAGAAATCTTTCTGTGAAGGTAGATCAGTTCTTCCTGCATCAGTTTTGCTTGAGCATACTGAGGACAGCCATGTAATAACATGTAGTAATGAAACCTGTTGGAATTTTAGAGGAGCATCTAGTCTCTTTGATCTTGCTAACGAGCAATGATTCAAGTGCTACAGATTGTAAAGGATCTGGTGTCACCAGCAAGACGGAGAACAGATGCTGCTAAGAAAGGTAAGAGCAGCACTGGGATATATTCAGTGCTCTGAGTAATTTACTGTAAATCAGAAATATTTTGGAGTTCGGTTGTAGTGAAATTAAGTGTGTGCCTGATACTTAATGTTCTTTGTTGTGGCATGTACAGCTGCCATAATTTGGCTTTGAACTATATTAAGCCTAATAATTATCGTTTTGCAACTGCAGCTTTCCCAAAGAGAATCCCGATGACGTTTGTTATGCTGAAGATGGAGTTTATGTCAGCATTTGCAACTGCTACTGCTGTTCTAAAAATCTTTTCTGTATTTTTCTGTGGTAAAAATGTTTTTCTTGCCCAGATATCTCAGGCTGTGAAAATAGCAACCATATTCTGTGGAATCCCATCAGAATAGTTTTTAGATTCTTAACATTTTAAATGAGAAAAGAGCAAAAATAGGCTGCTTTAGTGCTTATGGAAATGAGAGAGACTGAAACTACACAGCTGCACTGCTGTTTAGGTTTTGCAGTGAGATTATTTCTAGATTACAACTAACTTCAAAATCCGAAATGGTTCTTGCAAGTGTACAAAACATTGCTTGAAATAGTCAATTATTGTTTGAAACTAATTGATGTTAAATGCTTTTCTTGTTCTCTTCAGTATGTTGAATGTTTGTTGGTTTTTCTTCGCTAAAGTAGTGCCATCCTTTCTGGTATCTGGCATACTTATCTAATTAGGAACTGATTAAACACTTTTTTTTCCGTCTTTACTTTTACATCTTAATTATTTGCAATTGCTAAATATGTGGTTTGTAGAGGAACTAAATAATTTGTAGAGATGTCTTAAAAATTGCATTCCTTTCTTACTAGAATTAATTTTCTAGGACCACTTTAGTTTGTATTGAATAGGTCATGAATAATTTAGGATCTACAGCATCTGTGTCTGCCTGTTACTATGTCATTGTTCTGTTTTGCCCTTACATGTAATGTGTGGTTATAGGCAAGTACTTTTATTTTAAGTCACTCATCTAATAACATCAGGCTGCTGTAATTCTAATGAGTTAGTTAATGAAACCCCTCTGTAAGAAAACAAAATGAGTGAAGGTAGAACTGAGCTCTGCTGTTATCCTCTTATTCTGAAAAAAAGGCATGCATTTCATAAAACCAAGCTTCCTAATTATTTCTTTAGATTTTGCAGTGATTGCTTGAACATCCCACCCAACAGTTTTAGGATTTCATCAGAGTGAATTACTCGATTTCAGTTCTCCATTCGCTGTTCATTTTTTGATTTGTGTACTTACGCTCCACTAGTTACAGAGAAGAATGAAGGGGACAGGAGTTCTACTTGTCTGTTCTGCGTGTAGCTGGCTAGTCAGGCTTGATTTTTATAGAAATAGTGTAAGAACTGGTTTAAAAAGATGACACCAATAAATATTAAAAAAAAAATTGTTTATTGGAACAGATTCAGTGAAGTTGGAAGGGAAAGCCTTGAAAAACATAAGGAAATGCTCATTTTCTCAGTTCTAAAGCTTTGAGGTTTTTTTTTTCCTCTCCGTTTGTTTTACTCCCTTGTTAAAAGACAGCAATTTTGGGTCATTGTTTGGGCGGTATTTTCAGGCTGCTAGTAACTGAGCTAATTAGATGTTAGCTCTTACAGAACTTGGTAGTACATTTTGACAAGCAATATTAAGATCTTAACATTAAAAAAAAAATTCAAACATTCTGAAGAAAACATTTACAAAAAGATGCAAAATGCCGACAGACTTTTGTGGTAAATACAGCAATTTGAGTAGGCATTAGGTTTTTTTTTTTTCCCACAGCAAGCAACATTAGGCATCTGGTGTATGCGAAGGACTGTATTCTACAGAAATGACTCACTCATTATTGTTTTCAGTAAATGGAAAAATGTATTTGTAAAGGAAGAGTTGCTAGGAAGCCCAGTGTGAATGTGAGGTGAATTCACTGAGACGTGAGGGATGATATGTGAAGTGTTTACCAATGTGCTTTCAAATTGGCGTTGGTAAATGGTAAAGGTTTTTAATTCTGCTTCTCGGGTGCATCCTCTTCTTCCCCTTAAAAAAGAGTGTTTATCATTAGAATATGATTTATTGGGTAGAAGTCTGAAATTCATTGTTTTTGACTTGTGTGAAAATTTTCTATAAAATCTCTGTCCCTTGTCATGAAAAAATAGGAACTCGAGAAACTGAAATTGAAAATAACTGAGCAGATACTTGCAGAAGCGTCACTGCATGTGGAGAGTGGAGGAGGAGCGTAGCCTTCAGTAGGGGCCTAACGTGCACTCAGGAAACAAATGTTACAAAGTAATGTAATGTATTAATTGCATATTTCATGTGTTGTACCTAGTTTAAAACTTTTCTTCTTTAAGATTGAATGAATATCCTAACTGTATAACTATTTTTATAAATAGTACACAAGGTCGTGGGGGAAAGGATTCCTCCGGCCTCCTGTTTTCACAACATTTATTTTCAGGCTGAGACCTAGAAACACAGTTACTAGCCAAGAGTGTCTTTCTGCATCCATGGTTCAACAACAGAAGCTTGTTATAAGGTCTATGGTAAGCATAGCTACTATGGAGAAGAAAATTCAATCCCTGCAGAAGAAATTCCTGCAGAATGTTGTTTACAAGAAACCCATTATTAACATTTCAAGGGTTGAGATGTGGTTTTAATGGGACAGTTGAACAGCCTGCCAAAGTTGCTGAGCGTAATCGTTTTTTTACAGGCCAGAGTTTGTTTTCATTGTGGCCGTGACCCATGCCACTAGTTAAATTAAATTTCATTTTCCGTCTCATAAGAGTGTGATAAATAGGTGGCTTACAAATACAAGACTAAATCCTGCAAATAGGCAGTATGTGTATGAGTATCTACCTTGTCTCCCAGTTGCAAGTCCTGTGGTTACGGTTTTGTCTTTAGTCTTCGACTGTTGAGGCTGACATCAGAAAATCCTTCAGTAGCCCTCTGAGATTCTTGCTTAGTGATACGTGCAGTGAGCTAAACAGTAAGTTCTGGTTTATAATGTCTCACATTTCCATCCTTTTTTTAAGTCTTATTGTGCTGCTTAAAACTTGATTTTTTTTTTTTGTTTTGTTTTTAAAAGAAAAACCCAGCCTGTAATTGTGTTCCATAGTCTTCCAATTGCAGTGAAGGCTGAATGTGTAGAGTTTTTTTGTTTGCTTTTTATGGTTTTTGTTTTTGGGAAAACCCAGACTCTTACCATCTTTAGATAACGTCAGGTCAGTTAAAGGAAAAAATTGCCTCTAGTCCATTTATTGTCAAAGGGGTAACACTTTACATGCTCTGCAAGTTTGAAGGTGAACATGAAGTGGTAAAGAAATTTTGAAGAGGTTGCCATAATTTTATTTCATAAGACTTGAATTTCTTAAACAATTTGTGAAATTGAAAGTCTGTCTTTGGATAAAGTCCTAAATCACGCCAGTATAAAATTCTCTTGATAAGCATTCTAATTCAAAGCCAAACATTTCACAAGATCTGAAAGCTTTCTGAATTTTAAAAAATAATTCAAATGTTACTTCTCCTAGAGAAATCCATGTAGAGTATAAATCTATTAATTATTTTCTTTTTTCTGTCACTGAAATCCTGGTTGAAATCCAAGTTGCTTAAAATTAATAAAGAAATAGTCATGTTTACTTCTTTCCTCCCTCCTTCCTTTTACAGATGGCCATAGCAGAACTTAACTGGCAACATCACCTTGATGTTAGGATATAAAGAGAGACATTGTATTAAAATACTTCTAGCAGGTGGGACAACTAAATTGAAATCATAGAATTAAAAAGGCGTGCAGTGTTTTAGTGTAAGAGATAGATACCTGAGAGAAAACTTTGGTTTGAGTTTTTTATGGATTGCCAGAGCAGACATATGTTTGGTCACTGCAAGCCACAGATAACGCTCATCAGGAATCCCCTGTATTTCTTTAGGTGGTATATCTTATCGCAGCCTTTGAGGTTTCAGACAAAGCTTATGGATATCTTCAGTTTCAAAGATAACTTTCATTCTGGAAATGTGGGCCTACGAGGTATGTAAATGTTGGGCCAGACAAGGATAATCATGTTTAAATGTGCCAGTAACAGCTCACACTTCAGAAGTTACTGCTTGAATTCACTTGCAGATGGTATTGTGGTAGAACCTTATATTTCAGACTTAGACTTGGCAAGAAATCTGCTGTCTTTTTTTGGTTTCTTTCTTTTTGGAATGGACTAAGTTGATTATTTGCAAGACAGAGAAAATAAAGTAAAGGTCCCACATCAAGTAGCTATGGTATTTTCTCATTACCTTTGGTGTTAGTAGAGGAAAGGTACAATCAAATGCATTCCCTCAAGGCAACTAGTGAAATGGCGGAAACTCTCTTCAGTCTCTTGATTTTTCTATTTGTTATAACATCTTTGCACAGGAGGCTGTGCAAAGCCCTCTTATGGGAGGTTTCAGGGTTAACTGAATTTATTTTTTAATTTCTTTTTTAACTTCCTGCTTTCCTTCAGGAAAAATTACATATTTTTCCTTTCTATTTCTTAGGAATTTTTTTAATTTAGTATTTTATTCTTAAGTGACTTCTGTTTCATATATATGAGAAGCCATTTTTTACTCTTTCTAAATTTTTTAAAAATTTTTTTACTTTTCAGTGTCACCTTATAGGAATTTGCTTCACTACGTTAGAATTGCCCCACTTTTAAATACTCTGCAATGAACACTGTGTAGGAAATGTCCGTTTAAAATAAAAATCTTAGGACTTCTTGATTTTTGCCCTGGACTCTCTTAAGAGCAGAGCTATGTGTTATTGCAGTTTGCTTTCAAGTAAGGTTTCACAAGCATGCACATGAGCTGATGAATGCAGCATGCAATGTAAAGCTTGAAAAGTTCCTGAGGAGTTTCTGGGTCAAGTTCTTGACCATCGTTGGCCAGCATGTCATTTGTGCTAAGCTTGGCCCAATTTTTCAAGTTTTTGGCGTACATCGTAGCCCAGCCTGCATCTTCTGTGATTCTTCCTTCAGTCCAGGTGATGGAAGATCCCGATTCCTTTTCAGTCACAGGAGAATCTCGTGTTCTTTTTGCTGAGCTCTGGATTAGTCCCACAAAGGGTTGTTGTATGCAACAACTGTCATGACAACTGGTAGTTTTTGTGTATTTGGATTGAGCAAGTGACATTATGAAAGCACATGCATGCTTTCTGCTGCAAACTAATAAGAAGATTATTTTTCTGAAGAAAGCTCGTCTGCCTCCCTCTTACTGCTGAGCCAGAACCAAAATACTGAACAAATCAGTAATGCTTTCAAAGATTGCTTAGATTTTTTTTCAAGAGTATTAAAAAAAAAAAAAAAAATACACTGGCTTTTTGCCTGTATCTCTTTGGTGCCAACTTCCTGTATCAGAATTTTTTTCCCATGGTCCTGATCTTGCACCTTTCCTCACAGGCTAATCATCTGTTATCTTCCAGGGAAACTGAACATAGACAATGAATGCAGCAGGACTGGATAACTTCTGGAGACTTTAACAACTTTTTTTTTTTTTTTAATGAAACCCAAATGGTGTTCTGCATAAAATGGGTAGATGGAGATGGCTTTTTCTCACATTTGAGGAAAAAAAAAAATTGTCAAATGGAATTCAGATTTTTGTTTTTGTCCCTCCTGGAGCTGCTTCAAGAATTCTTCCAGTTCGTGTGATTTTGTTATATGTAGTTTTCCTCAGTCTTTTCTTTGAAAAACAATAGCCTCTCATACCCTGTGGTGTCTTCTGACTGACAAAAACATTATTTAATGGTATCTTAGGTTGAAAGAACCCTAAGAAGAAACTTCAGCTTCCTCGGACTGTATCTAGGAGGTAGAAAAATAAGTCTTCTCATTCAAGTGTACCTAGAAAAGCTGATGTGAAAAATCAGTATATTTAAAGGGTAGATGAGATTGTGATAATCTAGTGTGACCTCTTGCTTGAAGACAGACTATTGACTATAGCAGTTCTTCCATACAAGCAGTGTTGCTACAGTTCACGTGAATATGAATGAAAATTGGGTAGTCACGGGTGTTTTATTGTTGAAGGAATACTGTTATAATCCCGGTTGGGTATTTTAACTGAGAAATGCTGGATAGAAGTAAAGGTTTTCTAGACCTGTATACCTGTTCTCGAATTATTTTGTTTTTTAGAGGTAGAATGGACAGGGGAGATGAGCGATCTTTTGCTCATAAGGCCAGAATGTGGACGAACGGTAAATTTTATTTATTTATTAGTTAAAATAAAAATGAACTTGGAAAGCTGTTCAATGAGCTGCCAACTCTGACAGCAGGGAGTTAAATCTTTTTTTTTTGTCATTAAATATGAAATTCTGCCACGGCAGTCAAGGTAAATTTATTGTATTCCGCAGGTCATCAGTATATACACACAGCTTCAATTCATTGGTAGAAACTTAGCCATGGTAAACAATGTGACAAAATTTAACTGTATTTCAACAGGCTTTACTGGTGTTACTGTATTTGTATTAAAGTTAGGCCTTTCGGCTGTGGTTTCACAGATAATTAATGCTAGCATAAATGACTCCTCTTAAAGATGCACTCCTGCCTTGCTTCTGTTGCTCATTTTGTCTCCTCATCCCAATTCAAATCCCTGTAGAGCTTCACAAGCATTTGTATAGCCATATAGTGATTTGGGAAGCTGATCCGAATTAAACTGTTCTTTCTCGTTGAGCTAGTTTTAATCTTGTTCAGTTTAACTAATCCAGTTGCTGATGCAGGTTCATAAAAGTGCATGCCAGCTCAAAGGAGGAGCCAGCAGTGGGATGTGAGTGAATACATGGGGGCGGCCTTCCTTCAGTGCTGGTGCTGGCTGATGCTAGCATGAAGTGCTGCTGAGACTTGCTACTGCAACAGTCTGAGGAATTCCACCTCAGGATGGTACAAACGCAAGCAAGTAATAGTACAGTTGGATCATTGAACAACTGGACACTCAGTGACTCATCTAGAGGATTTTTACCTAAAATATTCTATTTTTGTGGCTGGCATTCACTATTATTACTATTCAATGTGAGAGAATTTCATGGGATGTACATACATATGGCTTTTCTATGGCATTTCTTATCCTGACAATTTACTGCCTTTTTACTTTATTTAAAAAAAATATGCTTAAAATATTTCATTCTTCTCATTTGTGTGATGCCAGATGCAGTGATTAAGAAAGGTCGCAGTGCCGCTTAGCCATATGTAGCTGTTAATGACTGACTTTAGTGTCTGTTTATTTGGTCTGATTATTAGGTAGGTAGCATCATTTAACAAAGTACTTAGATTTTGTATCTTGGGAATTGATCTATGGCTTCACAAAATTAATACAGACAGCTTGAATTTGATTTAGCTATAGAGGAACTACAGAAAAATGAAGTATTTCTTGTTCTTTCTTTATGCACTAACGTTAGTCAACTGAAATGAGCTAATTTACAAGAAGGAAAGCATAACAAAGACAACTGATCTCCAGCATCATACCATAATTTGTTATTCCAAAATGTGTTGGAGTTGTTTTTGGGGGGGTGGGACCCTAAACCCGTGAATCGTCAACTGTAATATTCTCAATAATCCTGAAATACAACTTTAGGTTTCTTATTTGTAGCATATGGGAAATGTGGCAGCTTAACATAAAATATTCCTATAAAAAAGTAGGTTTGGAAAAGAATGAAGAGTAAGGAACAGTGCAGTAATGTAATGGGGGAAAACCACAACAGGTTCACAGTGACGTTTCTGCTAGATGGGAGAGAAATTCAGTTTGGTATAAATCAGCACAGCTGTGCTGGCATCAGTGAAGCTCATCTGACTTGCTCTGTGTGTGTGGTTTTTTTTCTAAAAACAAACCCACAAAAAAGACCCACAATAAAAAACCTTATTGTTTCTTTAGGGGTGTGTGTGTTTGTATGAAGCTACAGAATTCACAATTCTTGTCCTGTAGATGAAACAGCACATTTAAAAAAAATACTAGAAAGGAGTTGGTGGTGGGTTGTTTTTTGTGTGGGTTCCCCCCCCCCCCCCTTTTGTTCACTTGCTAGAATCGCTGACTGCTGCGGTTGTTTTTAATCCATCCAAGGATAGTCAAATGTAAAGTAATAGTGAGCTGCAAACCCTGGACTGGTTTCACTGATGTTGCAAGAGTCTCTCTCTCTCCCCTTCAGCTACTGTCAAAAATCTCAAATACAAGTATAGCTTTGGTTAAAATAGACACAAAACAGTAAAAAATGGAAGCAAGCAACATGCAAGCTAGAGAGATCGCATGATGATATACGGTTGCAAGTTGCTGTTTATCCTCTTCTGGTAAGAGGCCATCTTGTAGTTTTGAATCCCGCGGGCGGTGGGATGGCCCTGTGTGGCCTTCAGAGCTTTTTACAGTTCAAATTCATTGGTTTGGTCCTAGCTACCGGCTCAGTAGAAACAAGAGAAACAAAGCCTCGAATTAAACCTCTTTTTAAAACTTGTAGTATTGAGGATTAATGTAATCTTTACCTGCTGCAGTATGAGGATGTGTGCTGTTAAACACATCTGGACTTCTTAGTTTGTGTAAAGCATGGGACTGTTGCTGACCTGGAGTAGCAGTACTTGCACAAAATCACCCTTGTGATTTCACCGCAGCAGAGGGAACCTGGCAGCTGGGTGGAAAGACCAACTGAAAACAAGGTGGCTTTATTGGGTTTCTTGAAAGAAGAGGACAGCTGTGTGTGGGGAGTTAGGGATTCGTTCAGGTATTTGCTTAACGTTTCAGAAGGTTAATGGGTTACATAGTTTTGAGCTTGAGCTGGTAGGATGAATGTATTTGGATTTCTGGTTTCAGTGATACTGAAACTGAGACTGCAAATGGTTCTGTTTTGCCTGAGGCATTTGTCCAATACGTTTGGAAGAGAGACAAGATCTCAAGCCTGGATCTGAACATGGCAAAAAGGTGTTTGTGTCCTGTACCTTTCCTTCTGTAGCTGCTCTTGTACTTTTGTCATGATGTGAATTTTACAACTAAGCCCAGACATTTTAGCTTTGGATTTGGAGACTTTTGAGAAAAGGCTGGGAAGCTCTGCATGAAGGATCTAGAAAAACAAGCCTCATTCTCTGTCTTGCATTTTCATAGTTCAGGTGAACATATTATTCTGACCTTGATTTTGGTGAGATCATGGCAATTGTGCGTATGCTGTTTTCATGTATGTACAACTTTTTTTTTCTTCTTGTGGACTCGCAAAGTGTAATGCTGACATCATTTGACATACAAAGCATATTTTTTTTCTTAAAGAAAAACTTGTGCTGTTGAGATGTGCACACTTAAAGCAATGAGGGATCATCTAATTTTTTTTTTGCCTTAAATTGTTGAGTTTCCAGTATTTTATCCTCATGCTTATGAAATTTGGAATCTAATGTTAAATATGAATGCTAGTGTCCATGTTTACTGGTTGTGAAGTTTGCACAGAATTTATTTAATACACTTACAGCTTAAGGCGACAATTGTGTTTGTTAAATTGCAGTGGATAGGAATAAGCAACAGTGCAAAGAGAGATGCTAATAAGTTTGCCTGTTTGTTTTTAATAACTTAAAATTCAGTGAATATTTCAAAATGACAGGGTCTCAGCTGGACATTTTGTACAACAGATAATTATAGCAGTTGGGTGGCTTAGATAGTGTTTTGGTGTATATTGGAGATTCACAACTTTCCTGGACACCTTATCTGGCTTTGCCAAAACGTTTTTATGTCCTTTTGAGCTTCTAGATCTTTTGGTATAGCTTGTAGGCAAAACATCCAGACTTCTCAAATCAGATAACACATCCAATTTTTTTAGTTAGTCATATCTAACAGCAAATAAAAATACTGGTTTCTCAGGGGAATAGGTTCCCCTGTTTCATCCTTCTTGTTGCAAGTTCAAGCAGCTTCTTCTAAAAGAAATTGTCTGTCAGCATTAGTATTAAACTATCCATAAAAATGTTAATTTGAACTGAATTTCCAGATCAAACAGAAAACTTAATTAATGTCAGTTAATTAAATTCTTGGTGGAAATGAGAAAATAAGTACACAGATGCCCAAGACTGTTGCTGTCTCTTTGCTAATAAGGCAGCTAACGAAGCATTTTCTAGCTGTACCTGGAGGGGGCAGGTCCTTGGTGGGAATGATTTCCTCGAGGAACAAACCCTTCTACCTTCTGCATCACGTCCCAGGTGATGTAGGTTTCTTTTTCCTACTGTTATCTTCTGTAGCATTATTACATGGCAACATACTCAAACAAATAAAAGAAAATAGATATGAAGACACTTGATTGCACACACTCGTTTCCAGGAGGAGAGCGTGACACCCGTATCAGGTGTCATGGTTGTTAGTCACGGTCACTTAACTCTTCACCGCAGGTCGCTGTGATGAATGCGATATAAACCTTGGAACCTGCCAGCTATAAGGGCTCTGCATGCGCATGTGGGCTTTGTTATAAAACGAATCCGGGCTCACTGACCGCAGCTATTGTGAGCAGATTCTGTCCATATGGAGAAGCTCATTGATATTCAGCTTGTAGACTTCTTGTTTGTCAGATATCACTGCAGTACCACTGCTGGATTGCAGGTGTTTTCTACTGCCGCTTGGAAATAGCTCGAGTGCATACTTAATGTGGAATCTGCAGTTTGAGCAATAAATCTACAAGAGTTGTTTGAAGAGTCATATAACTGTGCCTTTAGTCTCAGGGTGTTCTGAAGACTTTGGGGGTTTTGTAGCTTTTAAGCCAGGTACAATCTTGATGCACACAGTTGAAACCACTTGTTCTTGGGGAGTGAAAGTTACATGCAGTAGTTGGTATTTTTCAATCCCTTCCCACTGTGTGTGTGGTTGGGTTTTTTGGGTGGTTTTTCTTAAATTTTTTTTTTAAACATAACCGTTCTTTGTATGGCACTGTTGTGCTTTCAGAATGACACATTATTCAGCAGTGGTGAGGCCGCGCCTCGAATATGGTGTTTGGTTTGGGACCCTCACTACAAGAAAGACATTGAGGTGCTGGAGCATGTCCAAAGAAGGGCCACGAAGCTGGTGGAGGGTCTAGAGCACAAGTCCTATGAGGAGTGGCTGAGGGAATGGGAGTGGTTTAGCCTGGAGAAAAGGAGGCTGAGGAGAGACCTTACTGCGCTCTACAACTACCTGAAAGGAGGTTGTAGCGAGGTGGGTGTTGGTCTCTTCTCCCAAGTAACAAGTGATGGGACGAGAGGAAATGGCCTCAAGTTGTGCCAGGGGAGGTTTAGATTGGATATCAGGAAAAATTTCTTCACCAAAAGGGTTGTCAAGCATTGGAACAGGCTGCCCAGGGAAGTGGTTGAGTCACCATCCCTGGAAGTATTTAAAAGCCGTGTAGATGTGGTGCTTAGGGACATGGTTTAGTGGTGGACTTGGCAGTATTAGGTTTGCGGTTGGACTCGATGATCTTAAGGGTCTTTTCCAACCTAAAAGATTATCGCAATACAGATGCTCCATTCCTATGGCACATTAGCAGGTGGTCTTTATGTGATAGTAGTCTAATGCAGATATTAATTAAATATAAGTGGGATGGTAGGAAAAGAAATCTCTTTATTTCCCTTTGTTTTAATGCTTTGTGGAAAAATAGGTTTCTATTTAAGAATACAAAAATGAAATGTTTTTTTCTCAGCATTCATGTTATAGTGGTATCGGTGATGTCTGCATCTTCCTCTCCTTGCGCAAGTGCAGGCACCAGTTATGTCTGAACGTGAAGCATTCAAAATGTCATAGAATCATAGAATAGTTTGGGTTGGAAGGGACCTTTAAAGGTCATCTAGCCCAACCCCCCTGCTGTGATCCTTCTGTCCATAGTTTCTCCAAAAGCAAGTGTCAGAGGCTTGTAAGCTATGGGTTAATCAGGTTGCACAAAACTTTCTGCATTTATTGACTGTCAAATATTTTTATTCCCTGGAAATTGAGAGGGGAAATGTTTGGTTTTTCTTTTCCTTGTTTTTAGATGGGACATATTTTTCTTTTGAGATTTATCTAATGTACCAGGCAAGAGTGATACATAAGCAGTTTGGGGGAGGGGGAACCTGAATGTGAATAGGCAAGTTTCACCATGTCTGCTAGTCTACACTATGTGCTAGATTTTCTCCAGAAATATTTTGACTAAAGGGCACTCTTTTTCCATGCTATTTGAGGCCACTCCCTCGTCAGGAGTATTTTCCAGAGGTTAAGGCTAAGTTTCAGGCTTATTTTTAGAAATATATCCTTCAAAACTGTAATAATTTTGGTTCACCGATTCCTGTCGCAGTTAGAATGGAAGTGTAGCTTTTGTTGCTTAACCTAATTTTTGGGTGCGAAATAGCAGTAGTCTGAAGGAAATAGTTCTAGTACAGATCATGGGTCTCTGCTGGAATGTAAGAAGTTGCCTTGATCTGAGACGACTTCTTTCTGATAGAAAAGGAAATACTGTTTGTAGTAATGAAGGGACTTTGGTAGCATGAATATGCTGTGGTCTTTCATAAAGAAATATTTTCTCTTTCATTTAAAGTCACGTTGTTTGCATTAGTGAAACAATTCTTTATCATTTCCAAGTGTTGGGTGTTTTTGGGATGCTTCCAAGGCTCCCCAGTGTGTGATATACTGCTGATTTCAGGCATTGCACTTTGCTGTGTGGTGGATAAATGGCTGCACCGTTGCTCTGTGTCCTAATTTTTCTCCTAAAAAGAAGAAAACCTGACTAATCCTTCCCTTTTTCTGATGACAGCTGTACATTGAAAGGACTTTAACATGTTTTGAAAAATTTCCTCATCTATGCTGCAGCTGCATCGAGTCCTGGAGCCACTATGTTTCATCACTCAGTAAAAGTGTTATGTTCGCATACTGTTCTGTGGAGCGCATGTTACACAAATCAAAGATACGTAGATCAATAAAAATGTTTTTGTCAATTCCGTGCTATGAATTAGTACCCTAGTTAGGTTTTGAAATATGTGGGGTGAATGCTAGTTTGGAGCTTGCCAAATCTATGGATGAAAAATAAAAAAGCTACACAGACTCCAATTCCCATTACTATTTAGTTTATAGGCGTTGGAATGACCTTCTAAACTGTGCAGTGATAATTGCCTATTTTACATAATGAATAAAGCTTCACAGAAGAGTATTTGTAGTGATGGAACATGTATTAAAAATCATTGTCTGGTAACTAATAAGAATGTAAAGCCATTCTATAAATAGTGCACATAGGCTCTAAAGGGAAAAATGAGCAAATATGCTTAGGCAAATCAAAGGATGACTGGTTGTGCTGGGGCCCGTGCTGTGTATTTAATGTAACAGCAGCCTATAGACTGTGTCTGTGTTAGCAAAGTAGCATGGCCCTGTAGTAATAGATCTAGAGAGGAAAACTGAGGGTCTAACATCCCCCTGTGTTTCAGCAGATTTTTCAGGCTAGGTCAAACCTTGGCCTTATTCTTTGGGCAGAACATAACTTAGAGTTAGGAGTGCATCTCGCAGATAGTTTAATCTGGAAGGAATCCCGTTTTGCATACTTCCATGTTGCTTCCAGCGCAAACTGAAGAACAGTACATAGAGATGATCTGGAGATTTGCTCCAAAAGCACTCTTCCAATCTAAACTAAAATGCTATTTATAGAATTGCATGGAACGTCAGTAGTCTTTTACCCCAGATTTATGATCTTGACATTGGATAGAATATCTTAATGAGTTTTTTTTTAAGAATAAGTGGAAGTTTTAGTAGTGTTGATATTTCAGGGGCAGAAGGGGGATCAAGAGATTGTGCATTAATGTATTGAAGACTGACATTTATGACTTGTGTTTGTATATGCTCTGCCTCTCAAGATTAAGTGCTAAATTCGTGAGAAAGTTTCTAGTTGGCCACTATATTGGGCTTACGTGGCAAGGTTTTGGTAGCAGGGGCTGCAGAGGTGGCCCGCGTGAGGAGAGGCCAGGAGCTGCTTCCTATGTTGGACATAGCCGGTTCCAGCTCGCTCCAAAATGGACCCACTGTTGGCCAAAGCTGAGCCCATCAGTGAAACTGGTGACACCTCTGTGATAAGATATTTAAGAAAGGATAAAAAATGCAGTGCAGCAGTTGTGAGAGAGGAGGGTGAGAAAAATGTGTGGGAATCAACTCTGCAGGCACCAAGGTTAGTGAAGAAGGAAGGGGAGGAGGTCCTCCAGGTGCCAGAGCAGAGATTCCCCTGTAGCCCCTGGAGAAGACCATAGTGAAGCAGGTTGTCCCCTTGCAGACCATGGTGGAGCAGATACCACCTGCAGCCTGTGGAGAGCCCATGCTGGAGCAGGCCCCTAGAGAGGAGCCCACACAGGAGCAGGTTTTCTGGCAGGAACAGCAGCTTGTGGGAAGGACCCAGACTGGATCAGTTCGTGAAGGACTGTGTCCTATGGGAGGGACCCCATGCTGGAGCAGGGGAAGAATGTGAGGAGAAAGGAGCAGCAAAGGCAGTGTTACGGACTGAGTGCAACCCCATTCCCCATCCCACTGTGCCGCTCAGGGTGTGGAGGAAGTAGAAGAACTGGGACCAAAGGAGTGAAGTTGAGCCTGGGAAGAAGGCTTTGTTTCTCACCATCCTACTCTATTTTTAATTGCCAATAAATTGATTTCCCCAAGTCTGTTTTGCTCATGAGGGTAATTGGTAAGCGATCTCCCTGTCAATCTTGACCCATGAACTTTTAAATCTTATTTTCTCCCCCTGTCCTGTTGAGTAGGGGGAGTGAGAGCAGCTCAGTGGGCATCTGGCTGCCAGCCAAAGGTCAACCCACGACAGCTACGCTGAGGATGCGGACAAACTTAAACTTTGCAAGCATGTGTTCCTGCGAGTTCTCTCCAGTCCAAGTTCCCTTAAACTGCCAGTGATGGTAGCATGAGCCAGTTCAGCAGTTTTGTTTTTCTTGTTGTGGATTACAGCGCATTCACATGATCCTGTTTACTCGCACAGCCCAGAGCAGTAACTTCCAGCAAAGCTGAAGGCAAAGAGCAATGACATGTTCAACAAGCGCTGTACATCCAGGATGGGATGTCTGAATGATGTCCTCCTACATTTTCCTTTATGCTCTCTTAATGTACTGCTAGATATAATCTGTCCATGTTAAAAAATAAATAAGCTTGTCCAAAAAACCCCTTCTTAACATTTCCAACCACCAATCTGTAGCAGTTGGTTTTGAAACAGTATATATTGGTATACCAGTGGAATTTTTTGAGCAATTTTAGCTGGGAAGTGTTAGAACTACTTAAGTCATTACTGCCGTTAGGAAAACTCAACAAATTCTCTCTTGCATCCTAGCTACAGAAATGGCATGATATGGGAAGCTTGTAGAAGAGATAATCAAATTAGGATTAATGGATTAATCACTTGAATGTGAGGTGGTTTTGGGGGGGCAGATGGATGGGAGGACACATATTTGACGTATCTTAAACATTACTGCTGCTGCAGAATTGTTATTTAATAGTGATTTGTCTTGGACTTTGTTTATTTGACTAGGCTGCCTTTATAGGCAATTTCTGATTCCTTTTTAATTTATAACAACTTTTCTGCAGTACTTTGTATGAGCTTCCCCTCCCCAACCTACTTTTGTCTGCCTTTTATCTGTCATGCAGCTTTCATCATTTGAGTTCATAGATTTCATATTAGCAGGAAAACAGTTGTTTCCAATTAAAAACTTAAAAAAATAATCTTTCAGCTTCAGATTTGAGAATAATTTATTTTAATACAAAGTTGTTACAAAATTGCTGTAACATGAAAACTATTTCAGTTCTCTTTTATTTTGAATGATCTTTTTTTTTTACCCCCTCCACAATTAAAAAAACCTGCAGATGAGTTTGTTTCCAAACTGTTCTTCATTCTGAGACAAATCTGAAAAGTCCTTCAATTAAAATTTGGTCTAAATCCTGTAGTCCCATGTGAAAGGCTGTACCTGCTTGGTATTCTATTTATATGAACTTATAAGCCTGAACTTAAAATACTGATGGCTAAATGATGTATCAGGGAACTGCCTGGTATTGCAGTAGTAATGGCATACCAATTTCGCTGAGAAATAGTTACTTCTGAGGTCTAAGAATATGACATTTGTTTCACCTGCCCTGAAGTCGCCGTGTAGCAGTTGTATCTGGCAGTCAAGCCATCGCATTAGCTTATAAATACCGTAGCTCCCTATCTGTACAGTATCCTTATTGGTTAACTTGGGGCTACCTAAAAGGTAGCTATAACATTTCTAAAATGAAACCAATTCAGAGTCACCTTATTTGTATCCCTTTCGTGCTGATAAGTCTTTTCACATGTCTCAGTTGTGTGGACTTTGGAGAATAGCTGTGCTTTTCTCTCCCTTTATGGGGTTTTTGATGATCAGAAAGTTACTTATACTTAGGTAGACCCCTTTGCACTAACTTTTGGAACAACCTTTTGTGTCCTATTTCTTCTCCGTCTTCCTAAGCCTGTGCAGTTGTTCTGCCTCTATATTCACGGGAAGGAGATTTCCATCAGTTTTCTCTAGGCTTTTGATATCCCCCCCCCCCCCATTTCAGCACTGTTTGTGTATGTGGGGAGGGATAAAATACTGCTGATTTAATGTACAGGTGTGAGGGATGAAAACAGGTGCAAGGCAATGGGAAAATTGGTACTCAAATCTGATGGAATTAGTTGTGTATCAAGATAGTAAAAACTTAGAGCAGCTCAATAATTTTTTCATTAATTTAATTTTGGGTTGCTTACTTGTAGTTTTGTGCATTAAAATACCTATGATCCACAGTATAGTTTAAAAATCCCTTTCGATTGGCTTTAAGTCCCTTACCCCTTACTGATGAGGACCCTTGCATGCTTTAACTTGACAGCTAATTATATTCTGGCAGTTCTGTACATCATCCTCTTAAAATGCCATTCCCTAAATAACGCGTCACACTCCACCCCACCCCCCCTTCTGTATCCTCTTTTCATGTTGTTCACATTTGTACTTTTCATTAGGTATGACTTGTAAATTGTCACTCTTCTGTTTTTCTAGTCTCAGAAGGTGTTATATTACCAGAAAGCAATTATACAGGTCATTGCCTCTTTACAGTGTGTTCTGTGTCAGGGTACAGGTTGCCATGTCTTGAGATAAGCCACAGCAGTTAGGCTGTATCAGCCCTGAAATTCTGGCTGCTGTGCATATGTGTTACAGCCTTCGCTTGCATCCACAGCATCAGAATAGATTTGGACCACTCGAAACAACAGTAGCCTTTCATTACATTCCCATAAAAGATTTTTGATTTAGTAAAACCTGATTAGTTGGGTTGCAAATCCACGTATTTGTCTTGTGCCTTCACTTAAATCCTCGAAGATCTGCCTGTTTATCTGAAAAAAATGTGACTCAGTTTGTGTTGGAACCTGTGATTCAGTGAAACACGATCTCAGCTCAATAGCACCTGAAGAATAATGGCTGTTTGTGATAGTGTTTTAATCAGAGAGAGAACTTCCCCCAGGACGTGCATCTGACTCATTTTTCAGAGAAACCTGTCAACAACGCGTGTCTGAGATGGCTTGAATGTTACCCTGGGATTAAACAGCCTATTGTACAGCAAGTACAAAGTACTCTCTGATGCTTTTATTTTTCTACATTTTTATAGCACATTATCACAACGTGAACTGTTGGTCTCTATTGTCAATTTTTAGGTTTGATGTGCTCTTCCAAAACAGCGGGTGTTGGCAAATGAAGAGTATGTGTGAGTAATTTTATAGTGTTTAGTAGTTACACCCCTTGGTTTTTTCTATGTCGGGAAGAAAGTGAGGTAGGGGCAGAGAAAAAAAGTGAGCAGAATTTCTAGACTAAGTACAGTAAAGTTTGTACTTGTGGCTAACACATACCAAAAGCTGTTGTCTTTACTGTGGATTATATTAAAATAAATTTAAGTTGAAAATTCTCTCTCCCTTTTCTCAGCCTTAAGGTAGGCTGAGTTCTTTGTAAAATCTTTCAAGAACTTGCTGTCATAACAAGAAGTTTGCAGTTAAATTAACCAATTTCAGAAAATATTCTAAAACAGGAGAAACACTTGATAATTTTCACTCACATTCAGACTTATTTATGTGATGGCAAATGGCAACTGTACTTTTGCTGAAGAGAGAAGAGTTGATGAAAGGCTAGTGGATTTTCATCAAGTTTGAAGCCACTGGGGTGATAACTCTTAGTCTTTCCAAAATGCTGTAACTGAAGCAACATTTGTTATGTTCAATCTTGTCATTTCCTACCCTGTTGCTAGACCTTTTGAGAATACCTTTGCAGAGATGATGCCTTGTTTCAAGGAGATACTTTGGCTTTGTTTATAGTAACATCAGAAATGCAAAGTTGGGATTTTAATTTGTACTGAAGAAATGTGAGGTAAGAGGGAACCAAAATTCATAGCTAACATACCTTTTTTTTTTTTTTTTTTTTTCCTTACAAGTTATTTTGGGTTTAACTTCACTGATGAAAATTTCAGGCTTGAACTTGTTGAACTTTGATGTGAAGTTGATGAGTCTTAGAATAAGTGTTGCGCCTCATGGGAACGTTTCCTGTCTGACCGCCGTGGCTTCACCTGTAAATCAAAAAGAGGATTTAAAGGCAACTTAGACATACCAAGTGCTTTGACCAATAAGTCTTCTATCTGCAGCTGCTGGCTGTAGGTAGAGCTCAAAGCTATCTTCCTGTGAAGAGTTGAGTTCTGATGTTTCCTTGATGTCTGGGCAACCAGTTAGCCCTGTCGTTCCTGGTCTGTCCAGGCTGCACAAATGCACAAACTTGAACCCTCCCCAAAGTGCTGAATATCCTAATTGCTTGTATACAAGCACAGTGCAGACAGTGGGTGGATCTATGTTTAAATCTCAACTTGTGCTTCACGGAGTACAGACACGCTGTTCCCCTTGTATTCTAATAGAGAGGACAGCTTGTGTCTGCCCTTCTTTAGGAGGATTCTGCAGTTAGTCTGCTTTTACCAGGTTACAGGATGCTTGATGCCAGATGCAGTTCCACGGGCTCTACAAAGTCTTGACTCTTACTATGGATTTTGATTCTGTAAGGGATATGAAATTTGCAGAGGCTGAGAGCAATCTTTTTGGAATGAAATAGGTTATTGAGGAGGACTGAAATCCATAAAAGGCTTTATTTGTGTATTATCCTAGAGCTAATCCTTGTAACTTGGAATAGGTGTTGCCAAAGTATTGCGTCAGTGTTCAGATTAGGTGAAGCAGACTTTCTTCTGTGTACTGAGTTCATAAATGCTTTTTAGCCATTTCAGGTGATTTTCTGCTGAGATATGAGAGTCTATGACAAATGATCAGATTTTTCTGGTTGGTGGTTTGTTTTTTTTTTTTTAAACAGAGCATAGTGGTAAAAAAGTGGATCTTCATTAATAGTTTTACTGCATCATTGACTTCAGCATTACAAATAAATGGATTTTTTCCTTGATGCCTGTGCACAAGGCCTAGACTAGAATTAACCTCGTGTTTGTCTGGTTACAGAAACTTGTCAAGGTCTTTGCAGCATG
Source organism: Pygoscelis adeliae (assembly GCF_000699105.1). Lineage (NCBI taxonomy): Eukaryota > Metazoa > Chordata > Aves > Sphenisciformes > Spheniscidae > Pygoscelis > Pygoscelis adeliae. The sequence continues at coordinate 1,979,699 of NW_008824544.1, read as the reverse complement.
TGCTTGTAGCTCTTCATCTTGCATCAGTACTGAAATAAAAGTATTGATTTTGAGAGAAGTAGCATTGAAAACTTGACGGTAGGTTTGTAAGTGTCATTAAGGTACCTCACTGTTTGTAATCTTCCTCTAAGTCAGTAAAAAGAAAGTGTTAATGATATATCTGTTAATGGGCTGATTACTGAAGTCATTGTTTCCGTGCAAGAGCAGAATAAATGAGTAATTGTTGTCTTAAGTGAACACTGGATATTTGTAAGACATTTTCAGAGTATCCAAAGAATGAGCCAAATGGTACATCTCACTGTGATCTCTTACTTTAAGGAGATCTGTAACCTCTGTGGAGAATTCTGTTCTGATTAACCTGTGTTATCCTTTAAAATCAAATATTCAAACAAATGCCTTTTCATTTTTGTTTTGTGATCCTATACTACTGCAGCTTTGTGCTTGCCTCTTGGTGATAATGGGATCTCAGTGTTGTCTGTGCTCAACTGATGTCTCCCATCTTCTGGGCAGAAGTTGAGAAAAAAAACCCAGACTTTTTGCCAGACTGTCCTAAGGTTCATGGGTAGATTAAATCTGAAAACTAATTTGGTGTTACATCTAGCAAAAAATAATTGAAACAAAGGTGATGGATATAATGTAGCCAGAAGGTTTATCTTACTGGTACAGTGTTTTGTGGATAAACAGCCACAAAGTTTGGAGGGATTAATCTTTTTCCTTTTTTTTTTCTTTTTTTTCTTTGTGTTGTTTTAACCAAGCTGTGGACTTGTTTTATATTAATCAGTGTTTTAGCTGATGCAAACTAAATGGATGCAAACAATTTTGTACTGGTATTGCTAAATACCAGTATGAATGTAACCTAGGTTCAATTTGGTAGGTATGCAGTTGGACTTTATTGTAGCTGCTCTGCTGTGTTTTCCCTCAGCTTGAGGCTGGGACCCAAAGAACACAGGACAGCCTTCGAGGCCCTAATTCCTGTTTCGCCTGGGAAATGCCATAGCTGTTTACTTTGCTTTGTTTACCAGTCCTCAATCAGTGAAACTGAAAACGACAGAAGCTTCTTGTCTATCACTAACTTCCTTTTCTTGTAGCAAGGATGAAGAAACTGGTAGCATTTTCTTCCCCAGTTTCTGCTGCTGCTCAACAAACTTGTTCACCCTTCATTTGGCGGTCTCTTATTTCTCCAGCCCTTCCTAGAACCACTTTATAAACATAAAAACCTGTGCATAGAGTGCTGCATGACACTTAAGATAATTTCAGATGTTCAGAGGGGGTTTCAGTCTTTTTTTTTTCCCTCTCCCAAATTTCATTTTAGTTTTTAATAAAGTGAATGACATTTTAAGTAGCTGATTACTGAGATTTTTCAAAGCAACTCTACTTTATACTGTGTAGACATGACTGATATTATAAGCAGGCAGGTATCTAAATTTGCCTTGATGTCTTTTTGCAGACTTACTCAAACTTATCATAGAGTCACCAAGAGTAGGTTTAGTGTCATAGGGAGCTTCTTGGTGCCATTCAGACTTTTCATAGGATTTACTTAGAGGATCCTATTTGTACTTAAGGTATTACTGCAGTTAAAATGTTCTTCTTCTCAAAGATGAATAGCTCAGAGACAGAGTCGCTGAAGAAAGCTATGGTGAACAGAGCTGTAGCATGTAACTCAGTATTTTGTGTGAAAACACTTTTAATATGTCAAGATTATAGTTAAAGTTGAATACAGAAGGGTCTCGCAGCTTCTCTGTAAACTGGTGCTGTGATCCCTGATGGTCCCTTCAATGTATCATTATGGCAGGTGGAGGGACACCCTAAATCCATACCGTATGGTATGGATCACAACAGCCTGTCCAGGAGCCTGTAGTAACTAGTGTAATATGCTTTTGCTGGAATAAAGCAAGAAATGCTTTTGCATCCTGCCAGAACTTTTACAATAGTTAAGATTTTATTTTCCTGTTGTACATCGGCATGAAACTGAGCTTAAAACATCAAAATAAATCCTGAGGTTTCCCCATGCAGAGGCTGTGCCCAAATAGGCAGAGCACTTGCTCGGCATCTGGGAGACTCAAATTGAAGCGTGGACAGAGGCTGAAGGCTCGTTTTCTCACGCTTTTGGGGAAGGACTAATCCCTGGGTACCTCACGATGTCTCCTTCAGGAGAAGGCAGGAAAAAAGAAAGTCTGGAAATATATGTGTAGCTGGTAAGTAAAAGCTAGTACTATCAGTAACTGCTCATCTGTCGCTTGTTTGTGAACGCTTCCTTTTCTGTATGGTGCAAGGTCCAACGAGGTTTCAGCAGCCTGTTTAACTGAGCAAGAACGTAGCGTCAGCCATTAGGTAATAGCTTGTGGTCACTGGGCAGGTCAAGGGGAGTTTCTTCATCTTCCCCATGATGCTGGTAAAGTTTTACTCCTGCCACCTTGAGTCAGTGCTGGCGTTTCTCTGAGCTGGCTTGGAGCTTTGGTCTTATTAACTGGCAGAATAACATCTACTACAAAAACAAACCCTCCTTTTCTCCTGTTTTAGTCAGTTAAGTTTGCTGTGTAATTAAATGATGAGTTGGACTGTGTGTATGACACAGTATTCAAAGATTGTCTGTGTAGAGGAATAAAGCTTTTTATTTTAGCCAGTAAAATGATACAAATAAGGATGAAACTTTTGTAACTAGAGAACTCTCTGTAACTTCTCTAGCCCTAGAGAAGAAATGAAATGGCTTCCTCAAAGATGAAGAAGCCCCTTTTAAAAACTTCTTCCAGAGTGTGCATGAGCGTTGTTTTGGTGATGCTTTAAGCTGGGAATAGACTTCACATCATTAATGCTGAATTTTAAAATATAATTATTGTTTGCTCCATTAAGTTTGACTAATGCAGAGATAAAAATGATTAATCAGGAGGCTTAACATAATTAGTGCAGTGTGGCATCTAACTGCTTGTATTCAGGTCTGTTAATGTGGGAAGCATAATTCTTCTTATGAAATGTTCTGGCTTGTGTCAGAATCTAAAATAGTAGAACCATTTTACTGTTTAAATTGATACTGCAAATCCTAGTGCTGTGAAAACATTCATGGTCTACTACTAATGAAGATGTACAATACAGGAAATTTGAAATTATGTCAAAATTTAAGATAATTTTTTTAAAATGTTCTTTTTATGTTGCTGGGAAAAATGATTTTTTTTATGTCATCCTGATGGATGGCTTTGGGAAAACAAAGAAATTTATTGCAGAGAACTTATGTTCAATCTTGCTGAAAGATCGTTTTGCTTGTATGTTTAGTAGCCTGTCATGGTTAAAAGAAGTATGAGTAGCGTCACTGTGCAGAAAGGATATTTTAGTATTCAAAAGCCTCTGGGGACTGCAGACATACTTTCAAAGTACAAGGGATCAAAAAAAAAAGGCATTTTCAGCTAAATTTGCTTATGAAGTCGTAACCAATACCTGAAAAGGCGCTAGTGTGGAAAGGATAACTTGACTTACATTAGGTTGAGGGTAAATTCCTGAAATATTCCTGCTTTTTGTCTGCCAATACCGCTTCTGTGGTCAAGTGTCTGATCTTACCATCTAATACAGCAGCTGATTTGCAGCATATTTTATTAAGACATTAATTATAAAGGCTAGGGCTAGTACTGGGAAAGGTCATGGATTTCAAGGGGAGTGTGGGAGTAATACTCATGGACTGTAGATGACACAGATTCCATGTTACAGCAGGATGAGTTCTAGCCACAGTAGGAGTTCCAGGGAATTTGGTCTTTGGTGGAAGACTGTAAAATGATTTCCATGTAGTAGAAAACCTCCTGTGTTTTTCCAGGAGGACTGTATCTCTGTCATTTCTTTGCTGCTGGGTTATAACGTGTTACAGAAACAAGGCTTCCTCTGTCTCTTGAACAGTGAGAATGCAAATCTGCTCTCATCACCACTTGAACAGCTGTTTGTAGGGCTGACATAACTTAAGTCAGCATAGTGTTTACATCTCCTTAAAGACAAAACATATAGGTGAACGACCACTTCGTAATGGTCATAATGCTGCCCTTTCATAGCAGGAGGGAAGAGAAAAATAGTGATAAACTAGTCAAAAGGCCAGATGCCAACTACACCCGTAGGAGAAAGGAGAACAAAGGATGACTTAAGCTTAGACATGAGACATTAGCTAGTTGTTGCACAAGTCAGACCAGTCTTTACATACTGGCAAGCCCCAAATTATACCCAGCCCAAGTCTTTACGCTTAAGTCTATTAAGAGCTGCCATAAATGTTTTGGATTGTGTTGACAGAGTCCTGGGCAGGAGGGTGGGTTGTGTGTTGGGTTTTTTTCCTCTTTTTCTTTCAAGAAAGGAGCATTGTTCAAAATTGGGCTTACTCTTTCCGGTGTAGTTTGTTGCAAATTAGCAATTATGGTTTCTTCTGGCTTTGCAACTGATTATGTTAACCTTCAGCAAATTAATTATCTTCTGGCTCATGACTGCACACACAACACTTTGTAAAATGCAATTACAGTAGAATCCTGCCAGTTCTTGTCGCTCCACTTTGTAACCCTTGTGGTAACATTCATAAGGCTTAATAGTGAGGTGATGACATGAGCATTCAAACTGCAGCTTCTAGCTGGGTTAGTTGTAGGCATAGCTAATGGAGATGATTTAATTTTAAGGTGTACTTATTTATGTGGAACACATATAAAAAATAATTGCAAATTAAGACTAAGTAAATGGCCAAGTTGTGTTTTATTAGATTATGTTCTTTTGCTGTTTTATTGCTGGTTTATTCTGAGTTTTGTTCTTTTAGTGCTCTATTAACTAATATGTATTAGCAAGGCTGTGTTATTAAAAATAGTCATAGACATATTGCAATAACTGATTAATATTAGTAGAGTTCCTGTAAGTCCTTTAGTCAATTGCTGCTTAAAAGCAAGATAGTAAGAGTAGTTGATTTAAATTCTTTGCAATATGTATTAGATTCCTAAATTCTAATTTCATGTTTTGACACAGGCTTCCTCTGTGGAATAGTGCTTAGCAGGGCTGCCTTGGTTTCCCTGCTCTTGCTTTGCATCCTTTGGGGATCATTTTAAAATTGCTTTGAGATAGCTTTTAGTAGCAGTTAATTCTACTAATTTCCAAAGTGACCATTTTCCATTGGTGACTGTGCAGCATCTCATAGGGGATGCTGCAGAACTGCAAGTATTCTGCTGTAGTGAAACTTAATTTTTCATTAAGATGAGACTTCCATCATGTTTCTTCAGGCAAGTTAAATCCTTACTTTCATATCTTCCACCCATTACTCCTCATGCAGTAATGGTACAACAGGTTCTACTCTAAAGAAAGGCTGATTATTAAGGGGGCAAAGGGTGCTTGTATTTTGCTGTTTGATTTTTTTTTTTTTTTAAATGCAGAGCATAGTGGAATATATTGATTTTACAAATAATTTTACTTCACCTTTAGCTTTTTTTTTTTTGCTTCTGAACAGGGTAAAATTTCAATTAAGCCAAAATCTTCCCTTCTCTCTGTGTAAGTCTACTTGAAAACACCCACAAAAATAGACATACTAAACTTGAAAACCAGTTAAAGATATAAGAAAAATATCAGTGTAATATAGATCTTAACTTATTGCTGCCTGAGGGTAGTGTGTGGTAGAAGAGTACCAGCAATGTTAGAAAGCAAGTTGTTTTCAGGTGGTGAAGCTATCTGTCGAGAGTGTTAGCCTGGAATGAGTGCTCGTGTTCATTTGTGTGCGAGTTCTTTTCGTCTTCCCCACAAATATGCTCTCAGGTGAGGAAACAAAGTAGTTGGTTTTACAAAACCGGTTCAGTGGTTCTATCATGAGAAAAATGGAAGACTATTTTTGTACCGCAAGAAGATTACTGCTGTGTGTGTACAAATGTCAGCAGTAAGAAAATGCTGCTTTTGAGGGAAACATGCCTAGTGGTGGATATCACACTAGCTCAGCCTAAACTCATACTGAATCCATAGACTGAACTATTGACACCTGAGTCTGGGTGGGATCCATGAGTAGTAATCAGTGGTAAAGACAAAGGAGCTGCTGCTGGTTTCCAAGCTCAGTGCTCTGCTAGGCGATATGGGGAGGAAGATTAAAACAATTGAAGGAACTTCTTTTTTCCTCAGTCCCTGGGGAAAAAAGAATAGTCCAATGCACTTGATCGGATCTCCTGTTCCTGGCATTTTAACTCTTTTCAGAGTGCAAGGAAACCACAGAATGTTTGAGGTTGGAAGGGACCTCTGGAGGTCATCTGGCCCAACCCCCCTGCTCAAGTGAGGCCACACAGAGCTGGTTGCCCAGAACCATGTCCAGACAGCTTTTGAGTAACTCCAAGGATGGAGACTCCACAACCTCCCTGGGTAACCTGTGCCAGTGCTCAGTCACCCTCACAGTGACAAAGTGTTTCCTGGTGTTCAGAGGGAACCTCTTGTGTTTCAGTTTGTGCCAATTGTCTCTGGTCCTGTCACTGGGCACCACTGAAAAGAGCCTGGCTCCATCCTCTTTGCACCCTTCCTTCAGGTACTTATGTCTATTGATAAGATCCCCCTGAGCCTTCTCTTCTCCACGCTGAACAGTCGCACTGATTATCTTTCTGTTGGCTTCAGGAAGCTGGAAGCCCACACAAGTCTTCCAAGCCAGGTCTGGCAGCGTGTGTGCTCTGACTTGCTTAGGTTAAGAAATGGAATTGGCTGGCTCCTGGCTGTAAGCATCATATAGCAGCTGACATTTTCCTTGAGAGAGCATGTGTAAGGGCTAAAATCTATGTAGGAGAATGGCTTGATGTGTGTGTCCTTGAATATTTGGCATGGAGATTTGTTTTCCAGGTTTTGAGGATGCAGATGAATTCTACCAATATTAAATCTTGAAATTTTTATACTTTCATCAATGAAAACGTTGTTGTCGACTCCTGACATCCTCGGTATTTCAGGTCCCCAAGATATCCTGAACAATAAAGGAGTTTTAAATAGAAAATATGTAAAATTTCCATCCTGCAAGTAGGGAATGCCAAACAGTTACAGAAATCTAAACTGTATTTTTAGAATTACTTAATTTCATGGTATCTTAAGTAATAAGCCAGAAATAGGGTACTTCAAGCCCTGTTTCTAGTAAGTCCTTTAAATAAGATGCTTTTCTTGCAGCACTTGGTAAATACCAGTAAAAATTCTTACCCAAGAGCGTAACAGTGATGTGTTACAGGAGCCGTGTCCTCTGAGGCTGTTTGTTCAAATCCTCTTGTTTATTATTAGCTGGAATGCAGGGCTGTGGGCCGTGGAGGAGAACGCTAGCATGGTGCCTGCATGACACTTCTTATTAACAAACGGCATCTTTGTTTGAATATCTGTAGCTTGTGTAACTGTAGAGGGGCCATATCTTGAAAAAGAAGGAGCATGTGTCAAGTGGCTCGGTTATGTGGAGCAAATGCTGCAAGTGGAGGAGGAGAACTTTTCCCTGTTCATTTTTACTAAACTGATTTAGAATATGGTCTAGAAATAAATAGGTTTACTTCATGAAGACTAAAACAGAGACTTACAAGGACTGGGCAGAAAATCGCAATCTAAAGCCTGGTAAAACGTCATTTTATTTTATGTAATGGTCTGTAATTGTTTATATCATGTCCTGTTTTACTTCTTTCTCATTTCGGATTAGTGATAACTCTGAGTTTTAAATACTTAATACTATTAAGGTAGATAATTATGTTTAATGGTGGAAGAAATGTAGCTCAGTTAACTGCTGGAAATACTGTTTTTCCGAGGAAGTATTGCTATGTAAAAGGGATTACTTTTCTAACTGTAACTATTTCACTTTTATGTTAAAAGGTCTCTCTGCATGAAGAGCAAAAATAAAATATAATAAATGATGCTTAATCTTTTCTGTTCAGGGCAGGTTTAATATCTATGTGCAGGTATTTACCAAGATTTTTCCTTTTGAACATTGGCTACCCACAACAAAATACTACCAAGTGTACGTCATGGCCTTTATTTCATTGTTTGTGGGAATGGACTGGAAGGAAAATAAACAGCCTGGGTATTAAAGAGACTTTCTGATATGAGCAGAGACTTAAAAAATGTTTTGTTTATTGCTCTGATATGTGCTTTGAATGTGTAGATGTGTAGCAGCTGGTGGTAGTGCCTGCAGACAGGAATTCGTGCCAGTGCAGCTCTTTGTGCAGTGGAATGTGTAATGTGCAAACAAGCAAGAATTTGAGTGAAGTAATGGAAAACAAATTAGCATGTTCCAAGTCTTTTGGGGTTTTTAGACTGCTCCGCAGTTGAGGAGGCAGTGATGATGGCTCAAAGAACAAAAAGAGGAGAAATCTTTTCAGAGTTTGGGATAAGATTATACAGGATGCTATTAGTATACTGACAGCATCAGAAAGAGGCATTACTTAAATTTGTGGCACATCTGTAAGAAGCAATTTATTATGCTGCTGATAATGCATGAGCACTCTAATGTACCTTGCACCTACACACTCCTTTGATACACGTAAAGAACATGCTGAGGCTCTCAGTGGTACTCGTTCTGTGCTGCCTTGATGAGGAAGCTAGTGCTCAGCTGTTGTTACTTTTTCCAGGTGAGGTACCGTGTCTAACTAGGCATTTTTAGGCTGGTTTCAGGGAGAGGTCTCGCTAGTGAGTTTGAGTCACCCCAAAGATCATTCCCATAAGTTGCATGACTACTTTTCCACGGGCTAGAGATGCATCCTCAGTGGATTGCAGATGAAAATCACTTTTTAAAATGCTGTGCCTTACTGTTTTGCAGTTCTGTAGCTGAACGGGATTAGAAGCCATGCAGGATTAGGCAAATGGCGTGCAAACTACAGGTACTTAGAAAACCTCAAAGAGCAGAAGCTTTTCTTCTTGTGGGAAAGACCAGCATTTTACTGTCTTCTGGCAATTCCTCATTCAGCAGCAGCTCAGTTCTGTCAGTCTGTGCGATGAAAACCAGGTGTAACTATGGGCTGTTTGTGTTACAGTCACCCCTGACCAGGAGCCGCCGAGCTGCTGCCAGGCTGTCGTAGGCTGTTCAGCTGCTCCTTGGCCTCTGGAAACACACGGGATAGTATTGCCTGTTCCCACTCATTTATTTTGAAGAACTGTGTTACTGCTGGGGCTGCAAGAAGGATCCTCAATGTTTAGCTTGGCAATTTAAATTAATACAAAAATACATTCTTACCAATTTTATTTCTTCCTTTTTTTGCCTTCCCCTCTCCTCCCCCTTAAAAAACTGTATTTTAGGTAGGTGATAGGGGGACCTTGGATCAAAGGTTCTCTGGTGTCTGTAGATGCCTACATCTACAGCCAGCCACTCTCCCTCTGAAGCAGAAGGGAGAAGATGGCACGAAGGCAAGAGTAAGTAAGTATTTCTTTTTGAGTTGGATCAGATCTGTCAAACTGTAGCTCTGTATCAGTACCTGATTTCTTGCAAAAATTTCTATCCTTGAGAAAATTTTACTAATAGTCACAATTTCATTTTTACATCTAGTAGTAGGGAATATCCTTATTTTCTCTTTAATAGTGTTTATTTTTACTTGGATCTGTTGTTTTGCTGTTAAATATGTCACTTATGGTAGTTGGTCCATTCCAGGTAGTCTTGCATTCATTATGGAGCAGAACTTTATGTATTTTTTCTTTGCATTATGTCTATTAATATTATTAGTTCCTCCTTGCTTAAATTTACTGCACTTGCCTGTCTTCCTTAGGATTGGAAGAATCGGAAGTTCTGGAAAAGTAAACTGTTCTCCCCAATATTCCTTGCAAGCTGCAAGATACTTAGAATTGCAGCTGCTCAGTAAGAACTGGGAGTTTCCTGTTAGTTTTTAAGTTGTGTAAGAAGCCTGTTTGTTGTCGGTTTTAGGAATTTAGTTCAATTTAGTGTGATGTTTTTCAATTTTATATCAATTGGCTGAACTGGACAGGGGTTTTGAAATTTTAAAAAAGCTCCAGCTTTAAAAATGTGGGTTTTTATTTTAAATGTGATTATGATGCACACAGAGACCACCTAATAGTGGATAGCTGGATAACACCCAGAATTCATCTGTACATTTGTTGCCATTAAGTAATGCTGGCATCTCCAGATCACTTATTTCCTCTCTCAGAAAATAAGTACTGGAGACTAAGTAGGATTGTGTCCTTGTGTAGGACTAGTTTAATTTTTTGCCTGTGCCACTTACATTACTTAGATAGCATCACCTCTTTCTGTTCTGAAGAAATTGTCTTTTTCAATTCTTCAATAATTGGTGAGGTAAGGAGAGACTCTTATTAGAGTGACAAAGGAAGAAAGCTTATACTGATGCTAGGCAATACTTTCCTCTCGCCTTGTAGGGCTGATGGCAGTCCACAGGTATCTAATTTATCAGGCCTGACTCTTCAGCAGTTTGAAATCAGTGAGGTGCAAAATGAGACCAGTTCTAGTCTCATCCTTAAGTGTCCTTTTGAAAGTTTAAATCCAGCAGTTTACTAGTCATCTCAGCAGCACTGACAAGTAGGATAATCTGATTTCCAAGTGTAGCAGAAAAGCAGTAATCTGGCTGTTATGTTAGTCCTTTTTCACATCATCACAGATGCGGATTTTCTGTTCGATTTTCGTGGCTGTAATGATGCTTCAGTTCCTTTGCATGCTAATCTTCAAAACTTACAAATTTGTAACATTTGTAAATACAGAAAACAGGTCAGCGTGACAGAGTGATGAGGGGAAAATACTCTCTAACGAGTGTTATGTCTATCAGACCAGCTGTTCAGAAAATTTTGTTCCTGGCCTTTCTTTTTATGATTTACCTCTTTCAAAAGCTAGATGTGTGACATTGCTGCTTGACAGGGTTTTAAGCACGCTCATTGTACCTTGTAAGCCTGACCAATTTTGGGGGGGACTTAAATGTGCTGTTTAGCATGCCATCATTGGCAGATTTTATCACCGTTGATTATACTTTTTTTTTTTAGGTCGTTGATAATATATTTCCTCAGTTTTTAGTGAAAATCAGTTCTCTGTACTAGTTAACTGACTATATATTGTCAGCCTCATCTGAGATTGCATTGTTTCCTGTATAATGTGGTGTTGATCATCTGTAATGCTAACTTTTGGTTAGAAAATTTAATCATACTTGGTTTACATCTTTAACTGCTTTCAGTGAGATAAGACTTACTGAATAAAACTGATAAATAACTGGTATTCTAAAGTCTTGTCTTTAAATTTCATAGTGATGTATTAATATATTTTTGTGCCTAGGAAGATATTTAATGAAGAATTTTTCTTGTACCCATACTTAGCTTTTACTTTATCAGGAATCATTGTGTAATTTCTAACTTGGAGATATTTAAATAATTCCTCTTATAAGAAAAATCATATTTTATGCTTATCTCCCAAAATATAACCTCTTGTCCCTGTCTCAAGCTGTTTTCTGAGTTTTCATTATGGATGGATTAACGTAACATTAAACTGTCTCAGTGCAGCTAGAAGGTTAAGATGATTCTGGCAGAAAGGGACGAGGATTACTATAAAGGCAATGAATATGATAATTTCCACACTAAATGTAATTGAATTGTCATGAGGCACAGAACATGCCAAACTTTGATTCATATGTTACTTATGCAGAGGAAAGGAAGGTAAGCCATGGCCACATTTTCAGCATAAATCAGGACTCAATTTCTGGTGCAAATACAGTTTTGCTTTCTTTTAAGCAAAGGTCTAAATTTTGTTTCAACTTCTGCCACTTAATCCATCTGTGTTGTTGAAGAGCTCTGCATATGCTTTTGAGTATATTTTTTAAATACAAGTAGTAATCTATTTTTTAATTCTGTTAATAAAAAAGTGTCAACTACTTACTACCTGAATGTATTGACTACTGTGTATTACAAAATTGACCACTTATTGTTCAGCCACACTCTTT
>NW_008824544.1:1945531-1967757 GCF_000699105.1 Pygoscelis adeliae | reverse complement strand
AAATCAAATCTAATCTCTTGTTTACTGGGAAAATAGTGATAGGAATTTTTCCCCATTTCTTGAAGCCCAGCAGCAGTCTTAACTTTAAGCAAGTAAGCTTTTCCCCCAGATCTGTCCATTGGAGAAGTGAAGATTAGGATTGCTCAGTACTTGAATTCTCTGAAGGAATGTCAGCTTTCTAAGCGAGCATAAAGTTTACTTTTTAAAAAACCTATATTGACGTTCTATAAGGACTTGCTGTAAGCACAGATCTCTTTGTGTCTTACAAAAGAAAATGCAATTTAATTTTGATTATGGTTCCTTTAGCTTCTCACTTTGAAAGTAATGCTAAGCTTCATGTACTACTTTATGTCAGTGTTGATTTGGTAGCTTTAGTGGATGTTGTCGGTTTAGTAGGCATAGTATGTCAACTAGTAAAGGATAAAACCCAGATTGTTATAATTGTGTCGGGGACTATATAGTGCTTGAATGCACTCGGAGTAGCATAGAGTTCAGTCTGTGCCCTTGTGTGGTGACAGTGCTGGGGTTCTAGAAGGGCGCTGCGGTTGGTGTGTAAGAGTTGTGTCTTGGTCAGCGTTCACATAGGTAACTGGGTAACAGAGTCCCACAGTCGCTATAAAACTGCATCAGAGAAAAACAAACCTGAAACCAAACTGCTTTGTGTCTTGGAATCCTCTTTCAGCTTAGGAATAAAGGTGGATCCAGCACCTGAAGGAGTAGGAGGAACGGCGCACTGCTTGGACAACACCAAAGGCTGCGCAGTATGAAATGAGTCTACTTGCTTCTCACCTTAGAGGAAATTATTTATCAGTGTTGTGGCACAGAGACGCATAGCTTCCAAACATAGCAGATGAAATTCTTAATTATATTTTTTTTCTCTCTCAAATAATTGTGTAAATACATGTGTGCTTGTTCTGGTGCACACTGGAAAAAATGACAAAGCTCGATGTCCTCGCTAATAAATGGGAGCAATATGATTGGCAGATGATGGTGACAAGCAGAAAGGGGCCAGGATAACCAAGTGTAACTTCTGGAGAAAACTTTAAAGAAACAGTCAGACTTTCCATTAGGGGAAGTCTGGGGCAAGCATCGCTGTTGCCTGAACGCTGGTGCTTGTGTCCGTAATGGGGCATACTGAGGTTCTCTCTGCATTCCCCTAAAGAAACTTCAAGTGAAAACATGCAGACACCATGCTAAATCTCTAACAGATGATTTAGAAGGCCACCTTGGCACAACTTCTTGTCTAAGTATCTGAGAAATATGCAGGTAAATTTATTAAAGAAATGCTGGGTTTGAACAAATAAATGTGTTGTTAATGTCATATGATAGAAAACGGTAATATCTGATCTGTTTTTCTGTTTCGTGGCCCAGACGGTTGATACATACAATTCCTGAAGTTCATTATGTTGCCATGAACTAAACAGTGAAGAAAAAACACGTCTGGAGTTATTTTTATAACAGTGTGTGCTTGAAAATTATTTCAAACCTTTTTAAAGCTTTGCTTTATCTGGAGTTCATTGCTTTTTTTAATAATCGAAACAAATTAGCTCTTGAATCTGTCACAAAATTATCATTGGTTAAAACTGATTTGCCTCATTGGTTTGAAATCATAATCGTATTTGGGATATCGAAGTGCATTATGTTGTTGAATATTCAAAGCTGCATCTTTCTTACTTTTACTTTCATGGTGCCCTCTTTACGTTCCTGTCCATGTTCCAGAGATGGTTTAGGTTCCTTGACATTGTTGCCTTAATTCAGTTACAGGCAGAGTCTGCTTCACCTTCTCTCGATCAAAACAGATTCATCTAAACTTTAACTCCACCACTGTAGTAAACTCTGCTGTATCTGCAGGGTACTAATGACCAACGCTTACCCATGCATCCATGTTTTCTTGCTTGCCAGCCTTCCTGTTGTCATATCATTATGCTTATTCCAGCTCTGGGTTGCCCAAGTTGCAGTTCTGATACTATAACGATGTCCTTCCCTGTTTTCTGAGAAATAAGTCTTAGGCAATTTCTCAAATGAAGTCATGCAGTATTTCTTCATCATTCATCAGTACTCTAATCCCTCTCTATGAATCTTGTAAATAGTTCACACTTTTGTTTTAAAACAATAGTGTATGTTTCAGCTTTCTTTGACTATGTGACGTTTGTGGAATTGGCAACTAGTAGCTTTTACTACTTTGTTCAGTCTTTCAGTTAGTGGGTTGTGGGGTATTATTTTTTTAACTTTATAAATACCTGCTTTGATGGAAAATTGGGAACATTGTAAACTAAGCAGTTAGGATACCATCCAATAATTGTACTTTACTCTGAACAGTATTCAAGACATGCACCAAGGTCATATTTTGTTTTGATAGAATTGTTTTGGCATTTGTCCGTCCGAGTAGTCTCTCTAAAGTTGAAGTTTATTTTCCAAGTATTTAGCTGCAGTTCTTTGTTCACAAGGGAGAGAATCTGAACAGCATTATTTTAATTCTCCACAGGTGCAGATGCTGAACAGGATGCTGCTATCAAACTTGCCCAAGAACGAGCAGAGATAGTCGCCAAGTATGACAGAGTAAGTGAACTTGATAATTTTCAAGACATTTTATAATAAATCTTAGTAATATGTCTGTTTAAAAAATGAATCATGGTTCCCGCTAGCTTTTGTTTAAAATACTCTATGTAGTACTAATTTGATGGTTTCATGATACACTGGCCTCTGGGTGAATTAAATTCTCCCTCCACGGGTGATATTCTGGATAACGTCTCAATCAACTCATTTTTCGGGTGCATTGCAAGTTGCTTTGGGGCTATTTTAAGGTAGTGTAATGTATGAGAATTAATGAAACTGGGATGTTTGAGGATGCTCAGTTATATCTATGAGATCAGAAGGACTCTTATTTTACTTTTTCTTCATTTAATTTTTGGTTATGGTAGTAGAAACATTTAAATCATTAAAGAGAACTTAAAAGATAGGTGAACTAAATTGTTTGTCAGACTGTACTGCACTCGTCCCCCTGTACTCGGCATTGGTGAGGCCGCACCTCAAATATTGTGTTTGGATTTGGGCCCCTCACTACAAGAAAGACATTGAGGTGCTGGAGCGTGTCCGGAGAAGGGCCACAAAGCTGGTGGAGGGTCTAGAGCACAAGTCTTATGAGGAGTGGCTGAGGGAATGGGGGTTGTTTAGTCTGGAGAAAAGGAGGCTGAGGGGAGACCTTATTGCTCTCTACAACTACCTGAAAGGAGGTTGTAGCGAGGTGGGTGTTGGTCTCTTCTCCCAAGTAACAAGTGATGGGATGAGAGGAAACAGCCTCAAGTTGTGCCAGGGGAGGTTTAGGTTGGATATCAGGAAAAATTTCTTCACCAAAAGGGTTGTCAAGCAATTGCAACAGGCTGCCCAGGGAAGTGGTTGAGTCCCCATCCCTGGAAGTATTTAAAAGACGTGTAGATATGATGCTTAGGGACATGGTTTAGTGGTGGACTTGGCAGTGTTAGGTTTGCAGTTAGACTGGATGATCTTAAGGGTCTTTTCCAACCTAAACGATTCTATGACTGCTGTGAGGAATTGAAGAAATACCCTAGTCCTATCCTTTTTTATTCCTTGAACTACTTGTAAAGTAGAAGCCTGGCACAGAGTATGCCTAGAATGCCTACACCTTATTCGCATATTCTTGTAACACTTATGGACTTTATAAGTGCCATTGGAGTACTGAGCAATAGGCTTGTTTGTAGAGTTCATGAAACGTTTTACTTGCTAGACTTAAGTGCACACTGTGCAAACAACCACTGAGTGAGTGGCTGTTTTTTTAATAAGGAAAAAACATACACATGGTTTGTGTTCGGAGTGGTGGCCTCTCTTCACACCCAGTAACCTGCGCATAGCCCATACCGGAAGAATATATAGCTGAAATATACTTAAATTTCTGCAAGTCTTACGAAAATTGGCAATTGGAGTAGGAGAGAGGAACATGAATGAGTGCTTCATTGAGGGAAAACTCAATGCTGTATTCTGTTTGACAGTTGCTGGAAGTCAGCATGGACATTGGCTTGAGACTGTCCACAGTATGTGCTGTTGTCAGGTGATGGTTCAGGAAAGATAGATTATGGAAATAAAATGAGTAGAGGGCACTGTATGGGGACCTTGATGGACTGTTGTGGAGATTAACAACAGATGTGATATTATTATGAGTCTGTGGTTGAAATCAGTGGTTGAAATCTATTCTGTGTGTAGCAGTGACCAAAAGAGGTTTCCTGTGATGAAAATACTGTTTGTAGGGGTTGGGGGAGGTTTGCCCCCCCCCCCCCCCCCCCTCTTTTTTTTTTTCCTTTTCCCCCTTCTCCCTTGGTTGGTCAGTTTAGGACTAGTGTTCTCTTCCCCCTCCTCTACCCTACTACCAGTGTGTCCCAAAGATCATGCTTTGAGTGGTTGAATCCCGTCTTCTGTGTCTTAGCTTATTGTGTCATAAAACTTAGTTTCGCTCTTTTTTTTTTATTCTTTCTTTTAGGGACGGGAGGGTGCGCAGATTGAACCGTGGGAAGATGCTGACTATCGTCTTTACAAAGTCACAGATAGATTTGGGTTTCTACAGTAAGTAGCAAGCTTGAAAAGGAAATAAGGTTGAGACTTTGCTACTATTGCTATTTATGCTTTTTATTGTATTGCCTATTTGGTGAAAGTATTATTATGCGTTTTAATAGACCTTCTGGAAACTGTTTGCTGTGTAAGTTTTGGGTTTATCTTTTTGGGTGCTTTTCAATTCCATTTCTAGCTGTTTTTCAGTTCTGTAACTTGATCTTGTGTAAGGAGTGAAATGTTTTTGAATATTTTATTTGGGAATGAAAATTGATGGTCTACAAAATATATTTCAAACTGAATTAAATTGCAGATAAATTTTGGTTTTAAGTAATTGTGTTATATATAAACAAACTTGAAGTTCTTAGAATGATTTTTAAAAATTTTATTATAACAATGATTTAAAAAAAAAAAAAAAATCCCAACACATTTAAGGTTACTTAGTGGTTGTATATGAACAACTGCGTATCCCAGTCCTTCTAAGATAAATCTCATTTAACTTCATGTATTTAGTAACCTTACTGAAGTCTCTGCTGATTTGGGACCTAATGTTGCATCATAAAGTCAAGCCAGAAAATGCCAGAATCCAGATCCAATTACCCTACCTCCTTTGTAACAAATAATCTGTCTTTTTGGCAAATAAAAGATGAGAGTATTAAATTGTATTACGACTTTTGTAGTTGGCAGACGTAAACATCCAACCTGCAGAAACTGAACACAAGCTGACTTGCTACTTTTGATAATATCCAGTCAAGACTCTCTGCCATTCTTGGCGTTTGGCATTTAGGTTTGTGCTTTATGAAGTGCAATTAAAATCCAGAAAAATCAGTGATGAGTGGGAAAACTTATTGTAATAACTATGTACTTTTATAGTACTAGGGGGGAGGGTGTGTGTGGTGTTTTTGGGGGGATTTCCCCCCCCTTCTTCTATTTTGTAATGTCATTGTTTTTATAAGCTGTCAGTTGAAACAGTGATTTTTACCTGTAGACTGCCTTTGCTTCATCAGGGTGAGTTAATTTGGTGTGTGACCTCCAAACAGTTCTATTTTACACAGAGAGGTCTTTGTGTTGGTAAACTACAGCTGCAACACCACCTGTCTGGTATTGTAGCTGCAGTTGTAGGCATTCTTAATGGAGGATGTCAGAATTATTGCTTGTGCCAAAGTAATTGAAGCCACTGCTAAGTTTACCACTGACTTCAATGGGAATTGAATCATGCGCCTTCAGATTTGCAAGTGGATTCTTGATTTTGGTATCCTTATGAACTCCTAAACTTTTCCTGTTATTTGTATTGTGATATTTGCCTTTTTATATGCTAGGCATGGAAGAATGTTATTCATGTCTGCTACAGTTGCTGCTGCAGTCAGTTTTCAGGAGTCTTTGATTTCATGGCTCCTATGCTGTAGGATAGCAAGGGAGCCATATTTGAGATGCAGTTATGGAGGTGCTGCTTCGCGAATCACCATGTGCCAGTTTCCATGCTGTTGTAGCTGAAACTTAAAGCTACTGTGGGCACCCTTACATCATACTGCAGTCATTCTTACGATGTGGTAAGGTAGATGGACCTTAGTCATTAGGCCATACTTGCTTTCTTGTAATGTTGTCACCAGTGCAAAGTCTATGCAGAATTCATTCTCTGCGTGGTTAACTTCAAGGGATGAAATCTGAAATGTTTATAACACATGAGCACTTGGACAAATTAACAATGTATGTAGATACTCTGTCTCTTCACTAATTGTGTGGTATTTTTTACTTATATGCTAATGATGTCTCGTTATAAGGCAGATTTCACCTGAGAGTGCTGTCAAGGCTGCTTTATGATTCTTTAAAGCAAATTCATTGCAAATGATGTTTTTATTTTCCTGAGAAATAAAATATCTCCTAATAGGAGAAATATAATTAGGATAAGCGTATCAACTGTCTTTCCCTGAAAAGACAATTTATATTGCACTATAGATTTTAACTATGCTCTGGGTTCATCTATACTGCAGTACTGAGCCTGTGCAATCTACCGTTTCTGAAAGAAACTCCTGTTCCTCCAAGAACTTGAAACTAAGCAGTGTGTACCAAAAGCCTCAAACAGTTGCCTTAATGGTTATCATCCATAAGACCCATGATTCCCCGTGACCCTTCTATCGGGTGTTTACAGTGTGAATTAACGAAACAGGCTGATGCACATTGAAAACTGAAAGTCTGGGGACAGTATCAGATTTATTGTACTCTAGTTGAGATCTGCAATGATTTGTAAACTTGTTTACACTGACATCTTAAAATACAGAAGCCGTTTTTCAGCTACCTAGTATCAGAAGGCTGCTGGATGTGGGGAACCTGATGGAAAATTAGGGCTTGTTTGCTCAAGTGCAATAGGCCTTGATTACTATCGGTAGTTTATAAACTTCTCTTTCTCCTTGGCTATATCCTGTCTGCAGCTTTCCTTGGCTCTGCGAAGGTGCATTCCAAGTTCAGCTGACTGCTGATAGGGCAGAAAAGATAAGGTTGGTGGGATGAAGCACTCAAGCTGCCTGTGTAACTTGCCACCAAGAAGAAGATGGGAGAAAGTAAAGACTAGAGGCTTCTAAAGAGTAGTTTTGGTCTAGATCTATGATTCTTCTGGTCATAGGGTCATAGAATGGTTTGGGTTGGGAGGGACCTTAAAGATCATCTAGTTCCAACCCCCCTGCCATGTGCAGGGACACGGTGTCCCAGTGTCCTTATTTGTACTGTTTTTTATTTTGCAATTCTGCAAATGAATATGAAAGTTCTAGTTGACTTTGGATATTAAAAGGAAATTGGTGTGGACAGGTCATTAAAAATAGCTATTTAAAACAAAACCCAAAAAAGCTGAGTTAATACCTGATGAATTTAGGGAACAAGAAAGTAAGCTCAGTGAGAAGTACCAAAGCATTACAATAATGAGACTTGTTTGAAATTAATAAAGGGAAGCTTTAGAGGGAAGTTGGGTATGAGAAGGTTTCCAGCAAACATGCTAAGCTGCGAAACAACCCTGTGGGGAGCTGAAGGGGTCTGTCTCTTGAGATGTTTAGGACCAGATTGTACAAAACAAAATGCACCTACGAGGAGTATTGTCAGCAGGACTGACTAAATTTTAACGGGTGCGTTTTCAGTAGAGTAGCTTATAAATTGTATGAGAGGCATGCACAAACCAGAAACAGTTAAAATCTCATTATTGGCTAAAACGTAGAAAACTTGGTCTTACCAATTACCGTTGTTGTGAGGCTGTAAGGAAGTGGTGGTTGTCATGGTTTATTTAAGCCATATGGTGTTGCTGGCAAAATAGTCTCAACTTGGGGAATTTTTTACATAATTTATTGCCAAATAACACAACATTCTGATTGCTGATTTGGATCTTGGGGCGGGGGGGGACACACACCTCAAAACATAAAACTTTAACGAACACCTAGGGGAAACACCTCTCTCCCTTCTGCCCCCAGGACAAACTTCCCTTGTTTTTTGCCGTGGGTTGCCCTTTGCTTGCCCCAGTTCCTTTGGTGAGGTGACAGGCAGTGCATGGTGCAATGGCTTCTTTCTGCTGCTCTTGGTTTCTTACTTGTGTTCGTCTACTGCTCCTTGTATCTTACTCGTTTTGTGCTGCCCCAGTGTGGGTCACCCGCGGGCTGCAGTCCCCTCGGGGACGTCCCTCCCCTGGCATGACGTGCCTCCTTCTGAGAGTGCATCTCCAGCCGTCCCACCAACAACACCTCCTTCCATGTGTCTCTTCTGCTTCTCCCCACATCTCCTTCATTTCTCCTGCCTCTAGCAGCTGCCACGCTTTTAAAAATATGTTTTTAGTAGACGGATCATGGGTTCCTCTAGCTGACTGAAGTTTTGGCACATGACGGTTTTGTTATAGCGGATTCAGAGCTGGCTGGAGCAGCCATGACAGGCACAGGGCAGGTCATGGCCCCCTCCCACACAGGTCAACCCTGCAGCCCCTGGCTACTGAAACCAAATACATGTAACTGCCATGGTGGGTACAAGTAAAGCACTGGAAGCTCAACCTGTGAAGAAGGTAACTGAGACGTTGGCCAAGGGAACCAGTGTCTTCTGGACATGTTGGTAACAGAACACTGTAAATGTGACAGTGGTTACTAGATTGTTGTACAACCCAACAGTGTGTTTGCTTCCTTCTGGAAGGTTGAGGATGTATTTGGAGAGAGATGCTTTCAGTGCACTGCTTTCCAAGGGGAAAAGGACATTTCAGAGTCCAGAGGTCTCACATGACTCTAAGGGCACATGCCAGCTCTGAGGGAGCTACGCTTCAGACACTGATGTGCCTTCTCATAGCAGAGACTATGCTGCATGTGTGCCACCTGGACCCAGTTGATAGCTGGGTCATACTTTCCAGTGCAATATTTCCAACCCTGTTATGTAAAACTCAATTTGCAAAGCAATACAAGAAAGGTGAAGTAGCATTGGTTCATCTCAATACCATTTCATACAGTTTTAATATCATTAGCATTGTTAATCTTAATTGATATAGACTAGTTTCTATCAAGTACTGTTGGTCTCCCTAAAGTCACCTGGTATACATGGAGTAGTGCCTATTAAAACTTAACTCTTCACTTACATAATGTTTGTCTAGGAGAAGCCCATGTCAGGGAGCTCATCTTAGTCATGAACACAAGAGTCTTGAGAGAACGGACCAGTAGATTTCTACAGGTGCACTGTGGTTACCCATAATCCTAAAAATATGTTTTAAAAAAAAAAAGGCAACAGCATTCCTACCCAAAAAACTTCAGGCATGGTCAAGATTTACAATTCAAGATTTACAGAATGAGTTCTGTAAATTCTCCAGTAAAAACCCTGCTGGACTCCTGATTTCACGTTATGGTGCGGGAATGCTGAACAGTAGGGATGATGTGGAAAATACCATTCATTTTTAAAAGGAACATTTGTTCCTCAGGAAATCTAGCACCAGTGTTTGTATATAGAGTCTATCAGTGTTTTGATAAGATCGAATATTCTTTTCTAGCAAACATTCTTGAAATTGTATGTGACAGATAGTTTGTTCTATACCTGTAAGTCTAACAGACCATCTCAGGGGACCACCATAGTGTTCAGCTAAGCCTTAGTCTATAATACATGACTTTTTCAGTCAAGTATTTTAGGAATGGGAGAAATGCCTCAGATCTTTTCACAGATAGTCATAACCAAAACTGTTTCAGCTGTTTTTGGAAATGAAAAAGAAGGAATGTTTGGTATTCATAAAAAATAAGGTTTGTTTGGTGTGTTTTTCTCCCCCCCCCCCTTTTTGGCTATGTTGTGTCTTTTTGGTCAACGTTGTGTCAAGCTACCTCATTTTTTTTCCCTCTGGATTTAATCAAAAGTTCTTATTTCGTGCTCAGAATACACACACACACACACATGTGTGCGCGCACACACGTGTGCACCAGAACGTTGCAATTAAAAAAAACCCCAAAAAATAAACAAGTACAAAATCAAAACCCTTACCCCAGAAAACCAAACTCCAAACACCCTGCACCCCACAAAAAAAGCAGTTCCTTTCTGTCCTATCTTGGAGCCTGTCTGAATTTTAAAGTAAACGTTCTTAATCTTTTCACTGTGGACTGTTCTTCCGTAGAAACTTTACCTTGTAGATACTTCTATTTGCAGTTTTTCTAGCAAGCAGTCATTGATAAGGAAATAACTTCAGGGAAAAAAAACTAAGTGTCTTGAAGCTCATAGCAGGCATTCCAGTAATGCCGTGGGATCTGGGATTTTCCCCTTCCCCCTCCTTGAATTCTTTAGTTGATTTGTTACTGCTTTGGGATGGTTAAAAAAGCTACTAGAATTAATACATTATTCCTTGGGTGGTGGCAAGTCCTCTACTACTCCTAGGAACACTTTAAAAGATATTTTTAAATTCTTTTTTAAGCCTGCAGTTTAAATAATAATATCTATATTACTTTGTCTATTTAGAAGTGGCAATTATATGAATGATTTTTATAGTTAAAAATTATTAAAGGTCTTAAAGCAACAAATCCAAATGGCAGTCAATGTTTTGTAAATAAATAAGAATTTAAACTTTAACTGAAGATCATTGAAGCACATATTTAAACATATATTTTTGTGAATGTATCCTTGTATTTATTTTTTGCGAAATCTCCAGCTAGCTACAAGGACAAAATAACTTTATTCCTTCCCCTTCCTCCCTGCCCCGTATAATGTTAAGGTTGAATGGTCACAAGAGCATTGGCTGACTGGGGTTTGCAAAACAGCCTAAACTTTGTACGTGCTCCTAAAATAGGGTAAAAGCTGAAAGCAGCATTTTGCAACTGGAAAGGTCAACACCAATTTCATGTTTAAAGAGCCCATCCTCTTTCGGGCCTTTCAGCACCAGGCCAAAAGTCAGAGAGCAGGATAAGAAAAACGGCCTCAGCGTCTTCCTAGGATGGCACAGAAAGCTAAAATTTGAGCAAATCTAAACAGCTAGAAGACATCTTCCTTTCCTTAGGTCTCCATGCCAATACACCCCTGTTCAATACACTGCCAGGTTCTGCGCTCCTTTGTACTGAAGTCTCTAACTCATTGAATGACATTCCCTCTCGAGGATCAGACATCAGCTGGGATCGTTTGTTTGGTACCTGTTGGAACTAGTGATTTCAGTCCTTCATCAGATAGTGACCAAGCAAAAGTATTAAAAAATAAAAAAAATTCTACACCTTTCCTTTTTAGCTAGCAGTTATGACTTATATTATTGGGTCTTTTATCAGCAGTACTTGTTGTGTATATTCTTGTTTGATTCTTATATTTGTCTATCCCTGTATATCACCCAGCTGTGAGGGGGGCATTCAGTTTTGTTTCATAAGAAAACTTATTAAGGCTACAGTTGTGCTTTTCTAAGTAAGAAGAAAATAACTGTCGTTGCTTTTTGGAATTCGGGCCAGGTATAGCTCAAGGCCAAATTTTACTAATCTACACTGGGAAACATAGATTATGACTAATACATGTTGACTAATATATTGTAAGAAGTGTTATAATTGTTCAGGTTTTAATAGATACAAAGTGGAAATAACAGAAGAAACTACAATTTATTTACTGCAGCTTTTCAAGAACCTTTTTCTTTCCAAAATTCGTTGATGGATGCCGTCAACTGCATTGTCCTGTTAACTTTTGATAATGAGCTGTGAAAATCCTAAGATGCCATGACAAAATTTAAAAAAATGCAGTAACTATTTTAAAGACTTATTTCTCCAACCCACACAATATGAATTCTTTTCAGATCTTGTTATTATCAAGGTCTGTGTTAACTTGTATTAATAATTATTATTTTATAGCAATAACCAATATTAGCAGGTTTTGTGGTCTAACTTGGGTGATTCAGCTTAAACATGTTTTTCTTTTACCTACCTATTCAATAAATAGAAACTGGGGAGGTATGTGCAGTCTGGCAGATGCTACTATGCTGATAAGCATCAAGGGATCAGCATAGTGAGGTTGGGCAGATTGGAGGTTTCTTCTGCAAGGTTGTTTGTTTTGGTGTGTGGGTTTTTTTTTTTCCTTCTAGTGAAGGAAAACGTACAATAAAAGTAGTAAGGGTAGAAAATACAGTGGTTTTTTTCTATGTTCATGAAGTTCTTGAAAATTTGGGTTAGATTCTTGTACTACTCCTACAGTAGCTCTGCACTGATTTTGATGGAATTGTACCAATTTACAGCAGCTGAGAATCTGACTCATACTCTTTATTCTTTATCCCACGAGTATTAAAGGAGTGGACATGCTCGTAGAATAGTTTGCTAATGCTGGAGATTATTGCATTGCCAGCGGTGCTGTTCAAATAGCAGAATTCATTATTATTTCTTTGGCTAAGATAGAGGCCTACCTGCTCTTCTCCGTCAAACTTTACTCTTTAAAAAATATATTGCATTTTTATTAGCTCTGCAATGCATTTCTGCAGCATGCTGCAAAAATGAGCTAGGGGAGCAAAGAAATGGAGAGCTCAATCAGGAATTGTGAGATACTCTGTTAAATGTCTCCAAATGAAGTTATTGATTTTTTTTTTTCCTTGTTATTATTTTGCCCCTCACTTTTTAATAGGGAGCAATACGATGAGCAGCTAGTTATCCTCTCTCTCATTCTGTTTCTTGGTAACTTATATATAGCCTTGCTGGAAAACAGTCCTTGTCTCTAAAATATTCTTCATGCACTCCTTAATACTTTCTACAGTGTGCCTGTTGAACCCCATGTCCAAAAGCAATAGCTTTTACACAGCTAACCCTGCTGATTTAAGTAGGTACGCAGGTGAAGTCTCTCCAGATAAGAGATGTAAGGAGTGGTCTCTGAGTGTTCTTGGCAGCAAAAGCAGTTACGCTGAGATGCCAAAAGTTTTGGGTAGTAGAAACTAAAGAAAGAAGCATGGTGGCTGTAATTTGGTAATAATCAAAGAAGTATTCAGAAAAATAGGGATTTTTATGTAATGTTCGTTTCAAATTTTTAGTAGAAAAGTCTGCACATCAAAGCTTAAGGAAGGAGTGCTAAGGTTACTAGGAGAGTTGCAAAGTTACTGTTCATAGTGACACACAGCCACTAGCCTTAATTTTCTAGGCACAGTAGGTATTGCCAAACACATTAAGTGATGATATGATGTGCTAAAAGACCAATGAAATGTTTATTCTTAACAGTTCAATTATAAATGTAAATCTTACTGATTTTATATATTGTGGTCATTCATTAGGGACTTGCTGTCATTTTCCTCTCCTCCTCTTTTCTTCTCGGCTTTGAGAGACAGGGTCAGACCAATCTGTCAGGAGAGCGGCTTAGCTCTTCCCTCCCTTAGGAAGAAAGCATGCTAAGTTCAACCTCTTTCAGCTGCCAAAGGCAAATCTTTATTTAAAAAAAAAACAACCCATATCTCAGATGTTAGAGAAGAGTTGTGGTTCTCATAATTCCCTTTTTTACTAAATACATGAATATGCCTCATTCTGACTGTGTAGAATTTTTCACGTGGCATTAAAGATTTACTATGAAAACTCTACTGTAGTCTTGCATTGTGTGCAGTGGACTCTGCCCTCTAATATGTGATACACTTCCCTGGACTGATTTTGCTCTGAAATATTAGTTGCTAATCAACGTACTGAGGAACTGCTGTTAAAAACCCCCACAAATTTCAGCTCTATTTAATGTTCTTTCCTTTTGCCCTAATGTACACCAAGGATGATATTTTTATTTAAGGAGAAAAATGGAAGTTTTCTTGGGTTAGTAATTGAGTTTCAGAATGCTTTTTTTAGGTCCATCTTCCTAGCATTAGACAAAACCATTTTTCTTGCATGCATTCACAGGAAACTACTTATAAAAGAATGTTTTAATTGCATTTCTGTAAGACAAAGCCTGGTTTGAAAACACAGCGATGACAGATACATAATAAACATTAATGAAGAGGTTTTACAAATTTTACTATTTATCAGTTATGGAACTCCTGATAAGTTGAAATTAATCTTTGCTTACTATGCAATTGTGAAGTGATGGGGCTAAGTTTCAGAGACAGACCTTTCAGAGACCAAGGTAAATAGGCAATTTTATTTAAACATCACTGGCAGTGGAGGAGTACGTTGGACTTGCTGTAAATTTTACTTAAGTCTCGTTATCCATTCTGACTCTTTTTAGTTTACAGCTCTGCTTCCGCAATAGACAATGAACGTTGATCTCTGCATTGGTGTCCAGTTGTGGTGGTGGTTACGTTGTGATCCTTTTCTTTGCATTGATGCATTTGAACTTACTTCTAAAAGCATGAGATGTGTATGGCAATTTGCAGTAATTGCTTCCTTAAATCTATGTCTTATTTTGCAGTAGCATGTGGTCAGAAATGTTGCTTTAGAATGTGTTTTGGTTGCTATGAGGAACTCTTCAATGCTTTTGGTGTTCACTTTTCCTCACACATTTAAACAAGTCCCTTTTGCCAGCCTGATGGCAAAAGTGGTCATTTATTCAAAAGCTGTTCCATGAAAATTGTCTAAACCAGTCCTAGCAGAAGGGAGAGGAACCAGACTTTCCCAGATGATCACCTGTGAGCTTCACAGTCATATAGGATCTTACAGTATTTGCACACCACTTGTGTCCTTGGTGGTAGAACTTCACCAGGAGACG
The DNA here is from genome assembly GCF_000699105.1 of Pygoscelis adeliae. Lineage (NCBI taxonomy): Eukaryota > Metazoa > Chordata > Aves > Sphenisciformes > Spheniscidae > Pygoscelis > Pygoscelis adeliae. Next base: position 1,953,093 of record NW_008824544.1, on the reverse strand, counting down.
GAGGAAGTGCCTTACTTCTGGACTTGGCTAGGTCATTGACCGAGACAGGCTTACTTTAGAACATCGTAAAGCGAAGGAGGCCATTTGAACCCAGAATCAACTCACTTTATGCAAGGCTTGAAGTCACCTATTTTGGACCTCTTTAAAGAGAAGCTGCTAACCACTTGTAATTCAAACAACAACTGAAGAACCTACCTCCTGGATTGCTATTTATAGCCACAAAAGGAGAGTAGTAGGATTTCAGGTATATCTTTCTCAGCCATGTTTTGTTGTCTAGTTAATTTTGGCTTCCATTGGAAAATAAGCAGCTTTGCCCATGTGCCCATTGCTCATGGTTGCAATCATTTTTTAATATCTATGTGTCTCGAAGTTACCAATAAATTTTCCTGTGGTTTAGAAACCAGGAAAGTGGTTCTTTCTGAAAATTTTCCTGTGGTTTAGAAATTAGGCTAATTTCAGTTCCTTTACAAAAGCATTTAAGATGTTCTTCTTTGTAATTCGGTTTTGTTCATCTTAATGAAAGGTTTGGTTTTTTTGTTTTGTTTTGTTTTTATTTTTCCTCTTGTGTTATCATGATGACCTAGCATATAGTAGCTTCTACTACTCTGTCTTCACACAGGTCCTTCCCATGGAAGGAAGGAATGTTCTGCTTGTATTTGCTATCATTCAGAATGGTATGGATTTTTTTTTTCCTAAAACTGTCACAATTGTACCCATTTCTTTAGCTTATTCTTAGGACTAGAGTTGCAATTTGAATTTTAAATCCATTCTTTCAGCTGAGTTAGTCCAGGCTGTCACTTCAACAATCCTCTGCAGATACAGAAATAAATGAGGTGAATGCAATCCCGCAGATTTGATTACAAACACAAAAGTAAGCTGCAGGATAATTCTGCCAACTAAGGACAAATAGTGTGTTTTTGTTAACAGCTGCTGCTACTTGATTTGAGTAAAAGATCACCCACTGTGTACTAGGAATTGATGAACTACTTCCTTTTATGAAAAGAGCTATTAGGTAGCAGAACTGAAAAAATGATTGAATACGGTAATACATGATTTAATTTATACAACATGCATAAAGCGATATGCATTGGTTTTGAGTTACTGCTTAAGCCCTAAAATGTAAGGATTTAACATAATTATTATTACCACATATATTTCCTACTATATTTAGCATTTATAGAAGATTAAAGTAACTGAATATAGGGAACGGCCAGAGTGTGCTTCACTGGCACTGATTATTAAGAGTGCTAAAGAGGTCTGGGGTAACAGTTTTTAGAAGTGCAAATATGCTGCTACTCTTGACCCAAGTGAGAGACCCACCAAAATGGAAGTTTAGACTGCAGAAGATTATTTCCTAAAAGAAGCAAGTGTAAGTACATAAAGCATTGAGCTTCAGCAGTGAACAAATACATAGTGCTGGAACACTACCATCTTAGTTAATTTATGTTGGAATACGCTTTGCATAGCATGTGAATTTTAATACAGATGAAGCTGCCAACATGTAAGTCCTGGATTGCTATTAGTATGTGGTGTAAGTGATCTGTACAGTAACTAGCCTTCAAGCAGTACTTAAAAGCAACATATATCTATGCTTAAGGAAAAAATCCTAGGTGTTTTAGACATTTATATGTCAAATGTAAATCAGAAGCCAGGCAAAGAGATTAATTCTTTTTCATTTGTCTTTTAACTTCTTGAGAGTTTTAAGGTAGCTTAGACTAATGTTTATCTTTTTTTAATCTTTTTTTTTTTTAAAACACTTGGAATGTGATTCTGAGAAGACTTTTTAACCTCAATGTTTGTTTATGTTCAATTAAAGTGACATCAGAAATCACTAGAAATGCTGCTGTGCTCAATTATGCAGATTACAGATTTTTCTCAAAGGTTTTCTGATTCCAAGCTGGGAAAACTTCAAAGTTTGCATATAGAACATGTCTTTTACTAAAGACACATGAAAGCATATATTTTAGCATGTGGCAGTGAAAATACAGATCTCTCTTTTGCTATGAATTTGTTGATCATTTTTTTTATATTGGCAATAAAGACTTTACAGTGAAGTTATCTTCTCCCAAGCAGGAAAGTACTTTCCTAAAAAGTCACCACTTTGAGATTTAATTGAATTTGATAAATTTTTTGATTTTATTTTATCTTATCTCTGAGAGTGTGCATTACCTGAGACTTTCTGGACAGTAGCTACATTTTCATGGCACTGTGCTGTGCATATTGGCAGCAGCATCCACAGAATCCACAAATAACAATTGAAACTAAAACCTAGTCACAAAATCACATGATCCAATCTTTTGCCAGCATTAAATTCTTTCTTGCAGCATATTTCCTGATAATTATATTGTGGAATATCACATTGGCTTATCCCATATGTTAATTAATTGCTTTGGCTTGCTTATGAATTTTAACAAAACTTCTGAAAGCTGTTTTTTTTAATCTACTGTAGTCACCACTCCCACACTGTGCAGAGGTTATTTGGTGAAAATTCAAAGTGGATGATTACAGTAGCAGAGCTCCAATTATTTTGATAGACAGACACAATCAAAATTGTGAGTTATATAAGTAAAATGTGTAATGGAAAGAAGGAAGTGATCCATAGAATTTTATCTGTGGAAAATCCATCATTTAGTTTAAAAAACAGCTTTCTTACTTTCTCCTTAGTGTTTTCAGAAATCTTTTCCATGTATTATTGGTTTTGAAAATGACTCTATTGCCTTTAATTTCCATTCAAAGATTGGAAAATTAAAGCAGTTATTCATAATCAGAATTCTTCTGAAAATGAACTTGCTTGGACTAAAGGATCTGAATTTAACACTAAGTTGTGCTTTAGATTTCTATTATAAAGAGTAGAACAACTTAATCATAGGTCTAAAGAAAGGCATGACTGAAATATTGTTTTATTTCTACTTATAATAGTTAATGAAGGTTTTTCAGTTGACTTCAGAAAACAGTTTGCTTTGTAGCCCATCTTGTGACATAAAAATAGTCATTATAAGTAATGATATTGTGTGTCCTGTGAATTACAAAATTAGTCTTATTTATCTTGTCAGCTAACTTTAGAACAAAGGTCAGTATGTGTATTAGCCTTCACTGCCTCATGTCATATACCTGGAAACAGTATGTATGTATATAAAATAAGGTGTCATTCTGTCGCAAAGCACTGTTGTAACTATCCATAATACTGTGTATTGCTTTGACAGTTCTACGTGCTGTGTATCAGACACTGAAAGGGAGGCAGACCTGAGAGGACACCTCGGTGGTGTGTTTATTATTGTAGAATTGGTTTCCCAGTGTCAAGATACTGATTTTTTGTCTAGTAAACCTATGGACTCCTACAACTCACTTCTGACAAATTACACAGCCTAAAACCAGTTCGTACATGGGGAGGATTTACTTTTTCCTAATATATCTGAGTACTGAAATGTTGCTGCAATTTGTTACGTAACAATCTGAGTTCTATATTGTACAGCAAAACAACTCCATTTGTACTAAAGCTTTTCTTGTTCAGATATCTCAGCTGAATTCTTCCCTTCCTTCTCATATCCTACCTGTGCATGATCACTTTTCATAAATTTATTTCATGACACTTTTACTTTTGAGTTTTATGCCTTACTAATGTTTTTGTGGATGTTTCACTCACATATTCCTTGATCATAGAAGTTTCAAAACAAAAGAATACAAATCACTGATTTTTTTTTTTTATTTTATTTTAAAGAATTCCTTCAAAATAATTCTGCTGGGTAGCAGCAAGTATGTTTTCCTCATGGATTTAAACACTTAACGTTGCATCACAAATGAAAAACTGAATGCACAGCATCTACTTCTTCATGATTAAGTCAATGAGACCATAAAGATGTGTTCTGCAAGAAACTTTTCCCACATTAATATATGACACCAAATACGATTTTAAATACTTTTCAGTTAAAACGTGCATGCAATGATACAAGGTGATGCTATTGCACTTAGTACATCGAGGAGAGCATGAGGAAATAATTGAGAAATGGTTTGAGAAATTTTGTGTAGGGACTGCACCACAGGTTTTATGAGGATTTGAGTCTTTTAATAGTCATGTTATAGTGAGTTCAGTAATATAGGAATACTGAATTTAATGGACATTTAAAAAAAAAAAAATGAAATAATGACTTGCACATATCACAATTATTCCTGCAACATGTTTCAGGATGAAAGACCCCAAAGTTCTTCACAGTGCACTGGCTAATTCTCTCTGGGGTGAGAAAGACTACAGCAAGCAGAAAGGGTTTTTAAGTAAGTGGTGTGTTTTGAAATAGAAGTTATGAGAAATGAGAATACAGCTTACAAAGAAATTTTGAACATAACAGCTCTTTGGGCAAGTAAGCTTTGTGGTAAAGATTTTTAGTGTATTATGGTCAATTTTTGCCACTTTTTTTTCCCAGTGAAAAATTGAGTGTCAGGGTTTATACAACCTGGAACTGTGAAGAATTGAATTGCCAGGAATGTACCGTTCTGGGGTTATCAACATATCAAGACTGCTGATTATTGCACTAAACATCTTTTATCCTCAGCTGAAGCTGCAAATGATAGAGGAGCCTTTATATTTCTTAGATTTTATTTAAGCCAAACTAGAAGCAGGAAAATGCTGTGATTTGAGCCAGCAGGGAACATATTTGGGATTTAAGTACAAATGTAGGAAAAGAATAAATCTGATGAGTGAGTAATATGAGAAAGTCTTTCCTTGTGTTTATATTGAACAAATATATCAAAGTGCTGTTTAAAGAAGACTGATTTAAACAGCAGCAGTGGGTAGGTGACTGTAAGCTTCTTAAGTCTGAGACTTTTCAATTTATTTAAACTACCACTGTTACTCAAGGAGGCTAATTACAACACACAGGTTAATGGTCAAAACCATAGATCTGCATGTTTAATGTTCTGAAGTGTCAGATATTTACGCATTTAAGATTAATATTTCTTTTAAGTTCTCTTGAAAAATTCATGAAAACCTGTGTTAGCCATCATGGTGGGTTTAAAGATGTAGAATTCATTCATCACTTATAATCTAATAAAAAAGCATTTTCAATCAAGTCCTTATTCTTCACAATGAAATCCTGTTTCTTTGAACTTATAGGCCACTCTTCCTTTGTGTGAAATCCTCACGGAAGGTGGTAATAGTCCAGTTTGACAGATGGGAAGAAGATCTGCAGCACTTTGCGCCAGTGCTGCAGATCACCACCAGTGAGGACCACGGGTAGAGGTCCTGAGTTCCAGTCAAACCTTGGAGACTAGTACTTCCTCCCAGTGAAATGTCTTTGAGGAGCCTTCTAGTATGAAACCCAGCTCACCTTGATGAGGCTCTGCTCTTTATTGGAGTCAGGATTTGGTCCCAGCATTTTGTGGCTCCCAAACCTGTAGACAACATCTTTGGATCTTTCTCTTCATGCTGGAACACCACGGCTGCTCAGCAGTGACAACCAGAGCCCTTGAGCTGTTGTTAGGTTACAATGTGAGCTGCCCAGCCTGCAAGTGGGAGGCTGGAGTCTGTGCCTGGGGCAAAGGCACATACCAGATGTAGTGATTCTTGATTCCCATCTGATTTAAACAGGTGGATCTACCTAGTTTGGATCTTTCTTTATTGTGGACAATAGAATGTTAAGATTTTGTTTTTGCTCAGTGAGACCTTATTTACATGAGTTCAGTTAAAAGCTGTCCCTGTGACTCCTCTTTTGGCTATCAAGTATTGTATGGTTCCAAGCTAATTACGTTAATCAGTCCTGTTTTTCTTCTCTGTATCCCATAAATGAATATTACTTGAGGTATTAAAGGAAAGCAGTCATCTTAGGGCAGGATGTGGCTATATTAGGTTAATATTGTTTACTACTTCACATTATTACTTGGTGAAGTACACAGATAAAAACATCAAAAATACAAGTTTAAATAGGCTGGGGATGGTGGGAGAAGATTCAACATTAAAAGAAGTAATGAAGGTATAACAAGATTAGATTGGCTAGGCTGGGGAAAGAAGGGGAAGATTCATCAATATAAAGAAAAAAAAGAAGGTACAATAAAATTACATTGATTAATAGACATTAACTTTGTGTCTGAATCCACCTAATTCTGGGGAAAAAAAAATCTGTAAGGTGCTTCTGCATAGAAAACACATACACTAAATGGAAATGTTTTTATTTAAATTATCTTTAGGGGCTTGAGAGAGTTTGCCCACTATGCCTTTCCCTCAGTCCTTGCAGGATAGATTTGAATATTATGTATGTGAGTACATGGGCGTAGTTAGTGCAGTCTAGTTAATTGAGAGGAAGATCTCCAGGAACTCCTGCGTTCCAGTCCAGTGAGTTACTGAGCAGCCCGGGGCAATTCGCTCAGCTTCTGTGCTGTTTTCCTAGTGCTCAGCTGCCAGCAGCATCTCGGGGAATAAAAATGTGGGGCTGGCTTAATGTGCTCCTGTGGAACTTCAGTGCTTAAAGTGTATAGGTATGTGGTATTAGTGCGTAGCTGTGCAGCTAAAGAAATAACGAGGAATGTGGTCATAAATTTGCTGCTGGATTAATTTAGCGAGGGAGTACAGTGTCTGCTTCCCAGGACAAAACAGCCTTCTTTCACTGCTCGATAGATTCAGCCGTGCCTTTTGTTTGCACATCGATGGTCACTTGCAAAATTAGTGAAGAGCAATTCCTTAATAAATCGCTGTGATTCATTCTTACTTTGTGATGAAATAAGATTTGGTTAATCTTTCCTGTGATTAGCTTCCATGCCAGATTAACAAATGTGAGGATAAGCTGTCAAGCGGTACCAGTTGAGCAGAGGAGTTGCTGTGTCCGGTGTGAGTCCGTGGGGATGCGGAGCTGTCAGATCAGTGTCTTGCACGCTGCTGGAGGCACTGGGAGAAGAAGAGTCTCTTGTGTGCGCAGCCAGCTGCTGGTGTGATCTTACAGGGCCACGAAGAATGTGGCTGCTGTGTGCGCTCGCCTTGCTGTGTGAGACTGATGCTTCTGATGGAGGTAGACGGTGCCTGCAACTGAGGAGGTTATTCAGAAATTCGGCGTGGGGAGAGAAGAAGGGGTCGCTAAAGATTGAAAATTTTAAGTGACGTTTGAAAGGCTTAGCAATCTTTGTACTTAAAACGAAACAATACTCTCAGATACTTGGAAATAGCTTCTAAATGAACAGATAATTGATTTGCAATGCTGTTCAAAAGAAACACCAAACTCTTTTGGTTTTTAAATTAGTTTCTAGGCTGTTTACTGGAAACTTTGACTTGTGTCTGTGTGGTCTCTGAAAAGGTGTTGATTGGGGCAAGCTTTTCCATTAGATTAAGTAATTAAAATGTATTTCTTTATTCAAATATAACTTCTGATCTGAAACTACGTCTTCTAAATGAAATAAATGAGATCAAATATAACTAAAGCATTTTGCATCAGACTATTCTTACATTGACTGCAGCAGCAACTACTTTTGTAGCCTTCCCCAGTGTGTTTTTCGCTCTTGCACAGATTTGATACAGGTCTAAAATACTGGGGTTTAATGTCCTTGCTATAGAAAGCTATAATGGTGTGGGTAGGAATTTTTTC
>NW_008824544.1:1924246-1945517 GCF_000699105.1 Pygoscelis adeliae | reverse complement strand
CAGCAGGAAATCTTTTTTAAAAAGGATTTCACATAGTGTCTGCTTTTTAGTCCCTTTTAAACAGGGGTTTGTTGGGTGTGTTGCTTGTCTGATCTGTAGAGCAGAAAAAGGGAGCCTTGCTACTTACAGATGAGCTGCTATGTTTTCAGAAGCTGCAGATGATGCAGGCAGGGGAAGACAGGCTCATTTGGCATCAAAGTGGTCCAGCTACTTTTGAGAAGAAAAACACAAGTTTCTTTCATAAGAAAAACAGAAGTTAGAGCCCTCAGAATGAAACTAAAATAAAAAAAAGTCTGAAAATGTATCTGTTCAAAGGCTGCATTTCAAGCTTTCAATTCATAATCTGCCTTTTTAGAGTTAGGCTAAGAAGTGAAAGGACTATGTTTTTTAATATTAATTAGATACCTAGTAATAAAACTGGTTGTTGTTGGTTTTTTCCTACCATCTCCTCCTTGTTACTCAGACTGAGTTTTGTAGAGTTTTGAGGAAATGGAAGTTAACTCTCCTAAGTCAAGCAAAGTCTCAATGCCTTTCACAGGGCATAGGAGTAAAGGAGGAAAACCTTTTATAGGCGTATTTCAGCAAACAGTAGTATAGTCTGATAAACAAAACAAAAAATTCACTTAGGTTTCAGTTCAGTAGCACAGCACAGGGTGCTTTTACTAAAGAAAAAATAAGCTTTCTGTTAAGTCCTTGTCTTTTGAAGCTATGCAACTACTTTGATTTAGAAGGTTTAAGATTGAAATAATTCTAGTTCTGTACTTAAAATATTGTGTTTCACTGCGTTTAAAAAATAAATTCCAAGGGTTCTGGTGTGTTATTGTCTTAGTTCTCTAAAGTTCAGAATTCTTGTTTACTCGTTGCTGCATATTGCTACTGTAAATGATTACTTGTAAGAACCTATGCAGGAAAAATTTTGTGCCAAGATTATCGAGAGTAATATGAACTTTGTCTTTGTTTTCAGTCCAGAGGAGCTTCCTGTCCATGATGCAGCGATAGAAAAGGTAAGTCCAGTGTCTTCTAGTTTTTTGACTAGGAAGTAGACGTTTACAGATTTATAACTTCTTTTAATATAAGTCACTGTGAAATGAGGAGGTGAAGCATTTTAGTGATTTGCATTCCCAAAGAAACGTGTTCTAAGTCCCAAGGACTTGAGGTCTTGTTAACTCGCCCACAGATCCCTTGGGGCCCACGCAATCTTACATTTACTAGTTGCAATGAGATGTGAGTTTTCCTCACCCATTATATGAGCTAGTAAAGGAAACAGAGCTACTTAAGGGATCCCACCCAGCTCTGCCCTGAAAGAGCGAGAGCTATTGTCTGTGTCATGAGCTGTCATCAGCTGTGCTGGGTGGATGGATTGTCCAAGTGAGGTGATGGCTTTGATGCTGAGGTGTACGTTGCCGTCCCCTGAGGGGTGTAGCGTGCTTTTCTAGTTTGGTAAATGGTGACAAATATCCTGGCAGCCACTGAAACATGATGTAATGTTCAGTTGATGAGCCAGGTGTATTCTGGACATAAAGACCTGTCAGCAGCTGGTACAGGCCCTAGTCCAAAAATCCTTCTGCTGCTGGAGGGTGCTGGAGGAGAAGTTTGGGAACAGATGTTCTGGGAGTGTGGAAAGCTTTTATTAAAATCGTTGGGAACTTAATTTCTACTTGTCTGGGCCTAGATACCATTGGTATTTCCCCTTGGTCTGTCAGGCCCGTTGTTATCTCCGAGACCAGATCAGATCCTTCTTCTTTGTCCATATTGATCTTCTGTATCATCGGAAAACTCATGATACAATATTTAAAGCTGTAAGTTTAAAGTTAGCCCCCTCAGCTGCACAAATCAGTACAGTGCATGGAAGAGGGACAGAATGATTTGTTCTAAGGCAGCTCAGCTCCCCAAGTGTTAAGAGCAGCAATGTTTCTAAAAATGAATTATTTTGAGCTTTGGTATTGGGCTAGTAAGAAGAACTTCTCATAAAAGGGAACTTCTGAGTCCCTTTTGTTTTGCGTTGGTTTATGTGTGTTTCTGCATATGCAGCCTGAAGTAGTTGTATTTTCCTGCCATGTTCCATTACATTTAATAACATAGCGAGTGTGTATATAATTTCATTTCCATCCGAAGGACACATCAGGGTGGTGAGTCTATGAACGTAAATATTAGACAGCTTGCAATTATTGTGGTATCTGTGTCTTGAAGCTGTGATTCACTGTGGCTTTGTAGTTAGCCTTAAATTATTGGGAGGAAAATAGTGTCTCAGTTCTCTGTCCCGTATTGTATTCATGCTGTCTCAGACAAAATGTCAGCATAGAAACTGTATTTATTGAATTAGTGTTAAATTGCATTGTTAAATCCAGTGTCTTTTTATAATCATATGGTAATGCTCCTGTATTAAACTCTTGGTTATACTCCTGATGATATCCTGACCTCTGCTGGTTTGAGGTTTATCTGTCTTCTGTCAGCAGTGTTTGAATCTTAACAATTTTCAAGATGCCATTCATCAGATAATTAATGTGTTGTGTTAATGTAGGCTAGCACTAAAAGCTTTCTGTGCAGTATCTTTTAAAGTAACTTATTTGGCAGAACTATTTATGCTTTCCTTTTGCCTTACTTGAGAATTTAAAAAAATACTCCTAAGTCATGTTTTCATTTAGTTTGCAACTTATGTAAAGGATTGTGTATCCTTGTGAATTTTGAATCTCTTTTCTCATATACATTATAGTGTAAAGCTTAAGCGGGGTTTTCTGTGAGTGTATTTGTGTGTATTTACGTGCATAATACTTTTAGAATAGGCATTAGTACTGTGAATGCAGAGTAATTTTGATGCTTCATTACCTTGTTGGGCATTTGGTGGCTTAAATGCATCGAACCATTGTCCTACATTATGAACTAAACATTCAGATGAATCATACAGCACATCTGAGATAAAGCTAGGGGAGGAAAAATCACTGAGAAAAGTGGACAGAGAACTGACCTCAGGAAATCTGGAGTCTGTGTCCGACTCTGTTTTTGTAGTGTTAGGAAATGTTTTGTAAGTCACTTTCAGTTTGTTTGGTTTTGTCTTTGGTTTACTTGATTATAAATTCTCCGGGGAGCTGTTCAGGGAGTTCTGGTTTTGTCTGAGGCTTCTACTAAAGCATTACTTTAAGCCTCAGCTCCAGCACACTTGCTGTCCAGGAAGGTAGAGTGCTGCACATAAGATGGATGCCTGCCAACTTAACTTCATGCTCTTTTGCTTTCAGTAGTGTATTATTTACTGACACAAGAGTAAGAAACCTTCTCTGCTTCAGTTAGGGATTCTGTTAGTCCTGATGGCAAAAATGCTTCAAAGTGTAAAATGTATTCAGAAGACAGATAAATGGTGGGGTTGTTTTGGGGTTGGTTTTTTTTTTGACAACTACATGGAACTTGCCTGAAAGAGCAGCAGCATCCATCTACTCTGCAATGAGCTGCATCAGATCTCTCCATGTTTTCAATGTTGCACCTGTTAGACATGAAAGTTAACATAATTCAGACTGGGGAAAAAATAGCTAAAAGTTCTCAACAACTGAACACAGAAATAATTGCTATTTTCACTACAGTAGCATCACTTGAGAACTGGGATAAATTGACACAGAAGACATAAAAGCTTGAACAAACATACAGTTGAAGTGAGCTTCTGGCTCAAAAGACGAAAAATCTTGAAAGTAGATCAAACATACAAGTAAAAAGACTGTGGGAGCAGATAGGTTTTTATTTTTCTTAGCAATTATCTGAACAACCTGTTGAGGGCAGAGACCTTTCCTGACTTGATAGCAATGTTATTCCTGCGATCTAAACTATGCCTAGAGAAATATGCTTTAGAGATGTTAAAAATGCTTATTTCTTAAAGGGGTTGCAAGTGTAGAGGAGAATCAGAAGCAGTGTTGTGAAACCTATGAAACTTGGGAAGCAGTAGTTTTTCTACAGTTCCCCTCTGACCTAACTCCTAAGAAAGTATTTTAAATAATTAAAAATAATAATAATAATAATTAAAAAAAGCAAGTGGTTGAGGTATTACAAAATACAGCATGGAACCTGAACAAGAATGTGGGCAGTTGCTTGCAACATGAATAGTTGAATAAGTTAAGGTTGAGATAGTAGAGGCACTTCTTTCCCCATAACTTTTATACTGATGTCAGGCTTATGTCAGTTGGTTTAAAATAAAAATAACTGAAAAAAGCAGAAGCAGCTTATTTCCAGGACACTTCAGGGACTGAATCGTGGTTGGGGTGGACCTAAACAGACATCAAGCTGTACTTCTGCAGGTGTAAGGCTTTGGGGTCCTGGATTAATGAAGTCTTTTGCACATTTTGTTGCATTGATAGCCAAGAAAGAATGCACAAATTCTGATGAGTAAAAGCTAGTAGTAAAATTAGAACTCTATTGAGACAATAAGTAATAATTTTCTTTTATATTTTCCCCCAACATTTCAGATGCAGTTAATGAAAGTATTAATAAGTTTTCAGTATCCTGCAGAGCTTTGAAATTAAACTCTTACATTGTTACAGGATTGCATCACTAACCACATGAAACAGAATATCCTTCCTGTCTTTATTAAGCCCTGGATTTGAAGTTGGAGGTAGACGGGCTGTCCTTTACGAAATAACTAAATGTTTGTTTATATTCATCTTTGAAAAGAAAGCAATAGCCACACACATACGTTTTTCTGCTGTAGCTTTTCCAGTGTTGATCCTCAGCTCCAAAGCATTATGAAAGAGTTGGAAAAATGTCATTAAAAAAATACGCTACAAAGTTAACTATTAACTGTAATCAGAGACACCTTGCCTACTTTACAGCATGTAAAACTGGGCTGTAAAAATATGGACTAAAAAGCTTCTCATCATTGGAGCCAACAAAATACAAATTTTCTTTGGCTGTGAGGAGCCAAAGTGCCTTGAAATTCCAGGGACTGAAATAGCTAATTCCAAGTGCTTGTTTGGTTCCCAAATCCAAGAAGTTGATGGCAACTGTAGCAAGGTTTTCATAGGCAGAATGGCAATCTTTAAGGTAGTAGGGTTGTCCGATGCTTTTAAAGCCGTATATAATATAATGCGTGGAATTCACATATTTATTATGTTACATGTTATGCTACTTGATATAACTTTATTTTGAGAAGGTAGGGTTTGTTTTGTTTTGAATTCTAATTTTATCACCTTCTTACTGAAATATTCTTGCCAGTAATATAATTTAAGCAAGCAGATCTTACCTTCAGAAGAAATCCTTGATGTTAAGACATAGGGCCATTTAGGTAAAAATGTACCGAGCCTAGGGTGCGAATTATAGCAAGGTTTTCAATATCTAGAATTAGAACGTATTCCCACTTCTGCTACTGCACTGTCTCTTGCATGCACTTGGTTTTGTTCATGTACTTTGTGCCTTTTTAACTTTCATAGAATCAGAGAATGGTTTGGTTTGGAAGGACCTTAAAGATCATCTAGTTCCAACCTCCCTGCCATGGACAGGGACACCTTCCACTAGACCAGGTTGCTCAGAGCCCCGTCCAACCTGGTTTTGAACACTTCCACAGATGGGGCATCCACAACTTCTCTGGGCAACCTGTGCCAGTGCCTCACCACCCTCATAGTGAAGAATTTCTTCCTAATATCTAATCTAAATCTACCCTCATTCAGTTTAAAGCCATTACCCCTTGTCCTATCACTACAGGCCCTTGTAAAAAGTCCCTCTCCAGCTTTCTTGTAGGCCCCCTTTAAGTACTGGAAGGCTGCAATAAGGTCTTCCCAGAGCCTTCTCTTCTCCAGACTGAACAACCCCAACTCTCTCAGCCTGTCTTCATAGCTCCAGCTATGAAGCTGGATCTCTGATCATCTGATCATCTTTGTGGCCCTCCTCTGGACTCACTCCAACAGGTCCATGCCCTCCTTATGTTGGGGGCCCCAGAGCTGGATGCAGTACTCCAGGTGGGGTCTCATGAGAGCGGAGCAGAGGGGAAGAATCACCTCCCTCGACCTGCTGGCCATGCTTCTTTTGATGCAGCTCAGGATACGATTGGCTTTCTGGGCTGCAAGCGCACATTGCTGGGTCATGTTGAGCTTCTCATCAACCAACACCTCCAAGTCCTTCTCCTCAGGGTTGCTCTCAATCCATTCTCCGCCCAGCCTGTATTTGTGCTTGGGATGGCCCCGACCCATGTGCAGGACCTTGCACTTGGCCGTGTTGAACTTCATGAGGTTCACACGGGCCCACGTCTCAAGCCTGTCCAGGTCCCTCTGGATGGCATCCCTTCCCTCCAGCATGTCAACTGCATCACACAGCTTGGTGTCATCTGCAAACTTGCTGAGGGTGCACTCGATCCCACTGTCCATGTCACTGACAAAGATGTTAAACAGAGCCGGTCCCAATACTGACCCCTGAGGAATGCCACTCGCCACTGGTCTCCACTTGGACATCGAGCCGTTGACTGCATCCCTTTTAAGAAGGGATGGTTTGTGTGATCACTGGAAAACAGTAGCTAATTGTGATTAGGGCAAGTCTGGGTAAAGAAGATCATCATTTCAGTGTCAACTAACTTTTTAAAAGCTTGCAGCAGAAATCATTTGCCTGAAAATTTACTGAGTATTAAAAAAAAAAATTGAAGTTTTCTCTACTTGCCAAAAATGTGTAGAGAAGAAACTTTTATTCTTGTACTTAAACTCCTCTTACAAAATACAATTCTTTACATAGTGCTGAAAATAAGGGTTTCTGCTCGTTTTTTCATTGGCTGGTTTTTTGGATGTTTTAAATAAACTGATGTTACTCTTTGTTGCTGTTCTTAGGTGGCTGGATAAAAAGTTGATGATGCTGTGTTAAACTCTTCCTCAGTATTTTTATAAATATATAAATAATTTTAAATGTATTAATCTTGAAAAGATTAAAAAATTCTAATTTATTTTCAGCAAAAGCACCTTGAAATTGAAAGAACTACAAAATGGCTTAAGATGCTGAAAAGCTGGGAAAAATACAAGAATAGTGAAAAGGTAAAGTTATGCATGCTTTTTTCATTAGCTATCACTTCTGCAGGAATGTATAACCTTAAATTAGATTGTCTCTGTTTGAGATCTGGAAAAAAAAAAAAAATCACACTGAAAGAAAAAGGCTTTTTATTCTTCCAAAATGCAATAATACATAATAAGCCAATAATAATAACAATCCAACAAAACTGGTGGTCAAATGCAAAGAATTTCTAAGGGCAATATCGTGTAGGCTCTCTAACATATTCATAGTAATAATTGTGTGCTGTACTGCATTGCGCTTGCACTGTGGGGTTGGAACTAGGATCACACAGCATACTGTGTTCACATCCGCAAAATAGTCTGTGGAGCAGATGAAGCATCAGACCTGCTGGTCTTGTCTTGTAGAGCTGGAAGTTGTATTTGATTTATGCTTTGAGAATGTGAAGGAGGAAAAAAAGAAAAATCATTATAAACTTGAAAAGAGGGGACACCTTTGAATGGGTATAGCTGAATTTTTCAGGAATCACAAATCCCCTTTCAAGGGTTATGAATTTTAACTTTTTTTTGTTCCTTTATATGCTGCATATTGTACTGATTAATATTTAAATTTAAAGTTACTCTTTTGAGTTACTGGTGGCGTCTTATTAAGATCTATGAGGTTTTTTAAATTATTAATCTTCTATGGTTTCCATTTGTTTTCCCTCCTTTTTTCTTTTCTGTTTTGCAGCACAGGTTTACTGAAGGGCCTAGGATAGCTTACAGTCATGGATCAGTGAAAACTGCCTTGGATAACCCTCCAAGGAAACTGATTAGTCATAACATGGGGCATATAGTTTGTTTAAATTATCACACTTGCCAGCACAGATATCTCAGGGTATCCCAAGATACCTGGTTGCTTTGTTAAAAGGAGAGTTGCACTGAGTAAGTTAGAAGGTAAAAAGTATAGGAAGCCATTCACTGCCCTGTCCCCCTTGGGGTAAGTCTGTTCGTGAATAATATGCAACACAGCATTCATAATCTTCAAGAGAAGTGAATTTTTTTGATGGTATGAATGGGATCTACTTTTGAATAGAATACTTTATACCTTGATAGGCTGCTTCTTTATTTTGGAATCAATATGGAAGAACTGAAATATGCTGGCAGCTACTTAACAGTGCCCAGCAGTGCTACAACATTTCTTGACTGAAAAAAATGAAGAGAGTAAAATTATTTTCTATGTGAAGCTGCAGGTGAATTTTAAGGAAGCAAATTGCCCATTAATAATCTTTAAATTGCTTTTGGGATTTTTAGTTACAGAATTATTTTTATCCGACTCAGCCAACAAATAATGGTCTGGGGGTAATGACAGAAAGTGGGTTATGTTCAGTATGCCATTAATTGCTAAGTGCTTTTACTTGCTTTAAAAGCTAGGTAGGGATTTTCATGTGAATAGTTTATTTGCTGGAATTTTAGTCTTGGCCATCTTAAAATAATGGAAGAATTTCAACTGGGAAAAAAAACTTGCTGGAGAGGCTGTATTCCCAACACTGTGTTCTGGGGAGGTTTTCATAACTGTTCTTGTGGTCGTTTGGTGGATAATGCACAGAACATGAGGTTCCAAAATTCAAATTCCCTCTTCTCAATAGGGCTTAAAACTTGCATTTTCTATTGGGGATTCTGTTGGTGTTTTCTGATGCTGCTGATGCACCTGTATTTTGCTGAGGACTAGAGGACAACTGTTACACATACCAGGTTACTGCCTGGATGACTGGCCTGCAGCGTTAGCTTACTCCCTTACTAGCCTTTTATTGTAGCAAATTATTCTGTGCAAAGTGGAAAACTTGTTAGCCTGATGAGCAGGGAAGTGAGATACTACAATTCAGGTGGAGGGAGAAATTTACTCAGCATGTCCCCAACTCATCATGTCTGCTTATAACCTTTGGTTTAGAGACTAGTAGCTATGTCGTGCACTTTGCTTTTGTTAAAAACACTAAAGCCAGTGGTTGATGTTTTTCAGGGTATAACTAAGAAGCTAGGGAATTCATTTTCTTAAAATATGAAGTGAATGCATGAAAAAGTAATGATTTGTTTCCCAAATTTTTCTTATAATCCTACTTTCTGTCCTGTCGTCTTCTCTGGAAGGAGAAGCTAGATGTCATAACACTTGTGGCTTTGTTTCTTTACTGTGGAGACTGGGTGATTTGAAGATCAAGTATGTTCCCAAGTCAAAGGGATGATCAAAAAAACCTGTGTAACAGCTACTTTGTTTGCAAAGAGAATGTTAAATATGATCTTTCAGGTAACACAATAGCTACGTGTTGTCTAAGCAGCAGCAGTCTTCCTCTTCAGCCATCAGTGACGTCAGTCCATGATACACTGACTTAACTGAACAATCCTGTTCACCAAGCATGCAGAAGGTATACCAGATCAGCTGAGCAGAAAGAGTTTCAGTGCATGTAACAAATTATAGGCTGAACTATAAATAGTGACAGGAGTAATTCAATATGTTCATAAAGGCAATGAACTTTGCTTGAGGCTAGGAAAAATTTTCACTGATTGTTGAACTCTGGTGGAGCACATGAGACTTTAAAAATAAGGGTGTTTTCCTTATTCTTTCTTGCATCTTATGTGATAAGTGAACCAGAACATACAGAATAAAGAATCAGCCTCCTCCTCCTCCTGAGCATGCAGTGGAAAGTCAGCCATTATCTGTCGCTGCTCTTTATGGAAAGCCTGGTGATGTTCTCAGAGTAGTACAAAACTCGCAAATAAAGACAGTTTTTATCTGAAGGTGTGTTGGAAGAATGCACCAGTTTTCCATGCTCACCTTCTTGAAGCACAGAAGCAATAGTTGCAAGAACAATTCCTGACTCTTGCTTTTTGTCTTCACTTGACTGGATAAAGCGGTTAACACTAGAGGAACAAATGGCTAAAGAAAATGAACAGCCTGTATCTTAAAAGACTCACTTCCCCTGACATTCCTATGGTTTCTGTGCAGTCAGACTGCTCCTGAAATCAGTGTTGTTTAGAAACAGTACTGAAGGGAACATTGCAGCAACAACAACAGTAATAATGTTGTAGGGTCATAGATTATAATTGTAGTGATGGCTTGGTTTTGGAAAATGGCATACTTGAGAGACTTGTGTCCTTAAAAAGGAGAGCTAGGGAGAGTCAGAGAAGGTGATGGTCCCAGAGATAGAGCAGGTATGTACGAAGTACAGGACTTCAGACAGCCTGTTTGTAATGAGCCTTCATAATATACAGCTGAGAGTGTTTTGGCTTGAAGAAATCTGTTCATACTGTACACATACTGTAAATGAATCCATATATTTGATTACATTATCCAAAACTGTCATATGCTTAATTGCAAAATACAGTTTTCATTTAAAACTCTTGCAGAGCTGCCTATAGGCTGCTTCCTTATTTTTTTCCATCATAACTTTACCAGGAGAATTAATGAGAAGACATTAACACACTGATATGTGTATGTGCGTGTGAGATGCTTCAATTTACACCTTCCCCTGATCTTTATTGCAGAAGAATATCTCAAGAGAGAGATGGGGACTCTGGGAACTTCACACTGTTTTCCCATTAGAACTCCTGTGCTTAAACCCAATTAAAAAAAAAAAGGCGGGGGGGGAGTGGGAATGGAGGGCAGCAATGTGTGACCATGAAGAACTGGAAAGAGATGGAAGAGTTGTCACATTGAGACCAGAAATGTGCCAGTCTCTACCATATTTGAGTAATGATTTAGAGGTAATGAAGGATGACATAATAAAAAGAACCCATGTATGACTCCATAACCGTGTATAAAACTCATTGATTCCTATATGATTATTTAGGCATCTTTTCAGTGGAGTCATTATGATTCTTACAGACACCAGTCTCTGAAGTGTGTAACTGCCCTTGTGTCTGCGTGATTGATATTTGTCAAAACAAAGCTTTCATCTCCTCATCAGTCGTTTCTTATGCAGGAAGTGTCACAGAGCAGCAAAGTTCGTGTTTCAGCATGGTCCTTCTCTGGGCTTATGTTTTTATTTCCTATTTGTATTCTACTGCTTAATAATCCAGGGAACAATCAACCACCACAGATAGTAAATCCTTCCTGGCTTAGTATGATCATAACTTTCAGGAAAGATTAAATAAAACTGTTATATGTTATATTCCCATTTGAGTATTTCTACCGAAGTATTTCTGTCTTTCACTATCTGCCTTCATCTATCTGTGATTGAAGTTGCCTAAATTGAGAGGGAAAGGAAGAAGAGAAACAATCAGGGTAGTTGGCAACTTCCAGCTGTTCTGGCTTTCACACAGAATATAATAATCAAGTCTCCACTTAGTTTGGAGTCTGAACACAGAGCCTTAATGAAGAACCCTCTTTGCATTCCTGAGATTTTTTTGAATGAGATTAAGCAACTCTTGTATTTGCACTTTTTCTTCCTTTTATGCAACCCACAGAAGTTGAAGAACCTCTAAAGGCAGCAGCCTTTATAAATATACTTTTTTTTAATTATAAATGTACCTTCTTGTGAGACTTCAAATTTTAATTCTTATGCTTCTTATGGATTCTTTTTGAGGTGGCAGAGTCCCTCTGCTGCTTGTGCAGCTCTTCCTGACATAACTGAGAAAGTTTTCAAGAAAACCAGTTTTATATCTTGCAGCAGCAAGAATGCCAGTTCCCACTCTTCAGACTAGTGCTGTGTGATAGTGGCCTCGTTCCTTCTCCAGGAACTAGTTGGGTTTATGAGCTGGAGAGATTGGGGCAAGGGAAGGAAGGGGAGGTTGTATGTTTTCCAGGTTTTGTGCATGGAGGCCACACTGAATGTTGGATGTTATGGACTTCATTATTTGAGATGATAGCTAATTTGGAATAGTCTAAATTTGAGAGGTTTTTTTTTCTTCTTGCTTTGTTAGCTTTTTAATTCATTCTATATATTCTCTTGTTTCAGAATGGGAAGGTCCAATTTACTGGTCCAATTTCTTTTTGCATGAGAAGCTCCTTTTGAATTCCCAGGTGGTGGGGCCTCATCTAGTGTCTGCTTGTCCTATCTACTTCAGGATCAACAATATTAGTAATAATTGCATCAGTTTATGACAACTATCCTTGGCTGAATATCAGCTTAGATGTGATACAGAACTTAAACCTGTATTTTTATTTAAGTTGCGTTTATATGATTATATCTACTGAGGATTACTTCCTTTTTTCTATGTCCTAATCTGATGGAAACATCCCAGAGTCCATAACACCATTCTTTGAATGATGCATGTTTTCATATAACGATTATCTGAACTCTGAGTTTAAATACTTGTATTTTGTTTTGAGCTGTTATCTTAAGAAAGCCTTAATTTTAAAGAATTTGTTGAAGATGACTCATTATTCCATCTCCCCAGAAGTAGAAGAAAAAGTAAAGTAACTTGCTAAATTTTCTACTTTTTATTTTAATTATTAATTCAGAGAGAACAGAAGAGTAGATTAGGGTTCTGCAAGTATATAGACCCAACCCAGTGTTTCTCAACATATTTTCAACCTTATATTACATAAGGAAATAAAAGACAGTAGGGAGCGTTAGTATGGTACTAATGGTAAAGATACTCAGTTAGTTAATAATCAGTTTGCTCATTTATATTTTCTTTAACTGTTTGGTGACTGATTATCAGAAATGAGTTTTGCTGTGAAGTCTGTAGGGGTTGCCCCCACCTCCCCTCCCAGAGATGCAGTGCAGCCGTGTCATTTTCACAAAATCGCAGAATCACACAGGATCACAGGATGGTTGAGGTTGGAAGGGACCTCTGGAGATCATCTGGTTCAACCCCCTGCTCAAGCAGGGTCACTGACAGCCAGTTGCCCTGGACCATGTCCAGACAGCTTTTGAGTAACTCCAAGGATGGAGACTCCACAACCTCCCTGGGTAACCTGTGCCAGTGCTCAGTCACCCTCACAGTGACAAAGTGTTTCCTGGTGTTCAGAGGGAACCTCTTGTGTTTCAGTTTGTGCCAATTGTCTCTGGTCCTGTCACTGGGCGCCACTGAAAAGAGCCTGGCTCTGTGCTCTTTGCACCCTTCCTTCAGGTATTTATATACATTGGTAAGATCCCCCTGAGCCTTCTCTCCTCCAGGCTGAACAGTCCCAGCTCTCTCAGACTTTCTTCACAGCAGAGATGGTCAAGTCCCTTCATCTTCACAGCCCTTTGGACTCTCTCCAATATGTCTATGTCTCTCTTGTACCAAGGAGCCCAGAACTGGACACAGTACTCCAGGTGTGGCCTTACCACTGATGAGCAGAGGGGAAGGATCACCTCTCTCAGCCTGCTGGCAAGACTTTTGTCTAACGCAGCCCAGGATACCATTATTCATCTTTGCTTCAAGGGCACAGTGCTGGCTCCTGTTCAACTCGGTGTCTGCCAGGACCCCCAGGTCCTTTTCATAGAATCATAGAATCATTAAGGTTGGAAAAGACTTCTAAGATCATTGAGTCCAACTGTCAACCCAACACCACCAGGCCCACTAAACCGTGTCCCTAAGCGCCTTATCTACACGTCTTTTAAATACTTCCAGGGATGGGCACTCAACCACTTCCCTGGGCAGCCTGGTCCAATGTTTAACCACTCTTTCAGTCAAGAAATTTTTCCTCATGTCCAATCTAAACCTCCCCTGGCGCAACTTGAGGCCATTTCCTCTTGTCCTATCGCTTGTTACTTGGGAGAAGAGACCGACACCCACCGTGCTACAACCTCTTTTCAGGTAGTTGTAGTAGTAGTTTTCTGCCAAGCTGCTTTCCAGCTTGGTGGTCCCCAGCATGGGCTGGCGCATGGGGTTGTTCCTCCCCAGGTGCAGGACTTTGCACCTCTCCTTGTTGATCTTCATGAGGTTCCTGTCAGCCCATTTCTCCAGCTTGTTGAGGTCCCTCTGGGTGGCAGCACGACTCTCTGGCATATCATCCCCTCCTCTCAGTTTTCCATTGTATATAAAATTATTCACTCTTGTTTCCATGTTATCATTTGTATAATGGAGCCTGTGCCATGAAAGGTTCTGTTCTTGAGTTACATTTCTCTCTCGTATACCAGGCAGACAGTGAAAGTCTTTAGTATCGCGTTCTGCTGAGTCTGTAGCCAGTATCTTGTAATGACGTGGGATGACTGAGAGCTTTTTTCTTTGCCTAAATAAAAGAAGAGTTGGAACAGCAGAGTCAGCTGGATACAGCTCTAAAATGGTTTGCAAGAAGCTCTGAATGTTATTTGGGTTTATTCTGTCAGGTAGTGGAATAATTCTGATCTTAGCTACTGAAAATGTTTGCTTTCCTTCTGTTTGGTTTTTTTTTTGACATAACTATAGTGGGCTGATGAAACTTCTGGTCTCTCTGTCCTTTCCGCTGTTTTTAAAGTTATACTTGCCAACTCATTTGTCGAACTTTTCTTTTAAAAGCGCTTCCACAATTCTCTATCTCAGTTTTCACTTACTACTTCAAGGGCTCTTCTAGTGTTTGGCGGTTTCAGTCATGAGAAGTGCAGAAGGTGGGAAAACAGTAAATGCCACAGACTCCTCTGAAACTGGTTGTTGTTCTCCTTCAGTTTTATCTCCTGAAAAAAAAAAACAAAACAGCCCCACACTTTGGATGGTTTGAATTTGTTTTAATTCTATTTTGATAAGAAACTGTTATTACAAAGACTTATTTCTGGCCTCTGATGTCCTGACCTTCTCCCAAAATATTCATTTAGAACAACGGTAGTCTTGAATTTATTCTTCAACTGATTTTCTTCATTAATAACCTTATGGTTGTTGGAGGCATTTGAAAATGAGTTACAAAGTGATAATTAACTGGCAAAAATGTTTATCATCAAGGTACACTGTTGCTGTACCATGGGTCTGAGGAATACAGCTACATGTCACTGGGGACATATAACACTGCATTTTTTTTTCTTTTTTTTCTTTCAAGTTCCCAGAAAAGATATTGCAAATTTGGCTCATTCTGCTTTCCAGTAGACAGGCTAATCTCTTCTCAGGGTGACTCCACTGCAATTGGTGTTGCTTGGCTTTCAAAAGACTGAATTATCCTCTCTCTCGCAAGCAGTTATCCATGTGTCTGGGTTGACACACACTGAAATTCTCCGTGTGAGCTGAAGTCTGGATATAGATCTATGGAGAAGGGTGCTTTGTAGCACTGTAAGTGGTTCTCTATCCTTACAGAAGAAGCTGTACTGACATAACTGTGCTCACACTAGAAGTGTTGCTGCTTTAGCATTCTTAATATTAAAGCAGCAAAGTTTTTTTTCTTTAAAAAGCACATCATCTTCTTTGTGGACAGCCTCCAGGATTGCTGTTGCATCTTATACAAGTTTAAAATTTTCTTTTGAAAAGGGGACAGGAAAAAAGTCATAACCTTACTTGTATAAGAGTTACGCATTCTAAAATGTAGACACGAATCCTTGCTGGCATTAAAGAAACCTTCAAAGATCTGATATATCCTAAACAGCAGGAGGTTTGCAAATATACTGCAATGAGGGGTTCATTAATCTTCCAAAACTGGAGACACGAAATATGTGAAAAACAAAAAAAGGATCCCGTCTTTGAGGAGGACATGTCTATACAAATATTTCTTATGTTACGAACATACTATAAATGTTTCATAAACGTTTCAAGGAAGTGATAGCTTTGTCAATTGAAATTTTTAAGGTCTAACTTTCATTGTAGGTTAAATGCAAAGAATAAATTGTTTGGGGAGGGGTTGTGTGTGTGTTGTTCTCTTTTAAATCTGATTGTCTCCCTGCACCATCATTAAAATAACGGTAAAAACAGAACTTCAGAAAGGTTCGTTTTCTTTGTTGGAGTTCTCATTTTTCCTTTTCTTAGAAATGTCTCTGGAAAGATGATAACACTTTTTTTGTGTGTTTTTAGAATTACTAGGATTCAATAGCTCAGAGGCTTTGCTTATCTCGAGTCTCTCCTGGCTGTGTAAAGCCAAGACTTTAGACAGCTAGTACATCTTTCTCTGTTTAGAGGCTCTTCGTGTTCCTAAATGCTGCAGCATAAAAAGATACAAATCAGAACTGAGGAAGACAGTTGTCAGTGCTCCCGATTTTTTTCAAATAAGCCCAGTAAGAACCAAACCACTAAATGAGAGTGCAAGAGCAGTGACATGTCAGAGGCAAGACTGATAAATAGTTTATAACTACTCTAGTTACGCACAGGTACTGAGTTATGCCCTTCTGACCTGTTTCTAATACAAGCTTTATGTGTCAGAACAGAATGTGTAAGGAATGGGGAATTTAATTTTCTATTTTGCAGCTAAGAATTGCATGCAGTCTTGGTAGGTTGTTCTGTATTCTTAGAAACCGTAGCTAGAATATCTTTTATACTTTGTTTTTGCGCAAATGTTTTAATATGCATTTAGAAAACTGATTATTAGTTTAGAAATACAATCTGAAATCTGTTAGCTTTAGAAATGGCACATCCTGGATTTTTTGGTGATCTCACATGTTTGTTTGGTAAGCATACATACATTTCAGCACACTGTTGCAGTTTTACAAGAATTCAAAAATCAGTTATGCTTTTTTTTTTTACTGGTAATCTTTAAAACTTTATGATATTGTTGATTGCCTTTCACCGTTCCCATTTATAGTTTGTAATTATAGTGAGTTATTTGTGGCGTGTCCTGAAATATTGTGTTGCTAAGAATCTGATTTTTTTTGGTCTAAATTACAAAACTTGGAGTAGTCTTTCCAATATTTGTAGAGTAAGTGCTGCTTAGCAGAGGTGATACAATTTTGGTAGGCCTTCCTACATGCTAAAGTCCTGGCTTGTAAGCATCACCTGTACAGAGTGATGTTTTGGCCTGTGTGTCTATTTTGTTCCCTGTGCCTCTGTTGATTCCGTCAACAGAGGTCCCAGATGGCATCACTGGACACTTTCAGTCACGGGAACACTTTGTCCCCAGCAGGTCATCCCTTTGCTAGGACAATTGAGAAAGTTGCATTTTTCTCTTTAGCATGTTATGTGTCACTGTTCCTTTTGTTCAGAATGTTATAGACTGTACTGCATTTATATTTTCTTTTATTTTTACAGTTTCATAGGAGAATTTATAAAGGAATCCCACTGCAGTTCAGAGGGCAAGTCTGGTCTTTACTACTTGACGTCCCTAAAATGAAAGAAGAAATGAAAGACTTTTATAATGTGAGTTTGTAGAATTTCCACTTAATATTAATTAAAAAGTTTCGGATACTAAGACTACAGGCTTTATTAAGATTTTGTTGTTGTGCAGTGTTTTAAAAAAAAATAAAAAGGGTTAGAAATTGCGTTGAACTCTACTGCTTGTTTTAGCTAGGAAAAAGCCTATGTATTGAAAAGCACTTTTCCAGCTTATTTTTTGGTTCTGTAATTTATGTAATTAACTTGATCTTTCCATTTCTTTTCCCATCCTCAAATACTTGCAAAAACCCTTCTAAAAGCAAAGCAAAACAAAATAAGAAAAAAACCCTGTCCCAGTAAGAAGCCAGAAACCTCTGAAACTACAGATCTTTGAGAAACATCTATTAAGGAAGCACCTTGTTAGCTGAATATCAGTAAGAGGAGTTCCAGTATTCTGGACGGGATGGAGATTGGTGCCTTAATCTTGTCAAAGCCAGAACAAGCTGGCTATCTTGGGGGAAGAGTGGCTTGGCGAAGCCAGATGGCATCACTGGACACTTTCAGTGCCTGGCGGAAAAGGACCTGGGGGTGCTGGTTGACAGCCGGCTGAACATGAGCCAGCAGTGTGCCCAGGCGGCCAAGAAGGCCAACGGCATCCTGGCCTGTATCAGAAATAGTGTGGCCAGCAGGAGCAGGGAAGTGATCGTGCCCCTGTACTCGGCACTGGTGAGGCCACACCTCGAATACTGTGTTCAATTTTGGGCCCCTCACTACAAGAAGGATGTTGATATGTTGGAATGTGTCCAGAGAAGGGCATCGAGGCTGGTGAGGGGTCTGGAGAACAAGTCTTATGAGGAGCGGCTGAGGGAGCTGGGGTTGTTTAGCCTGGAGAAAAGGAGGCTGAGGGGAGACCTCATCGCTCCCTACAACTACCTGAAAGGAGGCTGTAGCGAGGTGGGGGTTGGTCTCTTCTCCCAAGTAACTGGCGAAAGGATGAGAGGAAATGGCCTCAAGTTGCGCCAGGGGAGGTTTAGATTGGATGGGAGGAAAAATTTCTTTACTGAAAGAGTGGTGAAACATTGGACCAGGCTGCCCAGGGAAGTGGTTGAGGGCCCATCCCTGGAAGGATTGAAAAGACGTGTAGATGAGGCACTTAGGGACATGGTTTAGTGGGCATGGTGGTGTTGGGTTGATGGTTGGACTCGATGATCTTGGAGGTCTCTTCCAACCTTAATGATTCTATGATTCTATCTTTTCTGCCATCTCATCTCCAAGTGAAGCTTAGATATCCCTTACAAAGCACTGTCTGGTTACTTGATTGCATTCTCAGTGGTGCACCTGATGACAGGATCTTAACCCCACAAATTTCTACAGGCATAAATCAACCACTTAAGCATATTTCCTACTTAGAATATAAAGAAAATAGCTATGACTTCCCCCTCAGCCCCCATCCTCACCCTGAGTAGGAGTTAAAGCAACCTCTGAATTACTGTGGTTACGTTCCTCTAAATTTTTCCCTTCTAACTGTACTTTTTCTGTGGGTGTGAATACAGCTGATGGCCATCAGAGCTAAACTTCAGACCCACGAGCAGAGAGTAAGGTTCATGTGCAGGCTAGTAAGTTAGGCAGAAAGGGAATCAAATCCTTTAAAATTCTGTCTTTTCTTCTCTGTGTCTCTCTTTCCCCCTGCTAAAGGATTATAGGGAGAGTTTAGCTAACAGAAAGGCAATTTAGTATTGTAGTGTGTTTGAATTTTTCCCCACAGGAATTTAAATGTTCACTGCTTTTGAAAGAAATAATGTCCAGAGTTTCAAGGTAATGCATGGCTTGTTTGAATTTTTTTTTTTTTTTTTTTTTCCTCTAATAGCACTTTTTTGGAGCTGAGGCTTTGGGTCTGAGTAGACAAGGAATCTTGTAAGGTCATGAAAGAAGATCAATGTTGACATTGAAGTTATCTAAATTTTGGTGTCTGTGATCTTCCTTTTAAATTATTTATCGCTCTTTAGTCTGACAGGCTGTTCCTTCTGACTGTTATACTTTGTTTAACTTTGTAAGTAAGACTAGTGGCAGATCCAAAAGGGGTAAAACAGAGTTCATGCTGAATAACGTAGTTGTGGGAAAGAATACTGAGTAAAACTAGAAGCATTTAAAAATAGGTGAATTAATCTTCAGAGATGATTAATGCTGTCTCGTGCTCAGTGCAAAACAAAGAAGTGTTTGTAGTTCAGATACAGAAATAGTTTCTTCCATCATTATCCTAGCTTGTTTATTTGCAGTAAGCTCATTTTACTGCTCTCCATTTTTCCCATTTCCTAAAGTGATATTAACACTCCTCATTACAAGTATCACTTACAAATTGCACACCTTGGAATTAGAAGGAAAATATGCACGCTTGCCGTAGGTCAAACAGCTTCTTTCAGTTCTCTGGGCAGGGCAATTACCAGTTCTTAATCCTCTGTTCTTTCTGTTTCTCAAACTCTAGGTATGCTTTCTTTTCACTCACACTAGAGGCTCTAATAAAGCCCACTCAAATGTAATGTTTTGAAAATACCATGTTGAATCCAGTTAGAAATGTCTTGCAAATGCAACTTTTAAGGGCAGAAGTGGGAATGAATGAATGAATGTCAAGAGAAAATTATTGTAAGTGCCAAAAATAAGGAGGCAATCTAACCTGTGCAGGCTTCCTAAGTATTCAGTTGCAAAATCGGATTTAATTATAAAACGTTAAAGCAAGTGCTAAAGTAGAGGTATTCTACAACTAAATTAGATTAGAACAGACAGAGGAAATGACTAGAGAAATGTCAATTATCTATACTTAGATAATAACTGGCAGCTATGTAGCTATTACTTCTGCTTAGATGAAAAGGCAGGAAAAGTATGAAAACCACACTAAATCATTTGCTAAAAGTCCAGTCTGGAGCACTTGCATTTTAGGTTCTTGTTCCTGAGTAGTAAAATTCACTTTCTGTCTTCCTCCAGTGATGTGCCTACCTGAGAAATGGCAATTAGAAATTTAAAATGCTGAAACATAGTCTTGAATATGAGTAGTGAATGGCGTGTCACAAAAATGTGTAATATGGGATTAATCTTTTTACATCTATACTGTGTGAATGTGTCTGACTATAGAATTCATATATGTATGTGCATATTTTGGAAGTTAAAATTGTTGTGAGTTGCTATTCTATATTAAGCATTTTAAATCATGAGATGGCAAATACTTCAGTATAGGTGTACAGGCAGGTTTCAGCTATTTTAGTGCTCGCAATTTTAAACTTAATTTCTGTTCTTTACTGTTTTCCTAGAAATTGAAGTGTCAAGCACGAGGGTCTTCACCAGATATTAGGCAAATTGATCTTGATGTAAATCGAACGTACAGAGATCATATCATGTTTCGAGACAGATACGGTGTTAAGTAAGTAAATTAAAAGGTTTTGTTTTGTTTGTCTTAAAACTAGCTTCCGACCTGCCTCAAGCCTCTTTGACTTATGCAAGAATATTGAATGTAAGCTCCAAACTTTCAAAGCAGGATTGTCTATGTGCAATGATGTAATTACTGTTACTACTGCAAAACCAGCTGGTCATTTCTGACCAACTAGTTTTCCCTCACTATGAGGTGGTCAGTAGTATTCCAAAGAAAACCATTTCTAAACTGTTCTCATTTTGTTTCATGTTTAATAAAAACAGTCTCAGATATTGTAAATACAAAAGCATGGGATTTCCAAGCTAATGAAGTAATTAAGATTTATTACCCAATCATGTTATTTAACTGTGTCTTTTCAAAAACAAAATAACTTTTTGCATCTCCAATAACTTATCTTCCCAGAGATTTTAGCCTTCCTTTGGGTTTTATATTCCTCTTCTCCTATTATCTAATTCAGAACCAAATAAAGCAGTATTTTAGATGTGAGCATTTAATTATTTACAAATGTAGGCCTTAATGCTTTTGTATTTCTTCAAAATGTGTTGGTTTTATTTTTTACTGTCACTGGATGAGGAATATTAGGCAGCTGTCATCTTTAAAAATGCTTAATAGTGAAATAAGTGGCGATACAAACATCAGCATTGTTGCTAGCTTGCAGCATCAGCACCCTGCTGAGATGAAGAGGGTATTTTTTTCCCCGTCTGTGACTATATTAGTTCATTTTTTAATCTCCTTTTCATTCCAAGTGTTGTGGTTTAACCCCAGCTGGCAACTAAGCCCCACACAG
>NW_008824544.1:1869246-1924153 GCF_000699105.1 Pygoscelis adeliae | reverse complement strand
GCCATCTCCAGGAAAGCAGGGCTCCATCATGCGTAACGGTTACTTGGGAAGACAAACGCCATCACTCCGAATGTCCCCCCCTTCCTCCTTCTTCCCCCAGCTTTATATGCTGAGCATGACGTCATACGGTGTGGGATATCCCTTTGGTCAGTTGGGGTCAGCTGTCCCGGCTGTGTCCCCTCCCAGCTTCTTGTGCACCCCCAGCCTGCTCGCTGGTGGGGTGGTGTGAGAAGCAGACAAGGCCTTGACTGTGTGTCAGCACTGCTCAGCAGTAACAAAAACATCCCTGTGTTATCAACACCGTTTCCAGCACAAATCCAAAACATAGCCCCATCCTAGCTACTATGAAGAAAATTAGCTCTATCCCAGCCAAAACCAGCACACCAAGGCAGATTCTACGGTAGTCTGCTGTTTTCAAAAAGCAGTGCTCAAAGAGCTGTGAACTTAAATGTGATAATAAAACAAACATTTTCTTATTATTATTCTAGGTACTCTGTGGACAAATTCTAAATATGGGGAATTTTTCTGATGGCTGCAACAGAGGATGGAGTACAAAGCAGAAATTCCCGAGCCGAGAGCTATTCTGTGCAGCCACTGTAGTTTAGATGTATTTACGCAGTGCCATCTATGCTTGAGCTGACGTGCCTCGCCTCTCAGTAGTACTGACACAGTGCCATGCAAAAATGGCTGTGTTGCTTCCGGGCCTCAGTTTTTATGCACACATTTTAGGTGTTAGCAGAAGCTTGCTACCCCATCAGTTTGGGGTTAACACAAGCAGAGCCAGCTCCAGTCCCTGTAGCTGTGTTGTAAGCATGCCCTCAGAGTCCACAGGAAAGCCTTTGGCTGCATAAAGCAATTTCACACTTGGAATAGATCTTGGAATTACTGTACATATATTATGCATTTCCAGTGATGCCTCCATGAAAAATTCAGAAATCATTTCACATAGCAGTGAAATAAAAGTCCCCTGGGTAAATCAATAGCTTGTTTGACTTTTAAGTAGACTGTATGTCTTTGAAGGTACATTCTTTTACAGGTCTTTAGTGGTATCATCTAGTGTAAATAGTACTGAAATTACCATTATTTTATGTATCTTACTGTGAATGAGATTGTGCTCTTATGTTGAGTTTTGTATGGCCAACTGAAGATATAGAAGGCTCCCGTGTACATTTGGGACCTTTCAGTTTGTCCTTGTAAAATAAGACTCCAGCTTAATATCTAGTACTTCAGGTTACACTTCACTTTGGTTCCTGACGAACGGCTAAGCTTCAATTCTGCAAGACGGCAAATAAAAATGCCATAATTTAGACCTTTTGGCAAAGCTCACCAAGTATGCATCTTCTTCCCAGTAGAAAATACGCAGCTTTTTGCTGCTTATGCTTTCTTTTCTTAACCTGCTAATATCTATTTCTATGCATTTGATTAGTGACAGGCAGAGGGAATTTCACTGGACAGAAAAAGGACAGTATGCAAAACTCACCTAAAATGGTTAAAATTTAACTCTGAAATAAGGCATTCAGATTTCCAAATTCTCCCCCCAACAAATCAGAAAAAGTAGGTGTGAGTTTAAAAATTCATTATGAGAGCTCTCCACCATTACTTTGATATCCCAATTGGAGAAAAGTTTTGTGTTGGTTTTGGGTTTGTTGGGGCTTTTTTGGTGGGTTTTTTTTGGGTTTTTTTTGTTTGGTCTTACTACCTTTACAAGTTAGACTGTTTTTACAGAAAGCAAAGGACCTATACAAAGCTCCTGGTAATTCTAACTCTGAAGTACATGGAGATCAGTACGCTCTGGAGGACTGAGCATAGGATGGCAAGTCAGAGTCGATGTTGTTTTTCTTCAGTTTGGCAGTAGCAGTCACTAAAGCAGCCTTTAATTTGGGTGCCAAGATTAAGACACCTTTGTGGCTGCTTTGTGTATTTCAACGCTTCTACATCTCTGTTTGAAACTAGTAACAGCTGTTAATATTCTGCAAGCACAGAAATCAAGTCTGGGGTGTTTAAAGTTTGGCATTCAGAATAAATCAATGTTTGAAATGTAGCCCATCCTATGTTTCACTTTACCTATCTGTGAAAATGATGATCTGACACCATGGCCGCCTTAAAGTATTATAGGTATTTTTTGAAAACTTTCAACATGTAAAACATCAGAAAAGTGCTAAATATAATGTTGGTTTGAAATCAGAAGCGCATATCTTTGTAAAGTGTGGTTTATCCTATTCTTTAGTGCTAGACCAGTTAAATTGGGGAAACAGGTTTCCAAAACATAGTGCACTACTATTATGTTTTTCTGTTTTTACAAAAGATAATATTATAGTATTTTCCTTTTCTACTCTTATTTCTCCAGGCAACAATCTTTATTCCATGTTTTAGCTGCATATTCCATATATAATACGGTAAGTTGTGTACCTTCACACTTAATATGCTTTCTCTGAATGTGCCATGAGATAATAATTTGCAATTCTGTATCTTCTTTCTCCCTAAAAAAACCAACCAACCAAACATTTCAGAGACCTTTGGAAGTACATAAAAATAAACTGTTTGTTTGACATGTTTTGTGCTGAAGTTAAAATAAAACAAAGTACCTTGATTATGAGTATCTTATTGGACAGACTGAACTGTGCATACAGATCAACTGAAACTAAGTATTGTGTCTAATAAAAATAATGAATTTGTGCTGTGCTGGAGTTTTACACTACTGGTATCTTCCCCCCATTATATTATATGCCTCCATTCGTTTGAATGATGGGAAGGAAAACACACTGCAGAAGGATGCATGTTGGAGTAAACAGGCATATTTCATAACCTGGAGGGTTCTAATAAATGGAAAATGGTTTTAAAGGCTGTATCTTCTTTACTTAAGCTCTCGGTCTTGGCTGTAGTCCTGGATGAGGATTTGTTAGAGTTGGGGTTTCCAGACTATATCATAAGGGTTAGAAACTTAGGTATTTTGTAATGTCTTTTGGCTGCATGCATAAAACAGAAGAAACAGAAATGCTATCATGTCCATGTTTAACTGTTTTTTATGCACTACCCCTCATTCATTGTGCCCATTTTGACCATTTTTGTACACCTTTCATTTTATATCCATCAGCAGCTCCCTAGAAGTCAGTGTAAAAATATGTAAAGTTAAGGGGAAGAAAGTGAAATTAAGCAGTTACTCTAATTAAATACCACTTTGTTTCATTTTTCAAAGTTCTAGGAAATGTAACCTTTCTATCCTATTTCAGTTTCTGTCTCCTCGCAATTTTTGGCCCATAAAAGAACTTACATTGCTGGAATTTGTTGTCTTTCACTTGTTATGTTGTCTTAAGCTTTTCACTGTAAGCAGCCTTGATACATTGAGAATTAAAACTCTGGAAGGGCCTTTATATATCTCCTATAGAACTTTGGACTAATATCTTCAAGTTGCATGAAAAATATTGTTTAAAATCAACGGTTAAAGTGTAATGATGGGAATACTGCAGTGAGGTTTTATTTTGCGGTTATGTTGTTGCATTTTTCCTCTTAATGTATAGCAGTTCTTATGCTTTGGTTTTATCTCTAGAGCAAAGTTCTGCTAAGAACTTGTAAACCTGAAAAAACTTATTCAACAATCAAGTCGTTGTCCTTACAAATACTTTATCAGTGGGCTTATATGAGCAGCTAAATGATAGTGACAGTTGGTTCCTGCCATAAAAGTCAAAATTAATAGCAGAGGAAATACTGAAGTTCAGTTTTGGAACAATAAACCCGAAGAAAAAAATTTTATTACATCTGCTTGCTATGGGCTGCTAAACGTGGGCAGGTTTATAGTTATAGGTCACTCTTGAAAAGCCCTATGTTTATTAGATGGTGCCCTGACCATAAAGCAAATCAAAGCAAGACCCTCTCCCCCCCTGAAAAAAAACCCAAATTACAACTGAATGAAAAATACAGAGAGATATTCGGAGAATAAGATTATACAGTTACTTGAAATTATTAGTACTGACAAGGATTTTGTGCCTCAGTAGAGAGTTCTAATGAACAATCAAGAGTTACAGTTTACTTTTCAGTTGGAGGGTTGTGCATCATCCCTTCTGTCTATCAATATTTTAAATGTTTAAATATGAAGTGCGTTTGGTGGTGTCATAATTAGGGAACTTATGCCATCAGGACAGGCATCCTCTTTCCTCCACTAGCTCAAGGAAGAACTAACAGCTCATGGTTATGAGACTTCTGTTTTCAGCGTTTTAATATTTTCGCTGTCTGATTTTCAGGAAGTTGGATACTGCCAGGGGATGAGCCAGATCACAGCTTTACTCCTTATGTACATGAACGAAGAAGATGCCTTCTGGGCCTTGGTGAAACTTCTCTCTGGTCCAAAGCATGCTATGCATGGTATGGAGTTTCATGTCACTTAGGGCAGGTTGAAACCTAATATATACTATTTAAATTGTAAATTATTTGAAAATGGAACTATGCTGTTCTGTCTGGATAGTCAAAATAAGACATAATGTGAGCTTTATACTTGGGGGGCCATTGGATGTTACTGAAGCTCACCCATAACGGTAAGTAATTGTTTTTATATGTGATATCTTTCAGATAGTTCTTAATGAAAATCAGATGTTTTCTTTCCTCCTCATCTCTTGGGGAATGTAACCAGTTGAAAGCTGGTTATGTAGATATCTATATAACCAATAAAATACTAGTGGAAACCTAATACAGAATGTGTTAAATAATAATGTGGCTATGCTATCATTTGGCAGGACAGGAATCCACAGCAACAAATTGACATTGTAGCTAGGCATTAACTTTGAGTTTCTTTGTTTTATCTCTGCCTGGCACAGCATTTCCTGCTCTCACTGTCTTGTTACTTTTATGGTTTTAGTAGTTCTCTCTTTCCATGCCAAATTTAGTATGATCTATGCATATTCCATGCCTATTGGTATGGAACTACTCCAGGAATTCCAGCATCTGTTGTAGCTGTTAATGACGTGGCAATTCAGAAAAGCTGTAGTTCTTGGAAGCCTGAAAAAGTAAATATTATCTAGAACTTGTGCTTTTTAGCAAATTTCCAACAGGCTCTGGCTCCTTTTCCTTGCTTAAGACTTCCTCGTTCTGTGATAGCTTCCTTCCCTGGCTTTTCAGTGTTCCTGCGTGTTTTCCACCCCCAACATGAAGTGCTAGTTGGCTATTTTTCTGTTTATACTTCTGCAAAGCGATTGCCTTTTTAAAAAAACAAACGGACAAGTGCTATCTGACAATGTCATAAGTGAAATTTTGAATTCCTCAAGAGTCAAAGACTTGCTTGGAGTTTTACACAATGATAACACAGACTAAAATAATCTTACAAAAAATCTATAGATTTAATAATCATCAAAAGCTGTGCAACTACAACTGTGCAAATACAACTACATAGAATGCTGAGCTCCTCAAAGGTCACAGAAAATTTTAGGTGTTTTGGGGGATAAGTCTAAATCAACTCATTACATACCAAATCAGTTGATCTGTTTTTGATACATGGGAGCTTCACATAGGCGTAGCTGCTTTTTTAAGATGCCGTGGACTGTTAAACAGGATTTTAAAACTTTTTCCAGATTTTATGTCTTAGTGTTTTGTCCATGTCACCTTTTTTAAAACAGGAGAGTCCTAACCTTGGAATGTGATGCTAATGGAGAACTCTTAGCATGAATTTCTCAGGCTGATTTCTGTAGTCATCGTTTGAAGTTGCTGTGATGAACAAGAGGGTTCCTGTGGTAGCTGGTGATGGACTTACACAGGCAGATGTACCGCTTGTGTACATATGGGAGTCAGCGCGCTGCCTGTGTTAACTGTTACCAAATACCCCATTCAGACCTCCCTCTCTCCCTTCTTCATTCTCTCCCTTCTCCTTTCCACCCCCAGTTACAGGGCACGCACCTGTCAAGTGATTAGAGAGGGA
This sequence comes from Pygoscelis adeliae, assembly GCF_000699105.1. Taxonomy (NCBI): domain Eukaryota; kingdom Metazoa; phylum Chordata; class Aves; order Sphenisciformes; family Spheniscidae; genus Pygoscelis; species Pygoscelis adeliae. The sequence goes on along the minus strand of NW_008824544.1, from coordinate 1,918,251 downwards.
AGGAGCTAACTTTGAGTAGCCCAAGGCTTCATAGGTTCCTCTACAGGGCATACGAACCGTCGTGCCACAGGTTCATATACACATTGAAGCTGTCTTGGCAACGTCTGTTAAGGAAGTTTGCATTTATAGATATGCTGACAAAACCCTAATTATAACTCAAATGTTCCCAATTTATCACTTATTAAATGTTACCAACCTAATCTAAGGTTCTGCTTTCAGCAGGTTGGACCAGGTAATCTCCAGAGTCCCCTCCAACCTAGATTTCCTATGATTCTTTGAATGTGTATGTTTTAAATGAGTTTATGCCACAGTGCAAGCATTACTATAAATATCACTGTAGATTCTGGAAGAGAAACTTTAAAGCTGGCTTAATTGGTGTCGTACAACTGTTTGCACTTTTTCTGTGTTCTTCTTTGGGGAAAGTAGTTTCAAGCACTGTTTGCCAACTCTTTAAAGCCTAAATCATTTAAATTGTAAATTGCTGGTATTCATGAAGGAAAACTTTTATAATTACACTTGATGGTGAAAAGTTCCTCCCCATAGACAAGGTTTTTCATCTGTTTTTCTCTTCTACCTGTGACCTGAGAACCTGGAATGCTTTTTGGGTGCAACCCATGTGTCTCATATGTAGCCAGACTAACTTCTAGCATTACACCACTTGAAATCAAGGGATGAATTTGGTCTCTGATGTTTCATATTGTATGGATGATGTGAAGTCTCTAAACGATAAAATACAGGTATCTGACCCTGAAAATGATTTAGGTTTTGAAAGCTCTTTCTGTTGGGGTTTTTACAGTCTTAAAAATTCAAGATAATGAGTTGGTATATATAAATTGAAAGAGCAACTTTCCATGGAAAAAGCACCTTCAGATGTTATTAATGATGGCTAATTAGCTTTGATGTAGTCATTCATTGTTTACATTAAGGTAAAAAACCCAAACACCTTGCCTGTATTAGTAAAATTTCCTAATATGCAACCTGACATTTAAGTGTGGTAGAATGTGCATTTGTATGTATGAAACACTAAACCAGTGTGAATCTGAGATAGTAAATCTTGCAGCTTAGTGACCATGCACTGAATTACATAATTGGTAACTAGAAAGAGTTTTGGTTTTGGTTTGGGACTTTTCTAGTGATCTCCTCCTTTTCCTCCTCCTTTTCCTCCTCCTTTTCCTCCTCCTTTTCCTCCTCCTTTTCCTCCTCCTTTTCCTCCTCCTTTTCCTCCTCCTTTTCCTCCTCCTTTTCCTCCTCCTTTTCCTCCTCCTTTTCCTCCTCCTTTTCCTCCTCCTTTTCCTCCTCCTTTTCCTCCTCCTTTTCCTCCTCCTTTTCCTCCTCCTTTTCCTCCTCCTTTTCCTCCTCCTTTTCCTCCTCCTTTTCCTCCTCCTTTTCCTCCTCCTTTTCCTCCTCCTTTTCCTCCTCCTTTTCCTCCTCCTTTTCCTCCTCCTTTTCCTCCTCTTTTTCCCTCTGAAGTGACAGGTGTTCTGTGGGTCCATACTTCTTCCGGTTTCCATATTGCCTGTCATTTACAAGTAATAAATGTTGGGGTTTTTTTGAAGCCTTTTTTTAATCCTAAGAATATGGAATTGCTGTACCAGACCTATTTAACCCAGTGTCATGTCTCTGATAGTGACCAGCAACAGATGCTCAGTGAAGTGTCTGAGAAATAAGGCAACCAAAGATCAACTTCTCCTGGAAAATGTATTAGAGGCTGAAAGAATTTCTGGAGGAACTTCTTGAGATGGAAATTTGTTTTGCCTTTAATAGTCTCCAGTAGACTTTTCTTTCTTAAGTAATTCATTGCATCTGACTATCGATTGTGTTCTTCCATTTTTGTTTTGGCTCTGCCACATGATGGTTTCTCGATGATGCCCTCTGGATTTTGCCTTAGAGAAGATGGTGAATGTTCATAACCTGTTCACCGCTGGCACTTGGTGGTATTTCCCCTCGTCTCTTTCTTTACTGCAGGCTGATCAGACGTAACGTTTTAATCTGTTCTTGACACAGAAGTGGTGGTGTACTTTGATAATTTCTGTGACTTCTTGCCTTTTCCAGATTTTCCAATACTCTTTCAGGATGGCTAGGACTTGACTGATTGTTCACAGTGTGGATGTGAACATGTCAAATAGCTTAGGTCCCAGCACAAACCCCTGTGCAACTTCATGGGTGAAGCCTTTTTGTCTTTTTTATTTTATTATCTTTTAACTCATTGGATTAGCTGCTTTAGGAGATGCAATGAAGAGATGAAGCTACTTTGGTGATAGAACCTATTAAGTACCTTTTGGAAAGTCAAATAGGCAATATCCACATGCTCACTGATTTCTTCAAGGAAGCCCAGTAGATTTAAGAGACATGACCTCTCTTTGTAAAAACCACATTGATTCTTTTCCAGTGCATTGTATCCATCTGGACATCCACTTACCCCAACTTTCTTTATTATGGTTTCTGTTGGTTTCCTCTTGGAGTATTGGTCTGAATATTGGACCGAAAACCAGTTTAAGAAAAGCTGATATAATGTCAGCCACTTTCCAGGCTCCTGGTATTTTAAGCAAGAGGTTTTATGGAATCGATATTTTCAGCTAGTTGATCTTTGAGTTCTTTTAGAGCTGTTCAGGGTCCTGACTTGGGAACCTCCCCTGTGTCTTCCGTGCAAGAATTTAACTTGTTTTTAGTCTTGACTTTATCTTCTCTGAGCACTTCTAAAAATCTTCACAGACTGTTGAACCTACAAATTCTCTGTCAGGCTTTCCGCTTCCAAGGTCTATTAGTATTTTTTTAATGTCTTTTGTAAGTTGTTTTTTTCGGGGGGGGGCTTGTTTTTCACATTTTTATATTGCCAGTGTTTGATCATCTCTGTTGTTCTGATCTGAACACCGCTTCAGCTTTTTGAAGGATCTTCTTTGAATGGTTTCTTTTCCTGCTGTGTACCTGTACTAGCTTTCCTTACGTTTCATGTTTTTTGGCTAATATTCTGTGTTTGCTCTGAGCCTTTTTTTAACTCTGCTGATAACTCAATTGGAAGGGGATCTTAGTGCTTCCCTTTTGCAGTGTATGATCACTAAAACTATTCAAGATTTTTAATATGCCCTTAGTTTCAGTTGTGTGAGCTCACAATCTTTACTTTATACTATATATTTGTATTTGTCTTGGTAGAATATCCCTCTTGTCGTTTTTTTTTATGGTCTTTTCTTCAGTGCAGGCAGTTCTAGTAGCTGCCCATACTGTTTGCCTTTCTATCATGAATTTGCTGGGCATAATCCTGATTTATGTCTTTCTGCTTTTAAAAGTTTTAGTTGGTGTGGGTTGTGGTTTTTTGTTTTGTTTTTTAAAGAATAATTATAAATTTGGTTTCCCAATGATCTCATAGTGGGTAGACTAATGTAGGACTGATGGATCTGCTGTCATCTACCATTACTAATCTAATAGTCACTAAGGGAATGTATTGGTGTTTTGCTGTAGTCATTTGGGCAGGAGTATGTGCATATCCGTATGTGGACATCATAATTGTGCTATGAATATCTGTTCAGATCCAGTGGTCTTATAGAAGGATAATGTTCTCAGAGCTCTGAATGCCTTTTTTAATGTCATTTTTATAGTACATACACCTGTTACATGGTCAACTTCTTTTCTTAGGTTTTTTTATTCCTGGTTTTCCAAAACTGTTGAGGTTTCAAGAACATCATGACAAAATACTGAAAAAATTTTTGTCCAAACTTAAGCAGCATTTGGTAAGTATTTATATCACAATAAAAGCAATACTAATTTACAGCTTGCTACCTTGTTTCAGTTCAGGTTAACCCACTAGGTTAAGAATACCTCAAACCTCAGAAAAAAATGCAAAGCTCTAAGAGGCAGAAGAGCTGTTGTTTTCATTATAGGCAAAGTTATGGTGCACCTTGGCAGAGTTTTATGATAAAGTTGGATCCTAAGAGTAAATTGCATGTCTGTCTCACTTTAGACCTCTAAGTTAAGGAAAACATGTGGTCCTACTACCTGGCCTTGTGCAAACTGCTGTATAGCCAGCTGATGTTAAAACATTTTATCAAGAGTTTATTGTATGTAGAGCTTCGTGGCTCATCTCTGGACAGAGGTGACTTTGCAACCAACCAGTTTTAACCTCTGTTTAAAAAATAACCTTTATAAGAGGAGTTATGGTCCTTTTAAAATTTGCACATACTCAGTAGTACTTTCACAAAGCGAAACGTTGAGCGTTATCTCTTCTAATGCTTCTAATGCTCTTAAATAGGAAATAATATGCCCTTTATTTTTTTGCTAATATTGGCTGTATTTATTCTAAGGAACAAATTATTTTTCTAATGGGAGAAAAATGCCCTTCCAAGAGTCATCATGAATTTTCTTTCAGAATCACATTGGTTCTGCCAGAATCCATCTCCAGGTCTTAAAAGGTGGTGTAAGAGATGCTCGGTTGCAGCAACATCTTCTAAGAGTGATAGCTGCTTACAAACATGACCTTTCCAGGACCATATTGTTTTCTGTTTAGTGTGTCTGTCTCCTTAGAAAAAGAAAAAAAGACAATTTGGGAGCAGACTAGCACCTTGGCAATGATGAATTTCATCTAATGTGTGCCTGTTGTATTATAAAATAGAATTTAATGTCTTTTTTTAACAACACACTGTAAGACCTGCTCAAAACATGGAATTAGGTGATCTGGTTAGGAAAAAAACCACTCTTCTGTTAAAAGGTCAAGTCAAAATTAGTCATGCAAGATGATCTTGTCATATTAAAAAAAAAAAAAAAAATTAAGACCAGTTCTGTAACTAACTTGACTCTGAAATGAAAGTTGTGGATTTAGTTTTTACAGTACATGCAAGACGATGATTCTTGTTTAGAAATACAGTCTTATTATCATTTTTGAGGTTGTCATGTTTCAGGAACAAAATACAGAATAATCCCAAGAAGATTGGGTGGTTTTAACAGTAAATGGTAAAAGGCCCTTATATATTCTAAAACCCCAAAAATAGTTATACATGATTGAGGTGATACAACCAGAGGCTGTCACATTATTAAATTTTGTATATTGTTTATATACCTCTTATTACTGCATTTAATAATCAAGAACTTTTTTTTTCCTATCATCTGTCCCCCATCTCCCCCCCTGCCTTGGGTCACTTGAAAAAGAAAGTTTCAGGAAAGTGTAGAAAGTTGCTTCAGTAACTGAAAAAGCTAATTTAAATAAAATGCTTTCATAGCTCCCTTCTGAGGGAGTTCATGGCCACTTGATTAGAGGGATCCAGAAAACATTCACTCTCTCCATATATTTATTATATATTTTTCTTCTCAGTTTTAAATCAGAACTTAGTTCTATTTTTGTGTGAATTAGTTTAGTGGCATTAAGTTTAATAGCAATCAGTTTTTTTTTTTTAATCAGGGGAAGGCATGGTACATTATAACTATCTTTCAGTAGGCTGGTGGCTATTCTTACAGGTTAGAAAATTCTCAAAGTAAGGTGTTTTTTGTTCTGTCTGCTTTTTTAAAAGACTCAAAATGAAAATCTCATAAAGATTATTTCAATTATATTAAGAATTATTTTCCCTTATTTCTTACTGTGAAAGTATCACTAAGATGAACCCATTTTAACTTGCTGAAAGATGAAGGTGAAGCCTGCAGATAAATCAGAAGGATTTGGTCCATTGCTTATTAAGTGTTTGTATAATTGAAATTTTTGGATTTGGTGCATTACTTATTCAGTGTTTATATGCTTGAAATTTTTGGAAAAGCTGAATGTGGCAAGCATAGAATGTGATGTTATCCCAAAATTAAAATTCAGATTTTTCTTAACTTTTCAGCTTTTACTTTAGCTTTTCCTCTAACTGTGCAAATAACTTTGAAGAGCTCCATGAAACTGCAAAGAAACTTTAGCAATCTTTGAATGGGGTGGCATACCAGATGGACCATCTATGCTCTAGGGGAAATTAGGCCCCTTAATTAAGGAATGAAATTCCTTATCAGTCTAAGTGCTGTTTTGAGGCCCTGTGTTTGAAGAATTTGGATAGGTATTCTTGTCACAAAATCTTTCCAACCTTTGGCATGAATTGGCAGCCTTGCTATAGGGAAATGAAAGACTAAATGGACCCAGTCCCTGAACTTTGATTGCTGCAGAATATTGATTTATTTTCTTCAGAGAGGATTTAATCCTCTGCTACCTCTGTCCCAAGAATAAGATGGAGGTCTAAGATGTGTTAATACCTCTGCATCTCCAAACGCATGTTTCTTCAGGTGGTGAAGTTGATGAAGAAAAACTATAAAAGACACAAATTGTAGTTGTTGGATTGAAGTAACAGTGTTTCACGTAGTTAAATTAATTCTTTATGGTGAATATTGGGTACATGGGCCTCAAAGTGAAAATGTTTTTTTTCATGGACAGTGCAAGGCATTACTTGGTTTTCGTGAGTATTTTTAAACTTCTGCATTTTTTTACAGGACTCCCAGGATATGTCCACTAGCTTTTACACAACAAAGTGGTTTTTCCAGTGTTTCCTTGATCGTGTGAGTATGTTTTTCATTTCCTATTTCTGTTTTCAATTGTGACTTGGGAGAGGCTGTTTTCACAGTGTTGCCCGATTCTGTCATTGCAGACTCCCTTTACATTAAGCCTCAGGATATGGGATATCTACATACTTGAAGGAGAGCGGATTCTCACTGCTATGTCTTACACAATTCTGAAACTACACAGAAGTAAGGAATCTCTCAAACATTTGAATGCTAAACAGATTCAGCTGGTTTTATTCTTATTTTGTGTAGCTTGACCTTGTGTGAAAATCTTGGTTTCCATTTGCCTTACGCTATTTCTGACAGGTATTTTTCTTTCCTTATGCACAAAATGATAAAGATCTTTGCTTTATTAATGTGTGTGTGTGGTGGGTTGACCTTGGCTGGATGTCAGGTGCCCACCAAGCCACTCTATCGCTTCCCCTCCTCAGCAGGACAAGGGGAGGGGAGAAAATAAGATGGAAAAAAAACTCATGGGTCAAGATAAAGGCATTTTAATAAAGCAAAAGCTGCATGCAGAAGCAAAGGAAAACAAAAGATTTATTCTGTACTTCCCATCAGCAGGCAATGTCCAGCCACTTCCCGGGAAGTAGGGCTTCAATATGCATAGCGGTTGCTCCGGAAGAGAGCAACCTTCGGGTAAAGTAAAATTTGAGATTTTGAACAGAATAGTTTTCCAAAGCATCTATGCCTGGTTCCCCAAAGTGATTTAGCACCTTAAATTCCAAAGGACCCAAAAAGCTTTTGAGGATGGATGTTAGCTTCTAAATATACTAGAGCATTTCTCAGGATGATGCCTTGTAGCTCGAGTTTGATACAGTCTTACTCTGGGACTTCAGCTTTCTTAGTGAGGTCATTTAACTCAGAGGTCTGCATGGAGCTCTGCAGAATTGATGTCTTAATTTGCTTGCTAGTTTACCCTCCTTGAACTGTGGTGATACTACCTCACTGTTTCACTGGGGTGTATTCATTAGATTGTTCATAAACTCCTTTGAAAAATGAAAAAGGTTACTTTTTAAATTATTGTACTTACGAAAGCTAAACATTTAGAGGCAAAACGTTAGGCTTGGCATTTTGGTTTATCTTCTTTATTTGCAAATAGACATCTACTTGAATTTTTTTTTTTATTCGCCACTCTTTTTATGGGAAGATGCAAGGAAAAAGTTCGAGTGCAGGTTTGCTTGCTCAGCAAGTACGTAGCAACTTCCTCCACGATCAAAACACTGAGAGTACCTTATGGCAACAGAGAAGAGATTAGAGGACTGGCAGAGAAGGTGGCAGAAGACAGATTCTGATTTGTTTTCCAGTCTCTTGTCTACCCTTAAAAACATTGATGATATAGCTACCCAGTCAAAGTGCCACTGTGGAATATATGCCAAAAGCATTTTCATTACATTGCAAAAACTTTTTTTTTTTATGGTTTCTGTATAGAAATTGTACATTCTGGAATTTTGATGGCATACATATGCTTAAAGAAGCTACACAGGTATGCAGTTACAGCCTTGCAAGCCAAATAGATTTGTGTGGGAAACATGGCCACACTGCATTGTAAAAAGGGAAAGAAAAATAATCTGATAACTGTAAAATGACTTTCAAAATATGACCTGAATTTGATTGAAGTAGCAAAAAGTACCTGAATTTTCAGATAGCCTGAAGCAGTTCTGACGGGTGAACTGCCATCATCATTTCATTGGAAGTTAATTCAGCTGTGAATGAGGATACCGTAAATATCAATTTTTAAAATGTTTTACTGCTTTTCAAAGCTCTTAATAAAAGAGATGATGTATGTTGTACAGCTCTACAGCAATGTTTTGTAAATTGAGGATGCAGGCTGAAAAATAAAGACCTGAAGCTGTTGGACATAAGAAGGCTGAAGGAGGGTGACTTGTAGTTAGTTTTCTGAAGATGCCCCTTCTTAAAAACATCGTCCTAAGTAAAGAATGATAAGTAGAAAGCATTTCCATGCTGATTTGCAAGTGAATTTTTAATGTGTTTTATAGATGTCTGGTGTAGAATTCTGTTATCTGCTTAATTAATAAGTGTTTTTAATTCTTCTTTGAAAACAAAAGCATCTAATGTCTTAAGTACATGTTCCAATGTTCATAATCAAGATATTTTAATGTATAATATTTTTTTCTTATATAGAGCATCTGATGAAATTACAAATGGAAGAGCTTGTAGAATTTCTGCAGGAGTCTTTAGCCAAGGATTTCTTCTATGAAGATGACTTTGTAATAGACCAGCTCCAAAATTCTATATCAGAATTGAAACGAGCAAAGCTGGATTTACCAGTAGCTGGTAAGAAACTTGTACATATGCAGATTTAGATATTAGGAGCTATTCACACATTACCCATTTTTAAAGTGTTAATTCATGCTGTTAAAAATTGTGCAACTATTTATCTCTTCATCACTGCATAGGTTTTGTTGGGGTTTTTTTTCCCAAAAAATATTTTACAGTTTAAAATCAACACCCATCATTTAATGAGTTTGTTCTTTTTTTGGTGTTTTGTTTACTGGTTGTAAGCTAATGGCAAAGCACTTTAAAACATCCCATGTTCTGATGATTTTATTAACTTGGATTTATAAAATCTTTAAGATAGAAGATTAATTATCAAGGTTTCAAATTATTTGAAGCAACGGTGGTGTCTGAGAATCCAGGCTGTTTTGTAGCTTGACTAGCTATGGAACAAACTTCAGGTCAGATAGTTTCTGCTGTTAGTCAAGTCCAGATTTTTAATTGTTTGCAGGTGATAGACCTTCTGGGTGTTTAATTGAATTATTTTCTTTGTTTCTTCTCAGCCTTTTGTGTTTGTGCTTTTCGGTTGCAGAGTGGAGATGGTTGTTTCGTGGGGCACTACTTATGAAATGTGTATAGGATCAAGAGATCTATTGTATTAAGATTCTATTATCTTTTCTATCCCTACCTCCACAATCTTTAATTGGAATTTTTCTTGTGATTATTCAGAGTCCTTTTTCTTTATCCTCGCTAATTGTAGAATAGTACGTGAAAAAGAAGATATGTTTTTAAAAATTTTAAAAATATGGCAAAATTACCTTAAAATAATTTAAGTTGCTATGGTTAGCTTTCAGAAGTTAAGAAGTGTCAGAATAAAGATTGCCTATGTAGGATTGTCGTGATAATTTGTTCCTGAAGCTTTTTCGTTAACGAACTTCATTTTTCTGTTTCTGTAGACCTTATTTATTGCATGCGGTATTGGGCTGTTTCAGGACTACTCGTCTCAAATAGATAACTGTTTCATCTGGTTCTTCAGCAGATCTGTGCCTCTGGAGTACAAACACTTTCTGTACATTTGTTGCCCATCATCTTGGCTTCTTGTCAGAGTTTCCCATTTCTCTTGCTCCCTATTCCTGTGTTTTGCCCTCTTTCTGACTTTCTATAACATCTCTCCAGCACACTTTCTCCCACCCACAATAGGTCTAAGTCTAGTTCCTGCTCTCGTCTGCTCAGTCGTCTTGGTCCTTCTCATCTACAGACTGTGTTCTGTGAGTCTGCAGTTCTCCATGTTACTGCATGCACTGCTGCTTCCCCTTTCGAATCACAGCCTTCTCTCCATCCTTTTTCCACAAGCTAGGTTTCAGTCTTGACTTGTCCTTCAGAGCAAGTTGCTCTTTTGAGTGTTACTCTTCAGCTGTGTGCTTTGTCAGACATCTTGTCACAGCTGATGCTTGGTCACGGTGACTAGATGTGAGCAAATACATCAATGAGCAACTTTGTCTTTTAGCATCAATTCCACTCCATCATGTTAAAGGAAGATGGATCATGGGAGTGCTTTCTGTTAAATTTTAAATACAGAGTTCTCTGTGATTATGTTTGAAATGTGAGGGGGTTATCCCAAAAAACTTTAATTGTTTGTAGATGGGTAGATTTTTCATGGATGTGGTAAAGTAAATTTCAGCAGTGAGAAGTTTCTAGTTTCTACTTGAAATGGTGGTAGCTGAAGAGTTCAAAAAGATTTTTGTAGTTTGCTACATGATAGAGTTAATGTATCTTCCAGCCTAGAAAATCACATGCATGTAACTCGTGTTGAGAGTTTCTGCAGAAAATACATAATTTACTGGAAATTTTCTTGTTGGGAAAAAAAACGAAGACAGAAAGTCTGTTCTTAACTTATGTTTTAAAGGCTTTTCTTTTGTGAGAATGTAAAATGCCTTCAAGTGAAATTTTGTTTGAGAATACTCTGGATTTTGACAGAAAATTAAAGGAGGCTTTAGGTGACATAAGAGCCATCTACCTTGCAATGCAGTAACATAAAGTGTGAGACAGAAGGACTCTTCTTGTGGAGACCAACAGCAAAGGCTAGTGAATGCATCTTCTTGTCGAGACAGTTTGGCAATGGTATGAAAGTTGTTCAGTTTCATACTTTGTACACTTAAGCGTAACTTCTGATATGACTAGCTGACAGGATGGTAATTGTTTTGAGCTATATTGGTTCTTTCTTTTGGATAATTAAAGCAACATCAATGACACTAAAATGCCCCCCCCCCCCCAATGAGGGAGGTTTAATATTAAAATAGGAAAAGCAAAGCTAAAGTGTATTTCGGTGCTGGATGAGGAACTGAGCGTTTTTCTTTTTAATTTCAAAGTAGCCTGGGAAAGCCTCTCTGTGTGGTATATATTTTGCCAGGGGTAAATGGGAACATTACTTAACCTTTCACAAAATAAATATAAAATGCCTTCACCCTAATCCTTGGGAATCTAGCTGATTTGTCTGCTGTTATCTGTAGTTGAGTGAGGCTGCCTCATTTGTTCTTCATATGAATTTCACAAGCCTTTGATTTTTTTTTTTTTCCCCACTTTGATGTTCATTTTGGTTTTACTAATCACTGTCTTCAGGCAATAATATTTTTCTACAGGTTCTCAGCATTCTCTAGACATTCAGCTTTGTTCACGTGCCTGTCTGACTCTACTATCTTTACTACCTTCAGTCTCTTTTTAGTATTTTTCTTCTAATTTCATGTAAAACTTCTGGAACCATCATATGTCATGCAGATGTACACAGAAAAAATACCAGACTATTCATTTAAGTATCTGCTGTAGCCTGAGAAAATAGTGTTTATTTTAGTTTTCTCAGCTGAAATCAAAGCACTACTTCCTATCTTGTGCATTTTTTTTTTCATTGAGCAACAATTACACCTTTAAGAACTAAAGTAAAAAAGCATATTAGGAAAAAGAAAAAAATCTCCGTCTTACAGTTGCATCAGTATCAGTCATCCAGGAATAGCAGTGAGCTAATTAGGCTCAGTGGAATTTTCCATCTGGCATCCTTTGTTAGGCTGTATAGATTTTCCTGCCCTAGTAGGGTAAGCTGCAGTAGGATATTAAAAGAGGTAATAACTTTTTCGTTACTTTAAAGTGGATGTCTGCTTATGTCTGATGTAGCTTTCTCTGGCTTGCTTTCTCCGTGGCTTCTCCCGTTGAATTAAGGAACTCATTGTTTCCTTCAGAGCAGAGAGGAAGGAAGGGACTTCGTTTAACACTTTCTCACTGATAAAACCCTTAAAATTCAGAGCGTAAGAATGGACGTTAAGGGGATCATGCTAATTTTGGATGTCAGTGAAATGCTTTTGCCAATACTAGGGCTATTTTGCATAAAGCAGACCAGGGATTTTCATTCCTCTTTGTGGTAATTTCTAGTCTAACTGCTGGCCAGTATAGGATAGCCTGTACTTAGCAACTACAACCTTCGGAGGATGGCTTGCAACTTAACTGCTGTTCTCAAAACCCAAGGTAGGCATCCCTGTTCCAGTGACTATGGAGACAGTAAACTGTATGGGTAAACACGCTTGTTATTGGCAAGCTGCTTGGTTATCAAGCCCTCAGAGAGGCAGGCTGTGACAGCTATACGGTAGAAACGGTCCTTTAAGGTACTTCTCCTCTGACATAACCTCAAGCAAATTTAGTAGAAAAGGGAATTGGTATTTTCTGGATCTCCTGGAATGTTACGGAGGGTGTCCACACCACGGCAGGTTCTTGAACAGCACACTCATCTAAGTCTGTATGACTCCTGTTTACCTCTTCTCAAGGAGTCAGATCTGATGCAGAGCGGACAATGCCTTCCTTAATTCCAGGATGATGTCTAGAGCATAGTGAAAGGAGTTTTGCTGGTATACACCACTGATTTCCAAAATTTCTTGATGCAGATTCTTTGCTTGGCTGTTATTTAAAACAGCAGCAAAATTCTTTAAATGCTCTCAAGATAGGGATAGAATTTCCAGCTTTGCTATAAGTTATTCCTGTAGGACTACATAAATAATACAATTCTTAATAAACAATATTTATATATTAATACATATTTTTTTATCGTGTCTGACTTTAATAAACAAACGTGCTTACCAGTGAAAGTTTCATATTCTACTTAAAAATATGTGGCTGAAAATAGTTTACTAATCTACTGCTTCACAAACCATGTAAGTCAGGCCCACCTTCAAGGCTGAAGGCTCTCAGGTCTGTTCTTGAGACAGTTTCTCACCTGCATTTTGATATAAGGTGTCCTGAAAAGGGAGGGCAGAGGGATCCTGGCTTGGATTTTTTTTTATGACTGAAAGCTTAATAGACCTTACAGCAACTGAGAAGGCCTTAAATCAGAGGTAAAGGTCTTGTACCTTCATTTTAAAGCAGTATTGGCAAATTTGGAAACTGCTCTTGTCCTTGTGATCATCTTAACTGTATTTGTTAAGATGTATTTGATGTATTGTATTTGATAACACCAGCTTTAAACTCCAACTCAGTTCTTCTAGTTCTCCTAGCCTTTTCTGTATACAGGGAAAACTAGCAAAGCTTGAATCTTGCATTTGCCATAATTTTTACATGTTTATCTGCTATTTATCTTTAAAGGTATTTTTTTATTAAATTTATTATCAGTATCTTTTATTCAAATATCTGTCTATTTTAAATACTCATCAGTGACAGTGCAGGAGTATATACTAGGTTGATAATCTATTAAATAATGTCTACTCTCTGCTGTTAATGCGCCTTTTGACAGGCAAAACAATAGAAATATGTAAGCCACCTTGACTTTCCTGTTTCTGATGGTGTCTCTTTTGGTTTTGTTTTGTTTCAGAGAAATTTTGGATTTTTCACTTGTTCTTGAAGAATACACAAGTAGCTATTTCACACAATGCACTTGATATTTTAATAAACTAATTTTTCTGCCTTGTTTCTTGTGTGATACAACTACTTTACAATATTATGAAGGAAATTAATATATGGAATCAATACTAATATAATTAGTATATTATTTTCAGCAGTTCTAGGCATTGGCTTTGCATCTTCTAAAAATCTTTGCTGTTTAAAACTTGCATGCTTTTTTAAAATATGATCCAGAAAGTTACGTTGGTCACTGTTCATATTCCTATTTTAAACTGACCTTTCAAGAAAGTATATTTTTCTGGAAGAAATGTGGAATTAGGGATGTAAAGCGAAGTGGTTAATTTTAGAAAATTTTTTTTGCAAAGGCAGCGTACGGACGTACAGCTGGCCACCTGTATCTTCTGGTTGATGACCAAACTTGTTAACATTTCTATTGTTTATCTGAATGCAGATGTTTATAAAGTAAGTTTTCCATACTGCCAGTAGTACAAAAGTGACGTAGCAGCAGAAAGGCAAACAGTGTATTTTTTTCTACCTTCAAGTTATCAGGCGAGATTTCATTTTAGTGACTCCTTTGCCGATGATGGCATATGAAGGAGGAGGAGCAGAGGTTGACTTTCAGACAGCAGCTTGAGCTTCTAGTGCAGGCACTTAAATTTCTTTAAAATTCTCTTGGACTTGTCAAATGAAGAAGTAAGATGGGACGTCACTGATGGAGGATAAACACAAAATATCAAGATGTCATTTTAAGAGTTGTTTTTATGACCATTGCCATCCTCGAAAACTGTGTTAGAACAGTCAAAGTGCATGTATTCTGGTGCTGAAATTAAGGACTAGACTGTTATTCACCAGAGAGAGCACTTAAAGCACTTTACTCCAATTATATGTCTGCTGTTCAATGCATGAGGCTGTTAGTGCCTCCTGAAGCAATTATCTGTAAAAGTCTTGTAGTTGAGATCGACTTCCACTGGGTGGTGACCAAGACTTGTTAGAGCAGGAAGAAGTCAGTAGACTAAAACTTTCTTTAATGTGACTTGAATTTCTTATCTTTTGGGGAACAGTCAGATCTCCTCATGCTTGCTTTGCTTCTTTTCATGTCAGGTAATACGTTTACCAGCAGCAAACAAGTACCTGATTGTTCTTGTTTTGCTTCAATTGTCTCCCTCTACTTCCATTTCTCTCCTTCCTCACCCATTTTTCACCCTATTTTCTTTGTTGTTTGCTTATTTTATGGTATACTGCATACAAGCCAACTAAATCACTACCTTTCTTTTAAAGGAAAAAATAGAAAATCTTGTAGTCCCAGCTCTGTAAATTCTGATATAAGCTATTATGTTTGTCTTTGGGAAAAGCCAGTAACTAAACTCAGAACAGGTTCCTAGACAGTTGAAGGAAGAGGGGGAGAGGAGGATGAGTGTTACTCAGTTCTGCATCTCATGCAAATACTGGCAACCTGGGAAAAAAAAATCTGATTGCCCTGTTTGCTTCAGAAGACAAAGGCACATTCGATGACTGTAGTGGTCGCTGCCAAAACAATCTCAGCTGAACTGGACAGATTTGTCTTAACTTCTAGTTTTAAAATGCTTTTAAACCTTGTGTGTAAACATCATAGATTGTATAGAAAAGCACTTGTCCCAGAAATACTTCTTGTAGAATTCAAATGTTTCTCCATTCCTCAGTCAGACAGGTATGTCCAGAAAGTGAATTAACTCAGACTTTGGATCAACAGGACAAACAGATATTCAATTGAATGTTCTTGAAAACATCCAAATAAAATTTCTGCGTGCTCAGGTCTGAGGAGTTTGAACAGTGAGTTTAGCTGAAGTAGTAAAGATGATGGTTGAGAGCTGCGTGTGAGGCTTTAGGCAGATTTGGAGTGGAAAATTGGTAGACGAAAGATATGCGGCTTCTAAGAAGAATTGGTGCTTTTGCATGCTTCTCTGGTGAGCTCTTTGTTTACGTCTTAAGGGTAGAGATGTTTGTTGTGACTTGGTTTCTTTTGTTTGCCTTTGCATTGTAGTTTCTTTTCCTCAGCTTTTTGCTTTTATTACCTTCTTTCTTTCTTTCTTGCCAGCATGCAGCGTCATGGTTATCTTGCTATTCTTGCTGATAGTGGACTGCTTAAAGCATTCACAGACATAGTTTGCATGCTATTTTGTGCATTTGAGGAATGCCTCATTGTATTAATGTGCATGGTGATAGATTTGGTTATCCTCTACTTATTCAATTTTGTGGATTTTTTTGAACTTCAGGAGTTTTATTTGTTTTCAAAGTATTTGGTAGTTCCACTAGAAGTGACAGCTCTGTGTGTGTGTGTATGTATGTATGATCTCTATACTTAAATTAGAATTAAATATCTGTTTTGCAGTTTAAAACAAATTGGTTTTCCTTTAGAAGGTGACCAGTTTGCAGGATATCTTTGTGCTGCAGCATCATAGATCCTTATACAACTCTTTTCGTTCCAATGTTTTTTATGGCAGGAGGTGATTGATGAGAGCTCAAGCATTTTTGAACCAGAACAAGGCCTGTGCTTCATAGCTTTGATTACTTTGATTACTGAGCTGAGTACCTCTAGCAATGTGGCCTTTCTTAAAGTTTCACATGCAGATGTGGTTGATTAAGCAAGCTGTGTCAGTTGTTTCTGTCTGAGGTCAAGTTAAACCAAGTTCTGTGGAAGCCCTGTGGCTAAGATTTAAAGCTGTATTTCTTCTTTTCCCCACTGACCCTCCTGCCACACGTACTCATTGTTCCATATTTTTGTTTTCCCTGGAAGAGTGCACTAAGCTCCAGTATTACCAGCCTATAAACATGGTATCATGCTGTTAGAATGCAGAGGTTTTCTTCTAAACGAACTATTGTCTTGGACCGCTTTGCTTGTTACTCAGTACATTAATTAATGTCAAGTTTTAACAGTTTCACAACAGACATGGTAAGACTTCTCTGATACTCATTTTACAGGTGTAATTCATGTTATAGGATATATCATCTAGACAGTGCAGCCCACATATGCCTAGTTGTTGTGTGTTCTTTTACCCTGAAATGTGAACGAAAGATGACAGAAAGTAGTCTTCAAAGCAGCCTAGATAGAATTCAGTAAAAATGTCTGCAGTATTCTCACTTGGGTTTTATTAGAGCTTAATGGTAATTAAGAAACCTTAAGTGTGTGAAATTAAAAAACAAAACTCACAAAACCCACCTTTATTGTACAACCAAGTATATTTCAAAGGATCTGGTATTGCTCTGTATGCATTTCTTAGAGTAAAAGCTGGAAGAAAGGAAATCAGTTCATGCTTTTAACTTCTTTGTACAAATGAAGGAAGCATTGCAGCTACTAGAGGAACTTGTCTTCAGTTTTTTGTATATATAGCTTGAATAGTTTAATTTCAAGCATGGAAGAAAATAAATCATTTTTCTAAAACATTCATTGCATACAAGGACAGAAATTAAATAATTTACAGCTGTTGAGGAGCCATTTTCTTATGCTATCCCGTAACTACTATGGATCACCTGGAGGTTATAAATGGATTAGCAGCATATAAAGACTAGTTCTATATGATTTAGATGACAAGTTTTTGATATGTACTTTGAGTATTGTTTCTTAATTCAGACTTCATGCTATTTTAACATTCAAAATTAGTGAGACTGAAAGCACTGTAATATATAGATCTAGTATCAGGAATATTTATTATGGGCAAAATTCACTTTTATTTAGAAGGCAAGAGCTTCAGCTTTGCCTGACACTGTGTTTGGGGATGCAAATGGAATTAAATGGTACAAATGCCTTTTGCCAAACTGAAGCAAGTTCAGAAAGTGAACTGTTCATAAAGAACAGTTTTGAAGAGGCTGGAGCAGCAGACAGTATATTGCAGAGCTGTTAAATCATCCATTTACAGCATCCATGCAACTCATTCCTCTGTCCCCTCATCTGTTCTTCCAGTGATGCGCTGCTGGGGAGCACAGGTCTACAGATCCATGCTCCAAATTTTAGCCTGATTTGTGAATAGTGGGGCCCCGCAGGGAGAGAGAACAAAGCACGAGGCTTGTAATTCCAGGAGCCACTCACTGGAGCCTAATGCTGAGGCGCTACCCCACCGTGTAACCTGCTGTACTGTCTTGCAACCATTTGTGCAGGTGTTCTCCACCACAGAGTATAGCGTGCCAGGTATATAATCCTGTAAGATGATTTAACATGTGGAATCTCCCCTTTGGGCACAAGTAATTGGGGAGAGGGCTCAGCACAAGTATCTTCCTTTGCCAAGTTGTAGCAAGGGTAGTGTAAGAGCATAATTTGTCTATCTAAATAACTGTATGGTCATAATTGAGCAGAGGATAACTAGGGGAAAGTAAGACTGGAGGGTTTTTCTACAGAAAGCCTGGGTAGGCTGTTTATTATATGTAAACGGAGGTTTCTAAAGGAAAGGGTAGGTTTCCATATGACCTTCGGCTTCATATGAAGACTTTGAGAATCAAGAAAAGGCTAGTTTAATTGTTTGGCAAAACCAGACTGTTTTTGTTAAGTACTTTTTATTTAGTTACCTTGTCACGGCACATGGCGTCATTGTATTCTTCTCTGCTGTCCTCCTGCTATGTCCTAGCTGGCACAAACTGTAAGTTTTCTTTTAGTTTATATAGCAACTGATCTGTGATGGTAGTTTGTTATGCTGTTATAATAAATAATACTGACCTTGGCGGCTGGCTTTCCTCTGTGTATCTCTATCATGAACCAGTCATCAAAGATTGAACTTATACTATTGACTGTAAAAATGAACATAGCTCACTTCTAACCACAGCCCTCGTGTCAGCGATAGAGGCATTTGTGTGTATTCGCTCCTGGGAACCCATATAGACACATAAAAGGAATTTTAATTACAAATAGCTAGAAAGAGTGAGGTGCTAGCTGTATGATCTTTGATGATGGAGAAAGATTCTACAGTTCTTGTCTTAGGAAGAAGCAGGAATTAAACAAAATTATTTTACTGACAGCCATTTTATATAATTTATTTTGCATAACATCTAAGCAAGGGTAGCCATTTCTTTTTTTTTCTCCTTACAACAGAGCTTTTGCTTAATAAATAGATACAGTGTAGGATTTGTTTGGTAATGCTGACTTTAAAAGGTTGTTTATTTTTTTGGAAATACTGAACATCAAATAAATTAAATTTAGATTAATGAATTTAATGAGAAGTATGCGACCTTTTCTGCTTATAATGGGAAAGTAATGTATTACACCATTAAATAAGTTAAATGCAAGTGGATATGGTAAAAGACTTTGAGAATATGAAGGGCGTTGGCTGCTAAGGAGAAAGACTGCCGTGGAAAATTTGATGTAGATTGTTCTATGAGCAGCATCAAACAGTGAAGCACTTCTTTATTCTTTCTGTAGTGGCAATGTGAATTGTTCTGGGTCCCCACATAACTGATGTTTACCACTGGCTGTTGTGATGTGTTGAGCTCCAGTCTTGGAGAACTTTCCATTCATATCCTAGTTCTGTAAATGATGTCCTTGTGTTTGGCAAAACTTGTCCTTTGAACACTGAATTGAAATAATGACGTAGCCAATATCAGTATTAGCTACTTCAGTTGTTCTATAACTGATAGAAAACTAAACCGAAAAAAAATATGATTCTCTATAGAGTCTTTTAGTTATACTGTAGCTTTTTAATACTGAGGAAGAAATTTCTAGGCAGGGGTTGAGGGGGAACAAGGACTTAACTGTGCAGACGTTAATGAGGAGCTCCACCCAAGAAAAGAAGTGAGAGAAAGTTCAAAGATGTCTGGTAGGAAGCTTGTGCATGTGAGTTAGGAGCTGATAGTATAGCTTACCAGAGGTGAACATTAAAAGATGAATGAATGAATAGAAGACAATAGAATGGGAGAGGGGTATTGGGAAGGATTTTTAAAGTGGATCAAGTAGTTTACTTAATGTGACAGGGACAGCGTGAGGAGGGTTACATACAGAGTAGGTACTGTAACCGAAATGTCATCTAGGAAAAGGATTTTTTTTTTTTTTTTTTTAGCGGTGTCATGAATGAGCAAAAGCTTGGCAGAAAGGAAGACTAGAGTAACTGGTTGATATGAGAGCCTAAACAAAATTTTTGTTCAATGTCAGTATACAGAAGAACCTTTGAGGTGTTTAGCAGAATGGTGATCCAGAGAGAGGCCCAGGGTATGAATAGAGTTCATAGCTATTTTTGCTTGCATGACCAACAGATCAAAGACAACTTCTGTACAAAGGTGAATTTGTTATTACTGTTCTTGTTTTAGGTAAAGAAGATGAATTTCCAAAGAAGCCATTGGGGCAGATTCCATTAGGACCTCAGCCTGCTGTGCTTAACTCCACTCCAGTGCCTAATGGGCAGAACAGCACTGGTACACAAACAACAAGAAGGACAGAGAGGAGACCATCCCCAGGAGAAGAACCAGAAAGTTCACCAAATAACCAAAAAAGAATTAATTCACTGGAAAAGAAACCTTCCTTAAAACAGCAGAAGACTCGACCAATAGAGACACAAAGTAGTATGCCTAAGAACGAGGTAGATACCAGAAGAAAGCCTCAGCCAACAGAGCAAGACAATTCGAGACAGTATAATAATGCAGCTGCTAATCAAAATTCTAATGCTACTTCAAATACAAGAAGGGAATTCGTACCTAAGTGGAATAAACCATCTGATATCAAAATAATTGAAAAGACTATGAAACTTACTGCAGAGGTGAAAGGAAGGCCAATAAACCATTCGGTTTCGGGCCCACCACCAAGTCCTGGAGAAACACAGCCTTTGAATGTAAAGCAAAAGATTAGGGTTTTGGATGCTGATGAAGGTAAGCGAGGGTCTAATGCTTCTCAGTATGACAACGTTCCAGAAGTTGATAATGAGAATGAGAATCTTGTTGAAGAGATGCTTGAGAGGGCTCATACACAGAGCCCTAGGCACGTCACATATTCTAATAGTCCAAGAAAGCAAACTGAAAAAATACCAACTCCACTAAAAATACCCAATAATTACACCTTTACTTCACAACCCAGATCTCCAAAATACTCATCACAATCTGATGGACCACCTCATGGACTGAATGTAAAACAGCCACTGCCATGTTATAGTAATCCACCTACTTACCATGGAAATTCTCCCAAGCATGTTTCCAGTATAGGCAATACAAGTTCTGTACCTCTGCATTACCATGGGAATCGAACCAGCCCTTCTGGTAGGCCATATGGTTCTTTTATTTCAGTAGATTATTCTCCGGATAAACTACAAATGAATTCCTATCCTGCCAGTCGCCAAAATCCTCTTCCACCAACCCCTGGTCAGATAGAAGTAGCCCCTGTTGATGCTTATACCAGCAACTCAAGGTCCCCCACAGGTGTCAAATTCATAATCCCTCCAGTGGATTATTTACCAGAAGATAGAAAGTGGCCAGATGCGGCGTATATTTACAGACATGAACCCTACAGGCAGCCCTGGAGCCAAGATGTTAACAAAGGCCACTTGGATAATTTCCAGAAATATCAGCATTTTCAGTCAACGCCTTTTCAAGACCATAGTCTTCCTGCTGTTTCTGTGGATAGTCCAATAAGATACAGGACTTCACCAGCCTTTGAAGAGCATGGTTCACCACAATACCAATATTCAAGCCCATCAGCTCAAGCCCAACACTATCGAAATAGAAATGATGGATTGTCTATGCATGAATCTGTGCTTCTCTGAGAATCTGTCTATACTTAGTAAAATGGCAAGAACCAAAACCTGTTAAACATTACTGTGTTTAGTAGTAGTCCACCTCAGTTCTTCTATGAAACGCGGACAGTTCGCGTGCCTCTCAAAAATAACAACACTATTTTAAAGATGTTTCAGACTTTCATTGAAGGCTAGTTGAGTTCCTAGACTTGCATTGAAGCTATTGAAAGTGATCTGATGCACATAGACATAGCAATAAGATCATATACACAATATGGTTAATACTGTCACTGTTCCTTACATTTAAATAACTTGTGTTATGATCTTTCTGCCTAAAACCTGTAACACATTTACAAGTTTTATTTTGACTGACATTGTTAATGCACTGTATAGACGTGTGTGTGTGCGCGCGTGTGAGTGTGCACTTACAATACACAAATGCATATGGGGAAAGAGCTAAAGAGTTTAAATGTAAATGCATTTAACTTTGGGCAAAGCTTGTGAAGTACTTTTATTTCATATTAATTTTTCTTTGTAATTTATTTAAGAAGCCATTCATTTTGAATGGGAATTTCTGTCATTTTTATACAGCTGCCTCAGCATCCCAGTATCTGTTCTGGGCAGGAGAGATGCTTTGGGATTATTAATTTAATCTTATGTGAGAGTTAATTTCCTCTCCTTTGACTACTGTTTGTCATTTTCCTCAGCAAGAAGGAGCAGGCAGGCAAAAGCAGAAAGCCAAAAATGTCTCTCTAATCTGGCTAAGAAATGGTGCTTAAAATTCAGGGCAGTCTCTAGTAGTTTGGGTGCATCAAAAGTGGGGAATTTTTATCTTCACACCCAAATCTACCTTCAGAATGTTGTCCTATATGCAAAATATTGGAGCACAGCGAGAGTAATGCCAGATACAGAAATGGTGCTGCACCCTTCACTTTTTGCCATGCTGTGCTGTCAAACTAAACAAATTGGTTGCAGGGCCAAATCTCACAGGTATCAGAGAATGACCAGCTCCTTGACACTCTCGTGAAGTACACACAGGAATCTGAGGTTTGGTCGAGGCTTGACATTCCCTGAGCTGTGTGAGTATGCAGCGTCCCTTCTCTTAAGCTCTGTCATGTCAATTCCATTTTGTTTTGCCCTTTTTTACCCCAAAGAGCTGGTAGGTTCATGTCTGTGATTGGGCATGTGCTGCTGTGCTATCAGGCTGCTGAGAGACTGTGTGGTGTTTTACA
Organism: Pygoscelis adeliae; assembly: GCF_000699105.1. NCBI lineage: Eukaryota > Metazoa > Chordata > Aves > Sphenisciformes > Spheniscidae > Pygoscelis > Pygoscelis adeliae. The sequence continues at coordinate 1,895,723 of NW_008824544.1, read as the reverse complement.
CGAAAATGATCCTGACTGTTAAGCTTAGACTCCTGGTAATATAAGTATTTTTAATTAGCGTTTGCAGCCTTTTCTACTTCGTGTTTTCCTTTCCTTGACTGTGAATTGAGGGTGAAAAAAAAAATGCAGGTGAAGCGGCACATGTAGGATACGGTCCTGCGAGCTGCTGGGTGCTGCGTAGTAAGTGCTGAATGCACTGACCTCTCATTGTAACCAATGGGAGTTGAGGCGGATAAGGATCTCGCCAGAAGAGGTCCTTGGAGTGCTTAACAGAGAGATTTTTCTAATACTTAAGTACCAAACATTGGTATCAACACCAGATTTGGGTGGTTGGAAGGTTATCCTGTTATCTTTTGTTTTGTAAGATTTGTTAACTGAAAATGTAGAAATGGGTATTTTTTTTTTCCTTTAAAGAATGAGCTTTAGTGCCTATAATTGCTGCAGGTTGGCTCTGTAAGTTTTAAGGTACAGAAGTAAAACAATTTTTACAAATGGAAGTAACATTTACTTAGTATATTTCAAAAACTTTTTGTGTATATAATGTGTCTGATGTAATTTTTAATGAACTGGGCAATTTTGTATTTTAAAAATTGCAAACCGCAGCAAAGTAACAGTAGCAAAGCACTACACTGAAACTCTGAACTAAAATTGTGAAGATAAATATGACTTGGGCTTACCTTAGTTCTGATTGCTTACAGCAGCTTAGAAATGTATGTATATAATATTGTGGCTAAGTGTAATAATCTCAGTGTTTAACGATGGTTCTGTAATTCATAACAAAGCTGTACAATTTATTTGTGCAAGCGACACAAGGCTCCAAAATATGTATCAGCATTAGTAAATACTGTAGATTTTTATATATAAAATATATACACACTATTTTCTTATGTCATCTGCAACAGTTTTATAACTGTGTATCCTATTTTGATGTGACTGTATTTTTAACATGTTAAAATAATAATAATTAAGCTTATGTTGCTTTGTCTTTATTTTTAATTATCTGATCAGCTCAAAACTGGACTTTTGGTCTTCTCAGCACAAACAAATGCTTTTTGTAAGTGAAGCGTGCGTGTATATATGTTTGATGTATGTCCTATTTAATTTGTACTTGTTTATTTTTAGACTAAGCAATATGGATACAATCTATACAGTGCTTTTGCATTATTATAGAAGCAGCAAGATTATTGATTATAGTTTACTACGCTGCTAAACCTTAACCTATGATTTGTGAAAGCTAGGAGTATAAACTGTGATCATAATTTTCTGGTTTTGTTCTAATAATCTCACCCAATACCAATTCAAGAGAGAAGAATTATTGGCATGAGGGACTTGCAAAGTTGCATTGATCAAAGTGCAAAATAATAGTCTGACTGTGGCTGCCGTGTGTCTGTCACATGTTTAGAGGATGGTATAGAGCTTTTTTAAAAAAAAAAAAAAAAACACAAAAAAAAGCCTTGTGTCATCTGTTTGTAGGGCGAAATACACTTTTATCTTCATTTAACTGGACAAACCAAACTAAAGGTACCGCCAGGTTCAAATCTGTCATTCATACCAGTAACAAAAAAAACCCTCGATGCAGAGTAAAGGGTTCTCTGCATTGCGCTGGTGATACAGCTGTGCCAGTATCTTGCTGGTAGAGGGAATCATCTCAGCGTAATGGATTAGATATCCTCATGAGAGCTTTTCTGTCACTGTTTTCTTTGGTCTGCAAACAGTCAAGCAGTAAGTATCAACATAAAATACTTGAGACCTTTTCTTCCCATGGTTTCATAGTTTTCCAAAATTTGCCTGCTTTGGGCTGAATGAACTGTAGGGGTTTTGCCCAAGTTAGTTGTCATGGCTCTCCTTGTGGTTAGTGAGACAAGTTCAAGGTAGGGTTTTGGAGAGTGATTAATGCCACACTCTCTCCACTAACACAGAACAACACAGAAGACTAAGTAAGGATAGATGTCTAACTTCTGTATGGCAAAAATTTAAGTGAAATTAAACTAATTAATTAATTAGACTTCGGGGAGACCTTATTGCAGCCCATCAGTGCTTAAAGGGGGCTTATAAAAAAGATGGGGGCAAACTTTTGAGCAGGGCCTGTTGTGACAGGACAAGGGGGAATGACTTTAAACTAAAGGGGGGTAGATTTAGACTAGATATAAGGAAGACATTTTTTACGCTGAGGGTGGTGAAACACTGGCCCAGGTTGCCCAGAGAGGTGGTGGCTGCCCCATCCCTGGAAACATTCAAAGTCAGGTTGGATGGGGCTCTGAGCAACCTGATGTAGTTGAAGATGTCCCTGCCCACGGCAGGGGGGTTGGACTAGATGACCTTTAGAGGTCCCTTCCAACCCAAACTATTCTATGATTCTAATTAGAATTTAAGAGGAAAAGCAAATCCCTCTGGTTGTATGCTGTGGTCTGTGGTTGCTTTTCCTTTCACCCTGGTGCATGTACTAGATTAAATCTAAAGACTTCAGTGTTGGACTGAAGCATTTCAGTCTTCTGCGGTACAAATTGTGGCCATGGAAAAAAGACGGGAAGGATTGCGGTATCACTGGGTACTCCTAACCTTTTTGATGAGTGGGATGTGATTACATGATCAAATTGCTTATCTCTATAATCAAGCCATGTTATGCTCTACAAGTGAAGACAGAAGCCATCCTTGCTCCTTCCTCATCTGACCTGGGGAAGATTCTTTTGACATCAGATTTGGTGATGAGTTTGAATCTAAGCATCCGCTCACTCAGGCATCTAAGGAAGAGAATCCAACCTCAGGAAAATGATCTTACCCTTTTCCTCTCCCCAAATCCAGCTGTGGCCTGTCTGTAGTGCTTCAGGGAAGGCGACACTAGAAAGAGAAAACCCATTTAGCCAGAAGTCTGTTAAGGAGAGTATTCCGTCCTAATCCCTGCTGATGACTACCTAAAGCTTTAAAGCATGATATTGCTTGGAGTTGTTTGAGAATGATCGGACCAATGCAGGCAATCCCGTTTTTCCCAGGGCCACGAAGGAAGGTCCTTCACACATGTAAATGTCGGTTACCTTCATAATACCTGACTGCAGGTTTAATCCCTTACTGTAAAAGTAACTGCTATATCCTCACTACCAATGAAAGTTTCAAGATGAATAGTAGGGGATTTTTAGAAATCTTGGGAGGTTGCAGAGGAGAAATATCTTGTTGTTAGTCAAAGATACACCTTTGTAATAAACCACTCAATAATTCCAAAATTAGATGCAAAGAGTAAACAACATTGAAATGTCAAAAGATAGAACAGCCTTCCAGTGTGGGGAAGCAAATCCAAAGCTTCCCTGAGGTACATACACATTTTCCAGGGAGATTTCTCTCAAGAATCCTATCCTGAATTTCACATCATCCTCAATATGACTTTGAAATGGACTTGCAAATTACAGACTTTTTTTTTAATCTCCCCCTTGGGTGGCATTATAGTGCATGCACAAAGAGAAATACTATTTAAAATATGCCGTCAAACGCCCATCATTTCATTTCCATCAGAGTACATTCTGCTTTCAATACTTCAGTGAGAGGAAAATATAATCTTTTTTTGTAGTCCTTTAAATACTGCATTTTTGTAAAGCTCTGTAAATGTAGCACAGTTAACAGTTACTTAACCAAGTGTAGTTTAGGCTCCTTTTTAGATGGCATAAAGCTACTGCATAGTTTGCTGCAGGTTTTTGTTGTTGTTGGTTTTTTATTTCTTTTGGGGAATATTAAGATAATCCAAATGCTTTTAACAGTAGAGTTGCAATGAGGAGATGACTAGGCCAGCAATTGAAATTGGAAATATAATTGCAGTTGTTTCAGGATAGCCTTTAAGTGGTTGCCAAATCTGGTGCACTGGGGAAAAACATCGTTTTCTGGCTTCTGTGTGCCGAGAGGACTTCTTACTGCAACAGGGAACGCGTAGGTCCCTCTCCTGATCTCTCTGCTAATGCTGACTGCCTTTCTTTGTGCTTATGGAGTTAATATGTTAGTAGGAAATCAATGGTGCTTTTAGAATATCCAAAACCACATGTTCTGAATAATCTGAAAATGACCATAATCTTGTTCTTGCTTTTCTTTCATCCTTTTTTTTTTGGGGTAGTGTTTATTTTACTGATGATTTTATTGTCAGCCTTGTCAAGGTGAGCTGTGCTTGATTCTTCTGTCTCCTTACTTACTCTGATAATGTGCCAACTTGTGTTTTTCAGAGGTTTTGTGATGTCTTTTTGCTGCTGTTTCTGCTGTTCATTGGGAACATGATAAAGCAGTTAATATCAGAGGTTACTGTTTGCCTCTTCAGCTTTTCCTCTCTCCAGGCTGTGCAAATTAAAAAAAAAAAAAAAAAAAGAAGAAAAAAATAATTTATGTTCTCAATATTATAGTTGGTCAGAAATTCTCCAGAAAGGTGTTTTTTCTGACAGAAAGCAATTTAATTTAGCAATTGGTGAAGGATGCTGTAGTCTGGAGGCACTTGTACAGTCTCCGCAGTCCAAAGTCACAGGTTGCTTCTGCTCGGTGTCAAGCAACAAAAGCTGTATTACATGCAGGGCCAATCAAGCATTTTTTGCGAAATGCTGTATTGTGCCACAGCAACGTGCCAGCTCAGACTGGCAGTAGGTCAGATGTAGCTACGACATGCTTGATTTGGTTAGGTAGATAGCCCCTCATTTCCTGATAATATGTTGCTTTTGTCAGATTTTCTGCTCGAAATGAGACGAGGCAGAGAATTGAAGCCGGTGCTTTGAACGAGGATGCCTGTGGTCCTGTCCTGACTTAGGAGACCTAGAGCTGAGTTCTGGTTCAAACCACCCACTTCGAGCGTTGCATTTGCAAGTTCAACAGTATCTTCTAGAATCATTTGCAGTATTGTCCCTTAGGAAAAAACAGTTCTCTCTTGGTTTTTTTATAACAAAGAGCTCTGTTAGATTATTTTGTCTGATCTGTGCCTTGTTTTTAAACTTACCAGACTTTTTCCCCAAAGATAACTCAGTTGACAGGGTGGGCTGCGTGTCACTGAGAGTGACACCAAAGGTAGTAAGTGATCTCCAGTACTACCATCAGGTAGGTTGGATGGTATTTTCAGGCAGGTTGGCACTCAGCTATCAAAACTGGGTTTTTGCAAGTGTAAATAGAAAAGTGGGAAGTGGAAAAGCTTTACTGGCTGAAGACTCTGCTTGAACCCAGCAGCAATGTGGGTTTTTTATACTAAAACTCAAAAAGCTTAAAAGCAAAAGGGCTGGATTTTCAAAGGTGGTGATGCTTAGCTGCTTTAATGTTTGGGAATGGAGTTGGGATTCTTGTATATAGCCTGTTTCTAGTAACCCCTGAGCTTTCTTCCTCTGAAAGTTGAGCAATACCCTGGCTGAAGCGCATCATGGAGAACCCATACTCTCAGAAAAGGAGGAGTTGAGTCCATTCTGCAAGTCGACAGGTTTCAAATTACTGGACACGTGCTCCGTAAAGGTAACCTAGAACAAGCTGGGTGTCACTGTATTTTTTTAAAGTGGTTTTAAAACAGTCCTCTTGGCCTCAGTCTTCCTTAGAGGCAACTCATCAATCAACCTTTCACTCTCTAAAGAAAGTGACTGTGTTAGAAGATCTTTATTTGATGTCAACTAATGCTGTGAGCATCGGACACCCTTCATTTGTTCAAACTTTGTGTCTGTAACTCCCGATATCCTTCACAGCTCTGTCCCCTTCTGTTCCCCAGGTTTTACTGTGTCAGATTGTTTCCTCACAGTTCCAGTAGAGATGTCCACCTGTTTGCTACTCCAGTGAATGAGTTTCCTTTCCAATTCTTATGTCACCTTGTCATGGGCTACCTGCTCCGTATCAATTCATTGCATTCTCCAGTCCATCTCAAAGTCTGTCTTCAAGTTGCAGCGCTGTCACTTTGCTTTGAAGAAATCACTGAAAAAGGATAATGTACATGATTTGGAGACTATAAAACAGAAAATGGCACATATGACTATAAAAGCCAGTCACAAACACTTTAGAAAGGCCTATCTGGTGCTTGTGCTGTGCTTTACAGTATGCAGCACCTGTACCATGACAAGTGATATAGGTGCTTATATTACATATTATCTAGTTAATTGGAAGGACTGGGATGATAAGTGGCTTGCTAGTTTTTTCCCTCAGCGATACCTTGCTTGAGTGGGAGGTTATGTCCATGATTTGAGATCTTCATGCTGGCCAACACGAAGGAGCAAGCCAGTCTTTATCGGGTGGCTGAGCGCAGCGCTCTTTGTAAATATTTAATCACATATAGTGGGTAAAGAAAGAATGGTCTCTCATAGCCATAGAATTGGTACGCTCACAGCTATAGAAAGTCATTTGTAGCTGCTTGAGTTCATCCATTGTGCAGAGCTATTCCTCAATCTTTTTGATGCTATAAATTGTAATTTTGCTATGTAACGTGTAAAAAATGTAGCATTAACCTCAGGTGTTCTCTTTGCTGTGCCAATTGCGTGGCTAGGTTGTCAGCATACATCCTGCCTGCAGCCGTTGTTTTACTGATGTGCTCAATTTCTGTTGAGCACACCTAGTCTCACAGTGAAAGAAATAAGCCCCTTGTCTCCTCTAAGTATTCATGGCTCCTCCTGGGTGCTGGTTGTGGAGGGTTTTTTGTTTATTTGTTTTGTGACAAAGCTTAAGGACATACTCAATTTTCATAACATCGTCTTCTCCTGGTCCTCCCTGCGCTGTCCAAATAATGCCAAACACTAATGGAGGGGGAAGATCATAAATTCTCCTTGGCTTAAACATCTGCAGACTCGACCTGCTGGAAGTTGTGCAGCTCTATCTGCTCCCCACAGAGAAAAGTTCTGATGGCAAAACTTCGGGCAAGGAAGAAAATAGTTTTGCTCTTTAAATACCATTATAAAAAAAAGCATGATTTCAGTGAATGGGTGGGATGTCACGCTGTGCACACATTTATCACTGTAAATGTTATGTCTGAAAGGCTTTGAAATGCTTTCAGAACTTGTGATTTTTGGGCACGTAAGCAGATCACTTTTATTATAACCTTCTTGTTATACTCAATAGGGTTGGTCAGGTGGTGTTTTTCCCTGTTGATTTAAGTGGTTTCTTACAGAGGCCTTCAAGTCCCAGCATAACATTTCATGCAACCCTGATAATTACTTTATTATTAACTCTAAGGATAGACTCCCTTGTCTACCTCCCCTTTTAGAAGTGAATCATGTTCTGATATTCAGAATGACCCTAAGCTGAGATCTCAAATTTCCTTTCCAGCTGGACTAATGGGGCTTGTAGGAGGGAAGCCAAACTTCCATGACTTCTAATTATCATCAGATTGGATTAATAAAGGAAAATTACTTTACCCATCCAAAAAAGGAGAGTTAGCTATACCTTTGAAAAGACTTGTCAGCTACTAACAAGGTAGTTGAACTGGACTTGCTCATTTTTTAAGTTACCTTTGGTATATCGTCCTCTGAGTACCGTACGCAGAAGGATCCATCCTTGTGTGCACCGTTTGCTGGAGGGGGTTCAGCAAAATCTTAGTTGACAAGTTGGCCATCTCGGTAGATGTCTCCGGAGATAAACTGAAGACTGTGTTTCCATCTACGAGCCTAAGCCACAAGCTGTGGAGGTCATTGGGGGTCTATAAGTAATTTTAAAGGGTTTTATATTCAGAATAAGGAAGGTGAACTGCCTGAACTCATGTCTTGCAATTCTTTTCTCTTTAAGCAATACAGTAGCAGTCAATTGCCGTGGGGTTGGAATTGTTTCCAGCCATAAAGCAAACACTCAACATTTATGCAGTGCTGAAAGAGCACTCTCCATGACGGTACTCCTGTGAGGGAAGTTGGGTCTAATTATTTTAAATGGCTGAAGCAGGTCAAAGAGCTTGTGTCCAAGTTTTCAAGTGACTTAGCACCCACGATGCTTCATAGAATTTGAGGAGCCAATGTCCAAATTGCTTACGAAGGCAAGGAAGAAATCCTATCTTTATATCCTTGGCATTTAACAGATGCTCAGTTTTACCGTTAGCCCAGAGCTGAGCCACTTTATAAAACCTTCCGAGCCTGCATCTTCTGACACTTCCTTTCTAGTGTTGTTTATAAGAAAAACCTGCAGCCCTTTTATTTTTAACTCCATGTGTTAATGATGGGAACTTTTAGGGAGAAATTCCGTCTCTGCTTTTTTGCCTTTGCTGGGAAAAATAAGAAATGCTTGTCAGCCTAACAAGATGCAAGGTGTCTCCCATGCTTTGCAACATTTAATTCCTTGGGTATATTTGTAACTGCACTTTGTTCTGCTGAACAGAGTTTCTCAAATATTTTTTATCCAATCATTTTGTGATAAGTCTAGTCTGACCTTTTGGACTTATTTTTGGCTTGAGGCATTGTTTTTCGGTCACTAGCTGCTTTGTTTCTCTACCAACTAGGAACTGAATTAGACCTAGAGGATGCTGTTGGTGCTTTGAGGTGGGTATACCTGAACCTCCCACTACAGCGAGCTTACAAAAGAAAATGAGAATGGCTTTTTGAATTCAAAAAGCTTTATTAGAATGTCAGCTAGAATACTTAATTATCTTAATTTGCTCTTCATCGCTTTGAATTCTTTCTTAAATATTTAAGCGCGCTCTGCCCTTGCCCATTAAGTCTCTTCCTGTGCAGGTCTTTTCCTCCAGGACTTAAGTCAACCCAGCCATGTTTTTCTGGGTTATTGCAAGCTCTGAGCAGCCCCCTCTCATCCACAGAGAGTTGTTGCCATGGGATGTCTACTCCCTGCCCCTCTCAGCAGTTTTTTAGGCTCTCTGCAACCCTGCCTAGTCTTTCCTTGCCAAGTTTTCGCGCTCAGCCCCTTGTGCTACCAGCCCGCCCTCCACTTGTGAAGCTCTCTTCTGTGTAAGCTCGGTCACAGGCAGCACAGGGACAGTCGTCCTCTGTTACACTGCGTCCTGCCTGCCCTGATCACTGTCGTCTTAACCACGCCAACTGAGAAACCGCCAGCCACAGATGCACAGCAAATCATTTTTTAAGTTACCTTTGGTATATCGTCCTCTGAGTACCGTACGCAGAAGGATCCATCCTTGTGTGCACCGTTTGCTGGAGGGGGTTCAGCAAAATCTTAGTTGACAAGTTGGCCATCTCGGTAGATGTCTCCGGAGATAAACTGAAGACTGTGTTTCCATCTACGAGCCTAAGCCACAAGCTGTGGAGGTCATTGGGGGTCTATAAGTAATTTTAAAGGGTTTTATATTCAGAATAAGGAAGGTGAACTGCCTGAACTCATGTCTTGCAATTCTTTTCTCTTTAAGCAATACAGTAGCAGTCAATTGCCGTGGGGTTGGAATTGTTTCCAGCCATAAAGCAAACACTCAACATTTATGCAGTGCTGAAAGAGCACTCTCCATGACGGTACTCCTGTGAGGGAAGTTGGGTCTAATTATTTTAAATGGCTGAAGCAGGTCAAAGAGCTTGTGTCCAAGTTTTCAAGTGACTTAGCACCCACGATGCTTCATAGAATTTGAGGAGCCAATGTCCAAATTGCTTACGAAGGCAAGGAAGAAATCCTATCTTTATATCCTTGGCATTTAACAGATGCTCAGTTTTACCGTTAGCCCAGAGCTGAGCCACTTTATAAAACCTTCCGAGCCTGCATCTTCTGACACTTCCTTTCTAGTGTTGTTTATAAGAAAAACCTGCAGCCCTTTTATTTTTAACTCCATGTGTTAATGATGGGAACTTTTAGGGAGAAATTCCGTCTCTGCTTTTTTGCCTTTGCTGGGAAAAATAAGAAATGCTTGTCAGCCTAACAAGATGCAAGGTGTCTCCCATGCTTTGCAACATTTAATTCCTTGGGTATATTTGTAACTGCACTTTGTTCTGCTGAACAGAGTTTCTCAAATATTTTTTATCCAATCATTTTGTGATAAGTCTAGTCTGACCTTTTGGACTTATTTTTGGCTTGAGGCACTGTTTTTCGGTCACTAGCTGCTTTGTTTCTCTACCAACTAGGAACTGAATTAGACCTAGAGGATGCTGTTGGTGCTTTGAGGTGGGTATACCTGAACCTCCCACTACAGCGAGCTTACAAAAGAAAATGAGAATGGCTTTTTGAATTAAAAAAGCTTTATTAGAATGTCAGCTAGAATACTTAACTATCTTAATTTGCTCTTCATCGCTTTGAATTCTTTCTTAAATATTTAAGCGCTCTCTGCCCTTGCCCATTAAGTCTCTTCCTGTGCAGGTCTTTTCCTCCAGGACTTAAGTCAACCCAGCCATGTTTTTCTGGGTTATTGCAAGCTCTGAGCAGCCCCCTCTCATCCACAGAGAGTTGTTGCCATGGGATGTCTACTCCCTGCCCCTCTCAGCAGTTTTTTAGGCTCTCTGCAACCCTGCCTAGTCGCGCCCCCTCCCCGTGTGAAGCTCTCTTCTGTGGAAGCTTGTTCACAGGCAGCACAGGGACAGTCGTCCTCTGTTACACTGCGTCCTGCCTGCCCTGATCACTGTCGTCTTAACCACGCCAACTGAGAAACCGCCAGCCACAGATGCACAGCAAAGGTTGGTACAGATTTGGACGGCTCTTCTTGCCTGAAGTCTACCCAAGCTTTCCTATTTCTTAGCTTGTGCTTGCATGGGGCTGGAGAGGTCTTTCTGACCTGGAGAGGAAAGCCTTCCACGGCAGAAGTTCAGTCCCCCAAGACTAAATACAGAGTGCACGAGCCCACTGAGCTCAACAGAGTGGGTATATTTATGTATGGGAGAATTTTTCATAAGCAAAGTGAAATACCCATCAGTCTTTGCATGTTTGGTGCCCAAGATTAAAAACATTGGGGAGGTATTCATACCTGTTAGTAATGCATTTCATGCAGTGTTGGCGCTGCACAAACAACTCTTCCCGTGTCTGATTTCCATTTTTCTTTTAAATTACATTTCTTTAATCTTTAATTTCATTCAGGGTTGTTTGGGGTTTTTTTGCATACACAGATGTGGGATGATGCTTTTATGTCTGTTCAGAAGTACTGAACTAAGTGTTGGTTCTCTGAGTTTCTGTGCATGATACTAAATATTTTTGTCTCCAAGTTAGATGAACCTGTTGCTCTGTAACATGTTTATCAATTCACCCTGAAAAACTTTTTTTTATTTTTTATGGGACTTTTTTTTCTGTAAAGATGTTGTTTAAAAGCATGTATTTGAAATGAAATTTTTATTGTAACTTCTCCAAGAGGTTCAAAAACCTCATAGCCTTGACATCTGAAGTCTTCCAGAACAAGCTAAGTGGGCTCTGTGTTTGAAGTGGCAGTACAATGCAAAGATGTAGCAGAAGGGAAATGAATTGTATTAATTCTAAGAAACTTATATTTCTGAAAGTTCTTTACAGCTTTGGTTCAGAGGTCTCAGATATAAAGGAGCATTGAAATCAAGGGCGAAGATGCCAACAAAGGCTTGTGGAAGATGGAGGACCCAGACCTCCTGTGAAAGTGAGACTTCTTCACTCAGGCTTCTTTCAGAGAAATAACAATAATAATAATAAAAGCACTCAGCAACATCTCTGAAGTCTCTGGTCTCTGAGACTAAAAGGATTTTTTTTCATTGGCAATTAAACATGGTCACAGACAGTTGTCATACGAGGTACAATCTGTGTGTGTGACTTTGGTTGCCTAGTGAGGTCATCACTTGCCACTAGACAGGCAGGATCTGGCTGTGTTTACCTGTTATATATGCATGCATAGAAATTATTGACCTGCCTTGCCTGTGAGTTTTTTCTCAGCAGTATTTGATGTGATTCTTATGGATAATGAAAACTTTCAAGAACATATCTATTATTTGGCTGTAAAATGGGAACAAATCAAGGGAACTTAGACATCTTCCAGTTCTCTGCTTCTGGGTGACTCGTCTTAAAACTTACAGCTGTTGTAGTGCTTAAATGTTGTCTCAAAGAATAAATTTCCAGAGTAGAGAGCAGATTTACCACTAACTTCCAAAGAGCCACTCCCCACGTGCAGGTAAGTATGCGGTGGCTTATTCCTTCTTTAAAACAGAAGAACAGAAAAGTGGTATCTTTACGCTGTGGAGTTAATGAGTTTATTGTTCTTAGTTCTGTGGTTTGCAAAATTGAGGATACGCATGTGCTTTTCATACCTGTGTGTTTTAGAAGAGAGTAAACTGTTAATACGCCTCGGGAGTGCCCGTGCAATGCTCCTCGGGAGCAGCTCTGTGCAGACTGCCAGGCTGCTTTCGATGTAGACAAGCCCTTACTTGTCCTTGACCTTGGACATTTGCCATCCTATATCTGCAAACTACTTTGTTTGGAACTGTAATTAATGGCTGTTAGACTGGTGAGTTTGTGCTACATATCACAGGTCTTTAGTATTTTTTTAATTATTTTTTTTAATCCCAAACTCAAAATCTTTGGCTCAATAAGTGTATTAAAATGAAGTACTCATGAAACTAAACTCTTGTCCCCAGTTGAACTGAGACCCCTATGGCAGAAGAGAAATCATAATGCTTTGGCTTCTAATTCTTTGTTGATAAAATCCCAAAGGCACCCTTCCTGGTTCCCAGAAGGATTTCCTTGTGTTTGGTTATGTTTGAATCGATTTACTTGTATTGTGATGAACTAACCCCCAAACCGGTTTATTTTGTAAAACTAAGTTGTGATCATTTGCTAACATCCCATCTATTTGTGATCTACAGAGATTTTTATATGAACATCTAGAACATTGATAAAATATTAAATAATATTGAGCCAAGAGTTAGTCCCTGGGGGAATCTGCTGGAAAAAGCCCCACTGATTCATCTCTCCCACTAATGTGATTACATAAAGTTGCCTTTTTATATCAGTGTTTACAATTTTAACATTAACATCTACCAATAAAGCTGTACCTGACACTTGGGATTTCTTTGTTTCAAGTTGCCTTCTTTATTATGCTTAATTCTTGAAGTTTATAAAGTTTTCATTGAATTCTGGAGTCTCCATTATTACTTGTCTATATTTTCAACCTGATTGAAACTCTTTGCTGTTTCCTGCTCTGCTTTTTAGCATTTTTCTTTATTGAAATACTTGTTCCTTTTAACTAGATGGATTTTTTGCAGAGCATAACTTTCTACGTGCCTGGGTTTTGGGGGTTTTTTTGCTGTCAGGTGGAAGACCTTGAACAACTTACTGCTTATGTATCTCCCACTCCAAATGTAATGTTCCCGGTTAGGTATGCCAACAATTCCCTTATGCTTTGAAAAATTTGCCCTTTAAAAATTCCCAATAAGCTTGTGTCGACTGCGTGTCCAGCTACACACAGTGAATTGCACCAAGTCACAATTGCCGGCACCGAGGCCAGTGCTAGTTCCTTGATAAATGATTTACTCCTGGGAATTTAATCTGATCAAACTGTCCCTTGATTCTGCATGCCATGAAACTCCGCCTCCCCCCCCCAAACTCTAAATTTTGTTAGATGGCCACAGGCTATGTCCAGCAATGCTTGCTCGTGATAGATTAGCTTTCCTTTCTCTACATTATAGACCAATTTTTAAAGAATAATTCACCCTGTTGTCTCACGACACTTTGCTGTGTGTTACAGATGCCAGTCTTTTACTGCTTATAACGTTAAGTATTCAAACACCTGGGAGTCTGAGTCTGAATGTCTCGGAGGACCTAGCCATAGGGTGGACACTTGCCCATGAGGAGCTGAATTAAAACTTGATAACGATTTTGAGAGGCAAACAGTATTAAAAAAAATTTACTACCTACCCAGGATTGTGAACCTGGGCAGAAGATGACTTCTGGCTGGTAAGTAGTGCTAGGAAGACTTATATATGAGACATTAGGAAAAAATAGCTCTTTCTTTACCTATTACAGGTGTAAATATTTTTAAAACAGTAGGTGGATGTGTGGCTCAGCTAGCATTTATCTGAAACATTTTGCATAATAATTGCTGGGCTTATTTACATCCTCCTCCAGAGCTGTGAAACCGCTCGTAGACAATGGTGTTTGAAGCAAGCACGCGTGAAAGCATTCTGCGTTTCTGTACTGGGGGTGATGGCGTGTGTGAGGACCTTTAAGCCTAATCAATGTTTCAATGCAAACTACAGCCATCAGTGCATTGTCCAGCTGTGTCTCTAGGCCCTCTACAGCATTCATTCCTCTAGGGGAGCACGGCTGAGAGCACTTATTCACCACTTTTTGCTGCTGCGGTTACCCGTACGCGGTTCCAGTCCTGTGCTTGGATGTAGGCACTTGTTCATTCTTCTTCGGCTGGTTCTGGGAACAGTCCCCTCAGCATTGCCACCGAGTGGGTTGTGAGTGTTTGACCTTTCCGCATTGTCACAAAAACGCCCTGCATTACATTTGGGTTTTTCCCTTTCTCTAAACCCCTTTCTGTAAAAGGTTTCATTATATTTGCTAAGCAGAGCTGTCTCAGCTTGCCATTTTAATGCACAGGCAGAGTTAACAATATTGGTACCGGGAAGCTTTTCCTATCCTCCTCATATTGCTGAAGGATTTATTATCTCTTGCAGTCAATACTTCATAGACTTCTATTATGAATGTTTGTTGTTTAGAATTTGTCACCGAGGAAAGGCTAATTCTAGACGTGGCACTGCAGATTTGCTATGTCGTGCAAAGCATAAGTTATTTTTCACAATTATTAATATTGCTTTGGTGACAGCCCAAAGGCGAGTTTTATCTGCTCATCTCCAAATGACCCTGTGAAGATGAGCAAGATTTGTAATGACTTTGGTCAGTAGCTGCTTAACCACTTTAAGTCATTTCAGAGCCCAGCCAAGGGATTTACGTTTCCATAAACAGATCCCACCTTCAGAAAGTGTCTGAGCATGAGGGATCTGGAAGAACTGGATGTCCCTGCCGGTGTGTCCAGAGTTTCCAGCCCTGTTGCCAGCACAGGAATCGGTACAGCCTGGCTGAGAACAGGGAAAACGGCCCAGGTGATGATATACTATAAGGATGCAAAACATTCCCTTTCTTTCAGATCACCTCTCTCTCCTGCTAGCACTGGGTGATACATTAGAAATAGTTTGTGGGTTTTGATAACAACAACAAAGCTTTTGGCCAGAAGTTTTCCTGAAATAATTTTGTTGGATATATTTGGTGGATGAAAAAAAAAAAAAAATTCTATGGCCACTAGAACAAACACTAAAACCTCTTTCTTCTTTTTTTTTTTTCTTTCTTTTTCTTTAAATGGACTTTTTATTTTCTTTTGGTCAGAGTTACTGGGAGAGATTTTTTTTGGGGGGGTGAGGGAAACTCAGAAGATTTAATTTTTATCCCTAACCTTAAATATTTTTGAGTTTAACAAAGCCTTCTAAATGGGGATTACAAAATATGGAATAGGATTTGCAGACCTGCAGCTGAGCAACCTTCACCTTTGCTGATGGGAACAACTGTGGTTTGCTCCCACTCCTGAATGACCTCTGAAAGGTAAATATTTCCACGGGGCAATCTAAAAAAAGGAATTCTTTTTTGAGACAGCTTGTCTAGATGTTCCTTTAAGAAGACTGGGTGATAATTTAGCCACTAGAAAATGAAACCATTAGGAATCGATAGCAACCACCTTTGGAGAGCAGACTGTGTTGTATTGACTTGACCTCCTTACATGTCACCTTTTCACCATTTCACTCCTTTGGAAGTACCCGGTAGACAGCCCACCCAGAGGTCCTGAAGAGGGGAGGAGATGGCGAATGTGTGGCGTTTACGGCATGGGAGGAAAAGCAGGTGTTGCTTCAGGTCTTATGGTGGGAAACATACCTGTAAGAACATTTTCCAGGCATCCCAGGGATGCCAGATATCCTGTATAAAGTAATCAGAGGTTGAAGAATACTATGTGGTTGAGGACAAATTGCTCGTTTTGGAGATTATGAAACATTTAATGCTTCATACTACCCCTAGCTCCTGGCTTTTGCTGTCTTGGAGGAGAAAGTCCCGGGAAGAATAAGCTGTAATACTGCCAAGGTAAGGGAAGATACGTGGGCAGTTGCTTTGGGATCCATCCCCGGGGACAAGCTGCACGGTTAGGTTAGTTAGCAATGCAAGTCCTCTCCTGTGCCAGCAGAGTGATGGAGATCCCCAGGAGTCTACGGCTGGTTCTGGCCTTCCGGCAGGGAGAAATAGGAACATTTGTAGTACGTCTGCTTACGCATGCAGCAAAACCGAAGTCACTCAGCGGAGCTGTGTTATGTACCACAAGCTGCTGGTAATGCACGCTGCTCAGAGAAAGCATCTTCTCAGCAAGTGTAACAGCACTGTCATTCCCTTCAGGAGCTAGGTGAAAGCAAAAGCAGGTAGGACTAAAAACGTCTACCCGGTAAGTAGAAGGAGGAATCTTGGGCTGGATGTGATGGGACAGCCCATGAAATGGGGAAGCTGTAATTCCTCTGACCCACTTGGTTTGGTTTTTCAGAACTTTGGGAATATTTTCCTTTGGAGACATTCACCCTAACGTTTATATTTGTTATCATCTCACGTGTTCTTGCTTATAATTATTCATGGTAAGTCAAGGATGACTCCAGTGTCACCCCTGGTGTGTGGTCGCACCCCTCTGGAGATGGCCCCACTGTTGAAGGCAGTTTTGCAACTCTCGGGGAGCTCAGCATGCTCCCGTATAACAAGCCACCAGAGGCCCAGGTGCTTTCTGTTCTCGCCCGCATCACTGGGAATTTGAGGAGATGGTTTATTTTCCCTGGTGAAATAGATTGACTGTGTTTGACATGTAAATTGTCATCCAGAATTAACCTGCCAATGAGATAACGCGAGAGGGACAGAGCAGCTTTCTCTTCCAGTTACATGTCTAGATATTTTTCCCCTGGATTTTCCTCCAGGGACCTCAGTTTCTTCTCTGTACCCTTTTCCCTCTCCAAGCTGGACCAAAAGAGCAGCAGTACCTATACGAACATTCAATTAGTCCCATATTTAAATCTTGCCACTGTGACCTAGTGAATTATGCAAGGGGCTGGATACCAGAAATCTATTGAGCTCTAATTCCCAGCCCTGGCATCGGCTCTCTGCGTATTGCTATAGGCAAGTTATTTCGGCACGTTCTTTCTCTCTCCATTTCTTGCCTATAAATCGCACACGCTAACATTAGGTGATGCAGCAACATCACAGATGTAGTGAGATATTTGGGTAGAAATGGGAAGAATTACAGCAGCATATCCTGCTTTAACACTGTGTGCTGGGATCTTTGAATGAGATGTTTGTTTAAAAATGCATCTGTAGCAAAACATTTACCAAACTTACAGGATGATTCAGGCTTTGTCTAACTTTTATTAAAGATAGAAGGTCTAGGGAAAATAGTTCAAATTATTGTATGAAAGACAGTTTAAGATGAAGAGAAGGTTACAAGAGAGTAAAATACGCAGTAATTTTCTATCCCAAAATGCTAGTGTGAAATTATTGCTTACATGCAGTCCAGCGCAGTGGCAATTTAGAACCACAGGGGTCCTTATTTCCCATGGCTCATGCAGCAATCATTGCATACATCGTCGTCAAGAACAGAGCGAATCCAGTCTGAGAGACTGCGTCAACGAGAAGGGTGCTATCACATGCAGGGCCTTATGATTTTTGTTAGGTTTCTTTTTCACCTTGTAAGAACGGTTTTTAAGAATGGCTTTATAAAAACCCAGCACCAAGTCTACAGTGCTCTTTAGTGACGAATTTGTAACGCAGAGCAAATGTAAGTTTGATGGAGGAAAAAGTAAGCATTGTAACAGTTTATAAGCCTTTCAGGTTGCTTTCTTAGAAACGTTAGTGGAGTACTTTGTCTCTTATTGCTATCTCTTGCTACCAACTTGGTGCTTCCCATCACACCGCACCTATAAGTTAATCATTACACTTTGGCGTTATTATCCACTAATGGATGAACATGAGCGATTTGTGGCAGAAACTTTTATTTTCATTTTTATTTTATTTTATTTTAAAGACTACAGGAAAAATCTAGTTGGAATCGGTTAAAATGTCATCCGAGACAGAGTTCTGTTAAGCTGTTCTCCAGCATGGTATTTTCATGGTGCAACATTTGTACAGCGTGGGAGAGCCACAATGTGAGCTCATGAAAGGCAAAGTCTTTAAGCTGCTTAGGTGGCTGCATAAAGCATCGTGAAAAAAGGACAGGGCAAGGAGGGAAGAATAAATTACGTGGCTTAAATATCCTTAATTTTAATTAAAGATGGTAGCGCTGAAACTGGAAATGCATTTAGCCTGATAGTTTTCCTCTAATGAAGCATCCTCGGTGTGGCTTTTGGGGGTCTGAGTTTGCTTCCTGCGTTGCTGAAACCTCTCCGTGTCACAAGGGGCTGGGCTGAAATGGACAGTTTATTATTGCCTTTAACAACTTTTGGCCTCTTAATGCTACCTTGGCGAAGTCAAGCTGTTTGCGCATCCTTTCCCTCCAGCCCTTAGTGGAAAATTCACTTTATGGGAACGTAAAATCGTTCGCCATGAGGTGATTCATTGGGTAGGATATACAACGCTCTCTTTAGTCTCTGAATGTTTCAGCCAACTGATAAATAATCAAGAACCTTGAATGTTCCTTTCTGTCTGTCTTTCTCCTCGGAGCGCTTTGTTTGACTGGTGGTAATTTATTGGTGAGTGCATTAAAAGCCAATCACTGTAATGTCACGAACATGAATTACCACAGTATGGTCTGTCACTTGGTGGCTTTCTCAATGCCAGGCATCAGACTAATCCCAGGGTGGGGTGTGTTTGTGTTTTGTTGTTGTTTTTGTTTTGCTCCTCTGCATTTTTAAGTGTCCTAATTAAATATCGAGACTGAAAAATGAAAGTTTTAAAGCTTCTTCCACAATCCAAGTGCCATTCATGATGAGGGCTTTTTGAGTCGTTGTTGGGGAGTAGTTCCCTTTTCCTTTCCTCAGCCTTATAAGCTTAAGTCCAAACTTTTCAACCTTGATACCTTTGTTATTTTTATTTTATGATTGCCCAGGTGAAAGTGAATACAATGAATGTCTGTGGAGCCAGGTCCTTGAAGGATAGCTCTGCAAATTGGGATTTTCTCTTGGAAGGTCAGAGTCGCAGAGTCTCTGCCTAGGTTGGTCTCCCCTCCTTTTCCCTCCTGGCAATGACTGCATGTCAAATGATTGCACTCTTGAACCGTGAACTCCAAGGCCTGTGCTCCCACTGCTGCTTGGCAGGAAGAAGTAGTGATTTTCTGTATGGAATTAAATAGCCTCCTCTCTTCCTTTGATTTTAAAAATCATTTTTAAAAGACTTTTACACCCCACATCTTTTGAAGTTAGCACTACGCCCTGCAAGGCTGGCAGTCTCTGAAAACAGTTAGAAAGAGACCCTTGAAGGCAGGATCTTGACAATCTTGCAAGAGACATAATTTTAATCTCATCGAATGTCTTGGCACACTGGGTGAAAACAGGCTTTGTCCCTGGGATGAAAAATGATGGGTTTAAAGCCAAATTCTGTCTTGCGGTGATTATGGAAAAGGCTAAAATGCAATGAAAGGCATGCCTAAATTGACTGTCTCAATCCGTGGTCTAATTGACTCTAAAATGCTGGGGAGACGAGAAATCCGCCATTTGAACGTCATCTGCATGCATGTCCCGACCACCTGGCTTACATTTTTGCAGAAGCAAAGCTGGGGACCAGAGATTTCAATGGCTCACCTCTCTGGTAGCCTTTCCTTCCTCCTGCTTGACCTTGGCCAACTGCCCTTCCTGGCATCTGCAGATGTCCAGCACCTGCTCCTACCTCCACACGCGCACACATAAACACACACTCTTCACTGCCCACTTGCTTCTAACATGCAGCCTCTCCTTTTTTGCAGGCAGATATCTTTAGGTAGGGTATCCCATCCTGCTGTCTCCCCGTGATCTATGCTACCTTATACCTCTGCACATACACACCGACGTGCTACTGCCTCTATTGGCAACCTTTTAAAAAGCTCTTCAAGAACAGAAGAAAAAGAAAGCTCCAGAAATACAAGAGACAAACCTAAACAGGAAAAAAACCCAACACATTTCATCACATCCTCCTTATCACTGGAGTATATGCATACTGTTGTACAGTAATTTTAACCTCTGCTTAATTTCTGCCACGCCTCAATTCATTTGAGCTGGCCGGCCCCTAGAGAGGGGATGCTGGGACCTTACCAGCCCTGTGAAAAGCAGGAGGTTTCACAAGGGGTCACACTTTGTTTCTGAGGTGCGCAGCAACGTGTGTTGCTGTTGGTTTTCATCAGAACGATTGGCCAAAACCGTAGAGTTTTGCAAAGCTGACTTGGGAGAGAAACCCCAGGAGATTGTTGGCTTTGATGGTACTGTATTTATTTATGCAGTAAGTATAGAGAAGCTGTTTCTAGGTGCCCAGGAAGAATCAAACACAAGAAATTTCCCTGACTGAAACTCCAGACCTCTTCTGTCAGCACCCCAACCTCATCTTGCTAGGTTTGCTGTCTGTCCCTTCAGCACCCTGACATTGGGACTGCATTAGCTGCCAGGCTCAGGTTTTGTCTACCCTGTCCTGCAAAAGTACACCCCAAACACCCCAGAAAACCCCTTGATCTGCTGTCCTTCAACCCTGGCAAGACTCAAACATGCCTTGGTTTTGGGTGGGGATGCGTGCCTTTGTGTTGGCTGCAGTTTTCTGTTTGGACTTCAGTAATGAGTGCGTGCAAATCTGGGCAGTGTGGGGTGTTTGATGGGCTTTGTAAAACCATAAATCACTTAAAAAGGGGATGAGGGAGCTGTTTTCCTAGGGGAGGGCTTGGCTGGCACTTCAGGGTGGTAGTCTCTGCTTGCAGTCTATCATTCAGCCTGAAGCCATTTCTCTGCTGCACAGTTCACTCTGTAGAAGAGGAGGTGAAGTGGGAAGCATGAGCCAGGCAAGGGTACTGCTGGGCATTTGATCTGATACAAGCCAATGACTTAGATCTAGTCCAGATTTTGCATGTGTGGTTTTTTTTTTCGTTGTTGGTTTTGTTTGTTGGTTTGTTTTTTTTAAGATAAGCTCACACACAGATCTTTTTTGTTGAGATCTGTAGCAGTAACTACATGGGGATAAACACAATTCAGAGCTTTGCTGTTGTGGCTAGACCAACTTAATGTGGTCTGATACTTTGATTTAGGAGCTGGTTTTGCTTTGAAGCCACTTGGCAAGCAGCGGGTTAGTTTTCCTCATCTTTGTTGCATACATCCAGCAGTGCCAAAGACGAGGGTGCGGGTGAGGGAGAGATGTTGCACTGAGATAAGGAGAAGCTTTTAATTCATTTCGTATGTGACCTAAATTCAGGCCCTGTGGCCATCATGTCAATCCCATGGTCTTGTCTGCTAGATTACTGACGTAAGTAATGGTGACACGTGTATATATCGAATGTCCTCTGTGGCTTCAGGAAGGACATCTCGGGGGGGGTGTGTGCGAAGTTACTTGGAGATTTAATGATGCTCGTCATTCATTCTGTTTTCCAAAGCCATGAACTCTGGTTTATCCTAGTACTGAGAGAGCATATGACAGTGCACGTCACAAAAATATAATGTATTTATCCTACGAGGGCAGCTTATGTTGTAGGAAACCAGATATCTCTTCTACTGCTGAGGCAGCAGATGTGCAGAATTGGTGTATGACCTACTGAAAGTAATGCAAAATGCAGACGTGGTTCCTGTAGAAGAAACTGGAAAGCCTAAGTCCTTTGTGCAGGGTCAGAGCTTTTATCAGTGGGCTGCACAATTTTGTTCTCTCTCTCTCGGGCCTCGGATTTCCTCCATGCTGAGGCAGTTTTGGGAGGGGAGGTGGTGCATCCTATCTCCCGCTCCGACAGAGGTGTCTGAGCTTCTAGGTCATGAGAGAAAATCTGTGCAAAACATCCTCCCCTGTGCTTGATACCTAAGAAAAAGCTGAGACTGCTCAGGGAACTTAAGCACAGAAAGACCTAATTTGCAGATCCCAACAGGCATGTACATGGCGTAGATGCTAACCCACACAGTCCTGCTGAGATGACAGCATTTCTGAGTGCAGTAGCAAAACTCCAGATAGCTGGGTAATTACAGTGGCAAAAATTATGTGTTTATGGCCCTTCAGGAGCCTCAGGTGATAAATGTTTTGCACTCCTACATTTGAGTGCCCAAACTCTGTCCAGGTCTCCTGCAGTTCCTCATGCCTTCAGTGGCACCTTGGGCATGGTATGTGCAGGCTGAATTAACTTCTCTGAAGTAATCCCAGTTTTCCTGTATCCTTTTCACAGGTCGGCCCAAGCTCAGTGTGATGGGACCGCTGTAAGCAGTGACTCAGCAGCACACCTGCCCTCAAGTACGTGGCCGAACATCTCATGCTGTGTGTTTCATCCCCAGCATTGCTCCTTCCTAAAATTAGAAGCAAATAAAAGTCATGCTTCATGGAAAATAAACCTTCATAATTTAGGTCTCCAGCACCACCTGGGCTTCCATCCTCTCCCTAACCTCTTACTGGATAACATTTCCCATGCTGATTGTATTAGTGTAGCATGGAGTGAAGTACAGTCAAAGGCTAATCTTTTTGTGATTAAATATTAGATTCTTCATTTCAAGAGGCTCTTACAAACAGCTTTTTGTCAGACTGATGGAAGATGGCAGGGATGGAAGAGAACTTGAGGGAAAAGTGCGTGTGTCTTCTTCCCAACAGTTTTATTCTCTTTTTCTTCGTAGCTTTTACATTATGGCAAATAGTATAATTTAGGGTGGTAATTTCAAGAAAGATGTTCACGACTGAGAAGCCAGCTTGACCAAATCTTCCTCAGAGGGCAATTAATTAACTGTGTTTAGGACTGACAAGACACCTGAGATAGGTCACCAGCAACTCAGCCTTGGGGCAGACAGACAGGAAAAACTTGGATCTGCAGGATCTAAAAGGGAGTAAACATGCAACTGAATAATACCGATCCTGTGCTTCTTGTGCCATCTTTAAAAGTACATAAAATTACATGTTAAAAGCCACTTATTGCTATTTTTTGCAGGATGAAGATCTAGGGCAAACACTGTTGCTCCTCAGGCAAAGCCAATCCTTTACTGCTTGTGCAGAAGGTGGTAACTTTCCAAGGGACTGGTCCTACACTATTGTACGGGCTATTGCAGGACCTGAAACCCAGGTCAGGCCCCGGTACTTCCCACTCCTATCTCAAGACAACATTCTCCTGTTTCTTCTTTTAACAACTTTTAAAAATCTCTATGAATTCCTGTCCCTGCCCTCAAAAGAAAACTAATGGAACCAGATGTTAGCCACGTTTGCAGGCAAGGCAATAAGGCTGGGGTCCAGAAGGGACAGTTAAAGTGAAATGTGACACTGAAGCAAGTAAAGTATAATGTGACAACGCATAATACCTATCTCCAACCACCCCCCGGTTCTGGAGGTTCTTATTTTGATTACGTGTCTCCTTGCATTACTTGAGTCCTCTATACCTACAGGTTTGCTGCTGTTCAGTCTCACCAATCATGCTTTTTTATGTTGAGTAAAAGCATGAAAAGGTACAATCTGAAATCCTGGTTATTTTTGTTTATTACGGATAAACATGGAGGATTAAAGACAAAGGTAAATCCTTTGGGTTATCCAGTCTGGTAGCGGTTCTCAGAGCAAACCTAATGGGCAGTGACAAGATTAGGCTGCTCAAAGAAAGCAGTGGGATCTCCCTTTCCAAAAACATGGAAGTGTATACCAGTGTGGTTCACGTCCCTCATCCTTAAGGGGTTCAGATCTTCCTCTGCCATCTCCTGGAAGAGGGGCTTGGTTTTGTTTGAGCTGCTGTCTAGAAAATAATGTGGGATTTGGGATGTTCATGGGAATATTAAGCCAAACAGTCATCATAGCAAAGCATCTTTGCTTTGTCACCTTGCAGTTAAAGCTCTTGCTGGGAATTTGGGAGGTGAAGGAGGGAGTGACCAAAAAACCTTCTTCTGTTGTTTGTGTGTAGGTTGTGTTTGTGTTTAACATAGGTTTTAATATTGACATTCAGGAGAGGAGGATTCTGTCCAAAGACCCTGAGGAGATGGAGCTGCTGCCCTGCAAGCCTGGGTAAGGAGCCTCCAAGAGAGGTGAGATTGCAGACATGCCCCTCTGTGCAGCATCTTCTACGAGCTTGGCCTAATGTGACTTTCTGCTCTGTGTGTGTGTTTTTTGGGGGGTTCTATTTTCCATTCCCTCTCTGGAGTGCCCTGATCTCTCCCTGTCTGTTAGAGGCAAGGCAGCTTCTGGATTCACTCCCTGCAGTACAGAAGCCACAAAACAAAACACGATATCACCTAATTGTGAGAGCTGAAATTATTTATGGACCTGGCCTTTGGAGTCAGAGCCTCAAACTTCTTTAATTACCTTTGGGATCTGTGCACTGGATACCATGGTGATGAGAATAATATTTGGAATTCAGGTCTTGTCTACTGTGCTTTAGCAGCTGGAATGGGCAAGCAGCTGACTATGACCATGACAGAAAACATGCCAAAAACCTACATACACACAGTTTGGAGTGTTGGCTTTTTAATCAGACATATAAAACTCTTGTTATCTTCCTTAAGCCCTGCTGGAAACAAAATTCGGAAGGAAAGCTCCTGTCCAAAATTCAATGATCCTGTGCAATCTGAATCTTCACCTATAAAGCTGCCTTTCTTTTCTGAAAGTCCTCACCAAAGGAGGAAAGACTATAATGTATATTATTTTCTTGATACTGCTATCTGGGGCATTAATAAACATCCACCAAGAAACAAAAATGAAAATGCAAATTTTCCCCACTACAGATCCATGCCAACATTGCTGGGATTAGGCTGAATCTGCCATTGTTTGATTCAGACTTTATAAAATGAGTTCTGGGGACAACTTAAAAGTATAAGGTGATTTGTTTCTCAAAGGAAACCATCCAGGTTCATTAGTGGACCACAGCAACTGTCAGCACACTACTGTTACGGCAGCACTGATGATATCTGGGGACAGATGCTGCTTTTCAAACTCACCTCTAAGCACCCACCAAGGCACAGCTACACTCACTCACTGCAGACCACAGACTGGTGCTGCAATTGTTCCAAGAGGAACAAGAGGTCTGGAGACTCCTGAAGACATCTTATAGTTGGTCTGCTCTTAAAAAAAAAAAAAAAAAAAGGGACAGATTTCCCAAGGAGGGTGAAAGATTTCCAAAGGTAATGGAAGTGTTTAGAAGTGATCAGACTTCCAGCTGATGAATACTGAGCTGGGCAGGAAGAGGGCTGGAAGACGTGGCTTCTAGTCCTACATTCATCATGCTTCCAGTATGACTTTGGGCAAGTTGCTTGTGCATTTGCTGTTTCCTTTGCTTCCCATGGCCCTCCTCGTTAATCCAGCAACACCGAAGCAGTGATGGTTTCTTTACTGCATTGAAGGTATGTGAATGGGTAGGTATATGCAGAGCTGATTTCCTCCACCTGTTTTTTTAGCTGGCCAGATGCAAGACAGGTCTGGTACTGGTGCCATGGAATTAGTGCATAACTACCCAAGCTAATATATCCAACTCACAGGACTCTCCATAGGATGATGTAAAACTTGGGACCAGAGACAGTTCGCATTTAGCCAGATCGTAGCACAAGTCTATCAGCCCCAGCCACGTGGGATTCATCTGAGCAAATAAACTGGTTGTCTAGTCTTGCTTTGGCACCACAGGGAAATTGGCACATTCAAGGCATGATTCATCTTGCCCTAAAGCCGATATCTAAAATAGGTCAGCTGAGCGTGCTGTAAAAGTGCCTGTTTCTCCTCACAGTTACAAAGGATGGGAGGCTCAGTAAGACACAGATGTCTCCAGCGTGGATGTTTCGAATTAGGCAAGACAAATCCTGTCTATACTGTATTTTTAAAAAATGCCTTGTGTGATGGATACTCAGGTCTCAAATTGGAAGTACAAGTCCAATTAAAAAGTACAGTGTCCTCAAGGGCCCTCAAAGAAATGCGTTCGTGCTGAGCTCAGGTCTGACCCAAAGCCCTGACGTATCTTTTCCTAGCATTTAGTGGCTGTAAGTTCCCAGACACTTCAGTGTTTGGTTCTCTCTATCGCTTTTGTTTACTGACTGAATTCAAAGATTTAATGGATATTTTTAGAGATTTCTGCCATAACTTTAAAATGATTGGGATCAGGTAGCATACACATTTCCCCCTTCCTCCATGAAGACCTATAGGACTTGTAACAATGAAAATATGACTTTGCCCCAAATTGCTGTTTTCTTCCTTTTATTTTTTTCCTTTGTCTTTTATCAATCCATAACGCTGTGATTGTGCCACAGCTAAGAGGAGAAGATTTTTTTGAGTAGTTTGGTACATCTTGAACTTAGATTTCTAACAAATTTACACTAACAGCTATGGAAACCAATATAACAAGCCAGGTCTTTTCTGTCTCTTTCTCTTTCTTACATTTGAAAAAATAAATCTCAACAGTGACATAAGTGAGTCTTGTATAATTACTCTTCATTTGTATTTCTAGACTTGTCAGTCTGGCAAGCATCATAGAGTGGGATTAAAAGCTTTCTCCTTCTCTCTCAATCAGACATTTCATTTCCTTCCGT
>NW_008824544.1:1863546-1869211 GCF_000699105.1 Pygoscelis adeliae | reverse complement strand
ATGGTTTTGTTCTCTGCGGTGGTGTCTTCCTAGTCAAGGGAGTTCTTATTAGCAGGCCGGATAGGAAGTCAGTTGACACAAGCCCCCGACGCAGAGTGCCTTTGCAGCTGTAGGCAGAGCGCTTAGGGCTGGAGTCCCCGTGGGGCACCTGGAAATGCGTCTCCCCACCAGGAAACCCAAGGACCTCTTCTCCTCGTTTGCTGCTTGGGGTTTAGGGACTCCGGACGAGAGTCAGACTCAACCACCCTCCAGGTGGGAGCAGGATGATGCCATAAGTCAGTTGGGTGGTTACTGGGCCAAGGGCAGACCATGCAGATCAACCTGAATTCCCTTTTTGTCGCAAACGTGGTGTCTCTGGGAAGCTCCTCCCACCAGGCACTGTCCACAGCCAGGGACACAGGGAGTCCTTCACCTTTTGCCCTGGGATTG
Organism: Pygoscelis adeliae; assembly: GCF_000699105.1. Lineage (NCBI taxonomy): Eukaryota > Metazoa > Chordata > Aves > Sphenisciformes > Spheniscidae > Pygoscelis > Pygoscelis adeliae. Next base: position 1,868,782 of record NW_008824544.1, on the reverse strand, counting down.
CCCCCAGTTTAGTGGGAAGGGGAGGTGCTGGAGCATGGCAAGGCTTGGCTGTGGGATGGAGGGGGCCATGCTTAGTGGGGGCTTGGACCGAGGGCCCACTAGTGAGGGCTGCGAATGGTTTGGCACACTGTAGAGGAGAGGAATAAAGGGATTTTTGATTAATGAAGAATTATACTTTGGACGCTTAGATAGCTCTGAGTTTTTAGATAGCAGCAGAGCAGGGAGTTTTAAATATTGCTTTCTGTGCGTTTAAGCACCTGAATTCCACTTGCACCTCATTTAATTTGTCTTTGTCCTTTTTTTCACCCTGACTTGCAGGCTCTGTGCCTTGATTTCCAACACAAACACAATACAAAATACAATAAAAAGAAATTGGAAGCACTCTGGTTAAGCCTTGATGACAGCTGGTATGTAAATGCAAAGACTTATACTGTCTCTCAGTACAGAGCAACCCTTAGTGCTTCACTGCTTATAACTTTTGCATGGTCAGACCCACAGATACGCCAATACTTCAGTGCTTTCACCGATTGCTCTGTTTCCCAATTCTGTATATGAATTCGAGAGAGATGTCAAGTTTCATGCAGTGTAAGTCCTTTGCCAATCCTTCATTAAACAAAAAGCAAACCCACCCTTAAGCCCCAACTGTATTTTTCCCTTATCTTTTGTCACACGTTTAATAATCTATAAGGACAAATTGTAATTTTTTTTTTACTTACTGACTTTGCAAAAGTCAACCTAAGAGTTGATATTTCTATTCTTTCCTGTTGTCACCACTAATAAATATTCTGTGGTGGGGCCTGAGCTGACAGTTGTGATGATGAGACGGGGTGGAACAGAAATACTTGATCTTCGGTGGCTGCACTGACAGCTGGCGTGGACTGGCATGGCTCCAGTGGAGATCTGGCCCCTGGTCCTGAATTCGTACAGGGAATCTGTCTGCGAAGGCAGAAGCCATTTTACAGCCTGCATTTACCCTTAGCCTGATGGGTTTTAATAGCTGATATCAGGGTGCTGTTGCATCCTAGAAGGTATTGAAGAAACTCGTAATTCAGAGCAACCCTGCTGCATAAAGCTCTTGATTTAAGTGGAAAACAGAGAAAATGGACAGGAGAGGATGCAATGCATGGAAAAGCAAACTGATTTTCAGAGCAGGTGGGGTTTTTAATGTTGTGGTGCTGGTATTCGAAGGAGAAAAGCTAGTAGTTAAAGTGGGGACCTCGGGAGCACTCGTCTCCTGAAAAGCAAGGAGAAGCTGCTGAGCCAGCCCGGCAGTGACGGTGGCAGTGAGCGTCCTGCCCAGCGAGGCGTGCAGGCTGTTACACAGTTCCAGACCAGCCAAGAGCAGAGCAAGCCCAGGCACCAGCCCGGGAGCCAAGCGGCGATCCAGCTGCTGCTTTCGGGGAGGGGAGAACGGTCTCGGTGACTTCGCCGAGCTTGGCACTCGAGCCCGACAGCCTGGCCAACCATGCCCCTCGAGTGCGCGTGGCAGTAGGCAGTGCTTCTGAAGCAGATAGATAAAGAGGTTGTACGGGGACCACTTTCCACACAGCAATTAACAGGAAGAGACGGCACCGAGCGAATATTTCAATTGCATATACAGGAGGTGCCAATATGTTTTGCCTTTCTGCGATTGTGTTCTGGAGGCGCCAGCAGGGCTGTTACAGTGAAGGGTCTGTTCAGTTGGCATTTCCACTGTCAACTCAATTTTTGAAAGGGGTTATAATTTGGCCATTTTTAATTAACGAGGGGATAAAACTTGGCACACGGGTTCTCAAGGGCTGTTTGTTGCTGGTTTAATAATTTTTTTTTTTAATCCAATCTGTTAGGCTCATCTCAAATAATATTCTTTGTTTCCACTTGCTGGGGTTGACTAAAAATTTCTATGCATACGTGCGTGCCTGTATCTATGTATAAGAGAAATGAGATTTATCAAAGTGAAGAACTGCATCAGAGTAGGTGAGCGGGTTGCTGAAAGGTCCCACATTCCCAAGGCCACCGTAACTCATACCAACTATGTGCTGAAACAGGGTATGCAGAAGCAGTTGCAAATTTTTTTGCTGAATCTCAGAGCAGAATTTTGTCCACTTGGGACATGCAGAAAGTTTTTTCCAGACTTAGACGAAATTCTTATACACAATATTTTGATAAATAAATATTAGTAGCTCACAGCTTCAAAAAGAACTAGCAGCTTGCTAGTAAGTCACTATTAGAATATATAAAAACATGTAAATAACATGACACTGTAGTTACCTATCATAGACTATATTATTCTAAAACCCAAAAGTTATAGGGCCGTAAACCTCTCAGTATTCCTTATGCAGTCTTCCCTTATACAAGTTTCCATTTTTTTTTGTCTCTGCACCATGTTTAAAAGTGAGCTTTCAAAAGAGCACGTACAATTTGTAATAGGTATTTACACTGACTCACAGAATTATGGTGCCGGAAGGAATGAAAGAGTACCAGCTACGCCAGTAGCACTCTTGAGAGCTGCTTTTTTCTTGGCTTGTTTTAAAAATCTGTTTAAAACCTGCTTTTAATGATGTACAGTCCACCTTGTCAGAAAATTTTATTCCAGTTCTCTACTATCCCAACCCACTGGAAAGTTTTTCCTCATATCTAAACTGAATCTCCCTCTTCTTAACTTAATCCCATTAATTCTTGTCCTATATGCCCCGGACATGGAAAACAGATTGTCCCTTGCTTTTTTGCAGCATGCTTTTCACGTGCCAGAAGGCTGTTGCCTTGTCTCTTGGTAGTTCTTGCTGCTTTGGGCTTTCCAGCTTTCCCAACACACTGTATTTTCAAGGCCTCTGAAAATTTGTCTATCTATCTTTTAAAAAAATGTGTCTTACTAACTGTTCCAGCCTTCCTGGGAGTGCTGAAGATTTTGGGGGGTGTTTCAGCAGAGTCCTTGTCACTGCCCCTTTGAGCTCAGCAATATTGCACCTCTCAGGCCCTCTGCTTTTTCACGGATGTTTTATTAAGCGTTGTCTACAGATGACCACAATATATAGAGTACGCAACTTGGACTCACCAGGAAGAATGACAGCATCTCTGCTTTTGTACAAGTGCTTCATAACCCTGTTGGCAAACACCTGACTGGAAGGATCTGCAAATGGCTGTATTTGAACCCTTGAGCTGGTGACTGGTGGGTCCTCAGTTGCTCACGAGACCAGAGCTCTGTGCTGAGCAGAGGGATAAGAGTGAAGTGTAAATCCCTCAGACTCTATATTGCACCAGCAAAAAGCCTGCCTGCCTTGCGAACCACTTGCGCAGTTGACAGGGCCTGTTCTTCACAACAGAGGCATCCTTTGGTCTCACCAAAGTCACGTCCTGGATCAGCAAGTCTACAGCTTTGTCCCAGCTTTGGCCGCAGTCCCTGTGCCGCTTCAGGAATCGCTGAGCTGATTTGGTAATCGCCATGGACTATTTCCATCTGTCTGTGATGCCTGTCAGTTTGCTGGCCAGTGGCCATCCCAGCTGATGTCTGTCTTCATCCTATGGCTGCTCTCCCATCTTTGGGGATGGGCAAAATGGAAATCTGCAGTACAGAGCAGATGGGTAACAAAGGATGAGTTGTCCTTTCAATCCTAGCACTCAGGGTGGGATTCAGCCTGAAGTGACACCTACATTAGGTCTCCATGTGTATGCTTAAGTCTTTAAGCTCCCATTATTTTCAGTGGAGACGAAGTCAATCTGGAGAGTAGCACAGCAGACCAGACAGTCAGGGCTTGATTTGTTTGACCAAATGCAGGTGTCAGTCTAGAAGACCAGAGGTCTTCCTTAGGTCCCATGTCATATCTGCCAGCCCCATTCCCCAAGCTCAGCTTTCAGCGGAGCTGACTTGCTTTATGGGCTCTGCCGGCTCTGATGGGAGCCCAGACACCAAAATCCCGCAATGTTATTTAAATCCGGGGCCTCAGAGCTGAGCTCTGACATCGACCCACCACCTCATTTATTTTTCAAATAAAACGCTCCAAATGTGTGAGGCTTGGGGAATGATTTCATTAAATCCACAGTGAAAACATTTTAAGTACAACATAGATGCTACAGAGATTTCCAGTGATTTTTATAGCCCTGCTCTCCCTGCAGCCCCTCTACCTTGACCTGCAACCAGGCGTGTTTCCAGACTCAGCTTTCGGCCAGCCGTTGGGCTGCAGTACAAGGGAAAAGCCATAGAGGCAGGTGGAGAAATCTGTGTATTTTGCTCAAGTCCCTGCACCGTCCCTGGCCACGCTGCAGGCAGCGCTGTTTGAGGGCTCGGTTTAACAGGTTGCCTCCAAAGCGAGAAAGGGGTTTTGTGTGAGCAATGAAGTCACTACAGCGACTACCGTTGCTTTTGGCAATACACGCTCCCTCTGCACTCTTTTCACTCAATTCAGATGTCACACAACACCCAGACACCCAGAGGACTGATATCAGCTGCCTTCTGCCCTCTGGATGGAAAAAATCTTTGGGGGGGGAGGGCAGTTTGGTTCCTCTCTCCTGGTGGCAATTCGGTGGGAGGCGAAGGGCAAGACCATGTTGTTCCCCTTCTTGGGAGGGCTGAGGGCTATTCCTGATTTTTGGGATTTGAGGAGGGGTATTTTCGCAGGAAGTGTGGCAGTTTGCATGGGCTGGGGGTTGTTTGTCTCCTGTGAATTGCTTTGCCCTGCAGGGGTGAGGACGCTGTTTGAAGGGGTGCAGCAATCACTGTTCCCTGGTGGGATGGATTTGTCATCTGTGGTAGTGCTGCTCCTGGGGTACGTATGTTTGTCAGTTGATAATTTTCTGCAATTTCCTTGACAGGAGCAGTGAGTGACACACATTCCCTCGGGAGGTATTTCCATGTTTTTACTATTCTTCAGGCTTCTGTGACATTTCCCAAGTCCAGTTGTTGGAGTCTCAGGTTTGAGCATCTACACTGCCCTGGACCATGTCCCAGCAGGGATAATTTGGCCCTTCCACCTTCAGCAGTGAATGCATTGACTTCTGCAGCTCATGGTATGCACAGTTTGGGGGTGGGTTTCTCATGTAAAACCTTAACACCCATGGTGGAAACCTCCGTCGTTGGGTGCTCAGTGGCACCAGGTCCAGCATAATTTTTCATTCCTGTAAATCCCAACAATGACTTAAAAATGAAGATGAAAAAGAAAACCAAAACTGCTTTGGCTTTTTTTTAAGGTAGAGAAACATACAGGACTGAAATTTTCAAGCTTTCAGTGATACATAAAATAGATGCACACAACTCCAGGAA
>NW_008824544.1:1860476-1863531 GCF_000699105.1 Pygoscelis adeliae | reverse complement strand
AAAGCAGCACTTACTATGAGTTTCTCGGTAAAATCACGGCAGTTAACAACACTGAGCAGCAAACACGAGCTACATAAAGCCAGCTGCTTTTCTGACTGTGTTAACACTGCCTGCACTTCTCTGGCCTGAATATTGATGTGTCTTTTCAAAATCTCTGGTCGGCTGTGAAAATTTAGTCAAAGCAACTCTTGCTGTCCCTGGACTTTAGAGGTCTCTGATGACCCTTGCTGATAGCAAGGGCTGTTGATGGACAGACCGTGGAGTCACCTCCATCTTCATCACAGTGAAAACAGAGAAGCCACCTTCCCCACCCCCCGCTCCCCCCCAGCCGGAAGGTGCATCTACACGAACGGTTTGATTTTCTGGTTGCCCCTGGGCCATCTGTTCTGTGTGCATGGGTGTAGGTTCATTCCCTAGCTTTCAACCAGCTTGTTCTCCCCAGTGTGCAACCCTGAGGGTAGTTCACTCCAGGGACCTCTTCTCTTGACTCCAGCAAGGTTGGTCCCTCTGCCCTCACATCCCTCTATACCCTACCCCGAGGTAGGCGCCGCATGTTTTCAGTGAACTGGGATGGGGTTAAATTAAGATCTTTCTATTTCTGGCCAAAGGAAGAGGGACCGATGTCAGGTGCCTGAGATCCGTCACCACCCACTATGGAAAAAAGCAAACCTATCCTATCTGTTGTTGTTGTTGTTGTTATAATAATACTGGTGCCCTCTGATATATATCCACTGATGCCCTCTCGTTATGTTGTTAAAGTCAACGTTTTCCCTGTGCACAGCATTCTTCAACCTGGGAAAGATAAAGAATTTTTGATAAAGATATGCTGATAATGTTGCTAATTAGTTTCTCATCTTTAAAAATATGGCTACAGGCAACTGGAGCGGTCTCTTTGTTGCAGGACATAGTAGGATGAAATGTATAGATGCTTGATTTCCTCTGCAGGGATCTCACAATATGCTAATTTGTCCTTGCAGCATGCTTCATTTTTTTTAGGTCTCTGCCACTCTATTTTGCAAATCCATTATGTCAAAATATGATCAGTTATATGTGCACAAGATGCAGGCCTACACCAACATATATAGATATGTGTGTGCGTGTGCATGTTCGCACACATATATATAAAAAAATTCCACAGATATGTGTGTATGCATATATTTATATACACACATTGATATATTATTTTAGGTTATTTAATGAAATTAAATGTTAATTTTTTATAATTATCTATAATATGTGCATACACATACATATGAAATTTGACATCTATTTAGGAACTCGGCATGTGAATGACTGATGGAACTCATAGGGCTTAGCTCTTCTAGGGAACAAACATTTCACTCTCATTTCACTTAAAATATATAGTTTATAGTCTCTATTCAACACATACAGTTTGCAAGCTTAAGTTGTATGCTTGCCTATACATTTTCCTAACACTTCCATCTGAACTCTCATTATAATTTACTTTCAGTAGCTATCATCTGTCATTTTTAAAAGTTGCATAATAATGTGGTTAGTTCATATGAAAAATGATGTTTGCTCTAAATTTAGCTACGATTGTGACATTGCTGTTAATGTTTTTGTAAGCTTGACACTCACAAGGTGAAAAGACAGGTGGTAAGTTTATTTTTTAAACTTCTCTTTCAACCACCTCCTCCCCAATTAAAAAAAAAAAAAGTCACATAGAAAATTTTCAACACATTCACATTCAGTTCCAGCAAAATTTCACTAAGGCAAAGGAGGAAGGCTGAGTTTTTTACCCCTTCTGATTAAAAAAATTGTAGGTTTCAGGTGCTGAGAATGAAAAATATTCCTTACCCAATGAAAACCATCAGCTGAAATACTACGCTCATGCCCTCTCCTCCGCCAGCACCACCTTCTGCATGTAGCACAAAAAGGCACCAAAGAACGTCTTTCTCCATTTTCAGGGTTCCTTAAAGAGGAAAAAAATAGGAAAGAAAGGACAATTCTTGGAGTTTGGGGGAGAACGGGACTAACTGGCCCCTTGCCTCAAGACGTGGGATCAACGTAAGTTGGTCCACAGCAGTGCCGGGGCACAGCCAGCTCCATCCTCCCAGCTCCTGGAGATGCCCCAGCTCCTTCTCTGTGCTGGGCCTGTAAATTACTGTCCAATATCAGTTTTTTCCCTCTCTCCTTCTCCAGCTGCTGTTACTGTTGGAGCAAAGCACCAAAAGGGGCTCATGGAGTTGCAGCTTTGCGTGGCTGAGAAATGGGAATGACTTGTCCCAAGCAGCGTCCTGTGGCTCACAGAGCTGCCAGGAGCTAGAAGCTAAAAGTCCCAAACATGGAGTTTTGTGGCAAAAATTGTATTCCTCTTGAAATGGCTGAACCAGGTGGTTTCCTTCTCCATCTTTTTGAATTTTGAAAACAATACTTGGAAAAAAAATAGTTTCTAGTGATTGAAAACCTGTTTTTAGAGCATTTTCAAGAACACGTTTTGGAAAAGCAGCCATGACATTTTTCATTTAAAAAAAACAACCCAACAACTAATTTGGCAACTTTTTAAAAATTCAGTTCGTTTCAAGTCTCCTTTCCCTGTGCTGCTTTTGCCTTGGTTACTCTCCTAATGAACCAGCTGTGGCAGAAGGAAAAGGTTTGCGTATCTTTTCCTTTTTGTTATCCAGAAAACTTATAAAATGGTTGTGAATCACACTGAAAAAGATTCTCAGTTTTCAGTAATCAGGCCAAACCAAACAATAATTCTAAACAACGTTCTTTTAGGTCTGTCCTGAGCAAGAACAAACAAGCTTTCCTAACTAGACCAGTTCAGTCCCTGTTCAAAAATAGTTCGAGATCACATGGAAGCTGTTTTATCACCCCAATGGTATTGCTTCTATTTGGAGTCTTAAAATTTCTTGTGACAGTGGAAAATTAGGAAATCTAAGAAAAGGAAACATTAAACTCTTGTGAGCTTTGGGGGAGGCTCTTTTGCTTCCTTTTTTTTCTTTCTTTTCTGATTCCAAGCTATTTACTGGATTCTACTCAAAAGTGCAAAGTGTTGTTTTACCTGTTGCTGCTCTTTTCAGGGAGCAAA
>NW_008824544.1:1783095-1860394 GCF_000699105.1 Pygoscelis adeliae | reverse complement strand
GGGTGTGCGGGCAGGATTTAGGGCCGGGGGGGTCATTTCTGTGGAGCCAGTCAGCAAAGGTTGGCTGTGACCTAGAGCAGTTGCCAGCTCATCTGTCACGGATGCACAGAGAGTTGGTGGTGACATTTTTCATCTGTCAGGAAACATGCTAACCCAAAGGTCACAGGTCATTTTTTTATTTTTTGCTTTTTTTGCTAGCTGTTCCCCATTTGCTGTTGTAATGGCTGGGGATAATGAAGCTCTTGTGCTGTACACACCTCCCCTCTGACCCAAGATGAGCTGCGAAGGCCATGCAGGTCCCATGAACACATTGCTTACACCCAGCTGGCTCGGGTTGGTGGTGCCCAGGGAGAGTTCAAGGAGCCCAGGGCAACCTTCTGGAGACCACCGCAGGCCTGTCCCAGGCTGCATGGGTAAGAGCTGCCTTTAGTTTTTTCTTCTGTTTCTTCCCTTGGCAGGAACAGAAAATCAGGTCTTCCCTCTGTGCTTCGGCTCTCATTCTTTCTGCACCCAATGGAAATGGTGTGGTTACTCCAACTAAACGCACATTCAGCTGATATAACCTGTTTTCACAGGGAGCTGCTTTTTCCCAGAGCCTGAGCCTCCCTGAACGCGTGGGAGCTGCAGGAACGTGTCCTTTATTCAGTGGCATATTTACACTGACAGCTCGTTAGTGATGTGACGAGTGGTGCTCTGGACTTGCCTCTGCATCCCCAAGTAGCACAGTGGGGAAAAACACAGGAGCACGTGGGTTGGCTTTGGATGGGGATGGGACACGACTATTTGGATGCAGGATGAACTGGGGAGGCTGTGAGTGACTAGTGATGGGAAGGATGACTTTAGGGAGGGAGGGGTTAGACAATAAATGATGAGGCTGCCAGTGGCAAAGACAAAAGGGGATTCTGGATGAAAAGGCAATTATTTGATCAAAGGGGAAGGGGAGGGGAATAAATACCAGGGGAATGACAGACTGGTGCTCTGGAGTTGCCTCCCTCTGCCTGGCGGGACCACGGCTGACTGCTCTACCTGTCAGCTACTGTCTCATACCAACTTCCCTGCTGCCTCCGCTGCCTAATTGCTCCTGCTTTTATTTCACCCAGCAGTTCTTTTGATTGACTGGTTGGCTGTCTGTTCTTCAGATCACCTTCTCCATCAGTTCTTACCCACCGGCTTGTGGGTACATTTGTTATTTCAGTTCCCACTATCTCTCCCACTGTTCTCCTGAGATGTTTCACCGGCCCTGGTTGGCCCTGGATTGCCAAATCCTGACTCTGACCTCACCAGAAAACCACATTTAATGTCTTTACTAACTAATCGTGCCCCATCCTGACATTGTCTAGGGTTGAGGATGGGCGGGCAAGCACCGAAGGCCACCCTGGGTCCGCACAGGCACTGGGAGGCTGGCTGGGCCAGGGGCAGGGACATGCTGGTTTGTTTTCACCACATGTGCATGTAGAGGTGAAACCCATCCCAACTGTTCATCCTGCCTCTTCATTTTGACTCTGATACAGCTACAAGGAGAAACCAACATCTCTTGGCCTCTATCAGGCAGGATGGCCTCTCCTCTCTGAGACTCCTAAGAGACAGTCTTTGCACCTGAAAGCCAATTCAATATAAAAGCCTTAGACATCTAAAACCATAATTAAAGTTTAACTAAGAACCCCTCTTCCCTCCCCTGCCAGTCTCCCTGACCTGGGAGCTGAGAGTCTACCTCGCCTCCAGGACAAGGTGGGAAGTCTACTGCAAATCATCGCAAAGCTCTTTTAACAGTCATTTGCATTTTGGCAGGTGTGAACACACCGCCATGGGCTCGCAGGGAGCCCACCAGCCCCATGCCTCACGGAGAAGGCGACTGTCTCCCTCACCACGGCCATTGCACCACAGCAGGGGTGTTTCCCATGCCGGGCTGGGTGCCCCAGCATGGCTGCACACCCGCTCGGGCTCAGCTGAAGAGGGAGATGGGAATGTTGTTTTTGCCTCATGTTGAGGAGTCTCTTTTACCTCTGACTAGTTCCCTTTTGCAGGAGATTTTGTACACAAGGCTTCATCAGAGGATAAAAATCGATGCCTTCTAGTGCGTCTCCCCCACATGCACTCGACAGCTGACAGCTTCATCGCTGGGTGATGTGGCAGAGAGCCCGGACAGTGCAGAGGAGACCTTCCCAGGGACGGGGGCCATCCTGGGCACCCCGCAGCCACCGTGAGCAGCTCAGGGTCTCGTGTGCACAGAGGAGGATATATCCCCACAAACAACTATTGCTTGTTGATTGTGCAGAGCAGGTATTTTTTGCGTATCTACTTAACAGCTAGAGGAAGGGCGGGAGAAGATGTCTTTATCTCTTAAGAGCGATGTGCTGTTTCTCCAGAGGGTTCCCTTGTGCAACACGCAGAGGCCCAGGGTTGGCGGGTGGGTAAGTATTGCCTCCTTGTGGGCCCACAGTAGGACATTCAGAGATCCTAGAAATCTTGGCCGAAGGGCTCAAACTGTGATGTTCAGTTATGTTAAGAGGGATCTTAGCATATTTAAAACTGATCCTGCCATGCACACTTTTCACAGATAAGAGGTCTTTTCCCTGGGCAATGAGTCCATGGGGTGGTCGGGTATTGCCTGGGTCACTAAAGGTGTTTTTGCACAACTGTTTTCAGGCAGCATGAGCTCTGCCACGCTGGCTGAAAGCTCCCTACCAAAAGATGTCTTTAATCTGTGCCACATTAACCATGGCCACGGGGCTTTGGTTGTTTCGAGGCATGAATGGCATGATATCAAGGCTGCCCACAGAGCCATGCTCTCGGTGGAGCTGGCTGTATCTGTGAGGCTGAGAGAGAAACAAATCCTCTGGCTCCAAGATTTGCATAATAACTTTTACATCTTTAAAGAAAACAGATTGTATTTGCCAGGAAACTCATCTGAGCTACCTTTTGGGTGAGGTAATGAATGCCAAATACATTAATTATGAATCATTTGCTCATTTGTTTTCATTCTAAACCTGACCCAATTATGATCATAAAATAGACTGAAACATCAAGAATTCAAGCTCTGCCTTCTCGTCTGGCCACGCAAGGTAGTGCAGCTCAACCTGCTCAGAGTCCTTCACAAGTAAAAGCATGGAACTACCATGAGAAGGTGGGATTCAACAGAACAGACACCAGAATGGGATTTGGGAAGCCTGGGTTAACCGCTGGCCTCCTGCAACCTTTGGGAAAAATCAGGCCAGTCTGGTCTTTACCATCTCTTTCCGCTCTGCCTGACTCATCTCTTTGGACTCCAGGTTCTTTGGGACATGGGATATCTCTTCCCCTCCATCTGCACGGTGTCTTGGGGGGGGCATCTCTCTGCCGTTAGTGTTATAAGTAGCATTTCCACTGCACTTGAAAACACTACGAGTTCAGAAGTATTTTCTGAAATGGATCAAATTAAAACCAAACCTTGACATTTCCCAATAAATAACATCATAAATATTTAATTTCAGCTTGGTCAAAACATTTTGCTTTGAACCATTCCTAACTGAGAGAGATCAGTCCTTTAAAATGTCTTTTTATATTTTTTTTGAAAATTTCACATAAAAATAATTTTCAGGTCAGGGAAATTGCTTTGCTTGAAAGCGAACAGCATTTTCCTACCATTTCTGTTGCATTCTGACCCTGAAACAGCTGTCTCTGAACTGCTTCTCACCGTGGCTGCAGATGGCTGGGTGGCAGTTGCATTCTCATCCTACAAGTGGCTGAATTTTAGTAGCGGAGAGAGAGATCCCCAGTAGCCATTAAAGTCAACATTAATCAGCAGTTACTTTATTCTAGTGACTTAGAGAGTACAATTTTAATTTCTTGAAGAAGAAACTGCTGTAATCCTTTGTCTCCTCTATCATAGGAGAGTATACTGGAGCTTCCATTAATCACTATAAGTTGCTGAGAGATCATAAGCAGAAAAGCACTTGAAAGAGCAAAATACTTTGAACGTTACGAACTTAAACAAGAAAACTTCAAAATCACTGTAAAAATCAACTTCAGAAGTGCAAGTTATAATTATTCTATGCTGCTTGCAACTGGGATCTCATGGATGAAAAAGAAGAGCAGGTTCAGGCTCTCCTGGCTCACTGTATTTGCTTGATTGCTCTCTCTTAGCTCGAGTCAATGTCATCCAAGATATACCATCAAGAAGACATCAAAGGTTGCATTCTGGTCAAAAGTGACCAAATCCAAATTCAAAAATCGCATCTGAATTCACATTTTTCAGCTCTGGACAGCAGTACTGCAAAATGCCATGGTGAGGGGAGTTTGAAAATCCCTGCTGACGCTCTGTTTTCTGGCTGGAAAAGACTTTTTAGAAGTTTCATTTCCGTATTGAAAAGAAAGGATGGGGAGAAAAATCTGAGTTTGCCTAAATTGTGTAAGAATCCTTACTTGGGATTATTTCTCCTTCAGCATGTGCTGCCTAGTTCCAGAACAGCAACAGGTGGTAGGGAAAAAGATCAGCAATAGGATAATGGGAAACAGCATTATAGAAATGTCGTGGTTTACCTCAGTCGGGCACTAAGCCCCACGCAGCCGGTCGGTTCACTCCCCCCACCCGGTGGGATGGGGGAGAGAATTGGAAGAGCACAAGTGAGAAAAACTCGTGGGTTGAAATAAAAACAGTTTAATAATTGAAATAAAATGATAATAATAATATGATGATAATAATAACAATACACAAAGCAAGTGATGCACAATGCAATTGCTCACCACCCACCAACTGACGCCCAGCCAGTCCCCGAGCAGCAGCCCCCCCCGGCCAGCTTCCCCCAGTTTATGTACTGAGCATGACATCCCATGGTATGGAATGTTTCTTTGGCCAGTTTGGCTGTGCCCCCTCCCAGCTTCTTGTGCACCTCCAGCCTTCTCAGTTGGTAGAACATGGAAAGCTGAAAAGTCCTTGGCTAGTGTAAGCATTACCTAGCAACAGCTAAAACATCAGTGTGTTATCAACATTATTCTCATCCTAAATCCAAAGCACAGCACTGTACCAGCTACTAGGAAGGAAATTAACTCTATCCCTGCCGAAACCAGGACAAGAAACTATACCCTTTATAACTCGTATAAAGAAATCCTTTATGCTGCACGTCCCTGGGAGGGGGACGTGTCATGCCTGTTATTTATCTATCCAACCAGGACACTAACCTTTTTATTACAGGAGGCATTTTCAAATTGTCCCAGGCAGGAGGCTGTAGGCTGCATGGGAACTCCCGATCTGAGTGATCTTTTTCCCAGAAGAAGAGTGAGGATAATATCTGGAGGCTCAATGCTTCCTTTCAAGACCATGTAGCCAAAATTCATCACCCAGTTTCAATATTTGCAAAATCCCAATGGGAGCAGGTGGGTAATTTTTTTTTTTTAATTGTTTACTCCTTGCTTATGGGCTGATCCTCGTTTAAATGTGTTTGTTATTCTGAAGAATCTGCTAAATGGGTTTGTGCAAAAAACCCCTTTGGATTCAGCTCCCATGGTGTTGCTGAGTGCCAGGCACCAAGTGCAAAGTACAACATTTGTGCTGTGTCATCAGCTTCCTCTGTTGCTGGGTATTATTGCTTCTCCATGGCTGGATGCTTCTATCTTTTAAAGCAGAACAATCAGGAATAAAGAATGTCAAATGATAAATGAACTATGAAGGACAAATATTTCCATTTCTGCACAAATAACCTGTCCTTGTTAGCCTTGGATGATGGTTTGTGTGCAGAAAAGAAAAAGCCTTATGCAAGTACCTGGATGAGCAAAACACCAATTGCATGTTTATTTATGGAAAATAAAGGCAATTCCTGGCCTGCAAGCCCAGAAAGGATCATTGTCTTATCTAATTTGCTCTCCTCTGCTGGAAGCCCATCGTTTCCACCCTGTTTCCTGTTTGAGGTTTTGTCAGGTTTCAACCTCCCATCATGGCTGGTTCAACCATGCAAACGAATTCCTACAACTCTGCACGACATGTCAGTTAATACAGATTACACTGGCAGGTCAGAAGAACTTGAAAGATCATGTTTGTGCCAGGGTGTAAGCCTGAGCACAGGTTTTGTGTGGTCAACTCGGTGGAGTTGGCCTGTCCTGTAAAGATTGAAGTCTTTTCAAAGATTGCAGGTTAGTCACCTCTGATCACCAAGAACGTTAAAAGTCTTTGCCTCCATGCTTTGGAGCGACTGATGACAGTTCAGCACAGGAGATGAGATAAAAAGATCTGTCTGTAGCTCTGACTAGTTAAGAATTTACTGCTGCACCTTATGCACCAAGTGCCAATGACGGTGAACACAATATGTGGTTTAGCGACATTGGTTTTGCTGGTCATATATGAATAGCCAGAAATAAGCTTAAAAAAAAATGAAGCAAAGATGCTGGCAATAATTAAGTAACACTGAACTAGAAGCTGGTAGCTACGTGACACTGTTTCTGCTGAACTGGGTTTGGTCATTTATGATTTGTAAATGCAAGTACTGCTGACTCTGGGAATCATTTGTAAAGAGACCTATTGCTTTTACTTTCATCACTGAAGGAATAATACAGATACATTTGGAACAACTGGACTAAAACACAGTTTTACCTGGCTCCCAGGTAGAGGATGATGCTTCTGAATGCTGTGCTACAGACTCACATTTGAATGAGGCTATTGTCTGGCAACAGAGCAAACTAATTTCTGGGTTCTACATTTATTAGCCAGTTGTATGAAGCCGTTTTTCATGTTTTTAATTCACTCTGCATTAACATGGTGTTCATATTTCTGACCCTCAGGCCACATCCTGCCTTACTGCTTTCACCTCTTCAAAGAACGAAGTATGAGTAAAACCTACTTCTACTCTGAAAATGGTGGACATAGAAAAGGCATGTTCTCACCTCTGTAAGCCTGGACGCTTTTTGTGAGTTGAGAGTTATGTTTTCTGGCTGGGAAAGACCATGCAGTTTTTGCTACCATCAGCCCGAGTGTACTAGCAGAACTCAGGAACTGGAGCCTTTTCTGTCATCTGCTGCATCATCTGAAAGAATTGATCATTAATTTCTAATTGTAGGACACATGGTGTAATCCCACTGCCATCAGACTGTGCTTTTGCTTGGCCATGTGTAACCTCCAGGAGACACTTTATTACTCTTGATGGATGAGCCTGGAAGAGCTCATCTTGACTTTCAGATCCAAAGCTGCATTTACAGCCCTGGAAGTTGAGAATCTGGAGGAGAAACATTTTGTTAGTAAACAGAGCAAATGAACATACAATAAACCTCTGAGACACAGTAATCCCAGAAACTCATGACACTATTAATAATGGGTCCTTTTCAAAGTGAAATCACACTTCATGCCCCAAAGCCTCCTGAATTATGTTTGGGTAAGCTGCAGACATCACATTCCTTGGAGGGCAATAGCTTGTATCTTCCATTTCTCTGATGCCGCTTATTTTTTTCCCTTTATCAGAGATGGATACAGTTCCCTTAAGAATCCTCATTTAAGTAGCTTCAATCTTTTTCCACTTTACACTTATTGATCTTCTGCGCAGAATGGGTATTCTGGTTAGTGGAAAATTTTAGGGTTTTGCAGTTAGTTTTTATTCTCAGGAAGGATGAAAGGAGGAATTTTGACCTGTTGACAGAGAGAGTGTGAGTGTCTTTACATGTAAATTTACATATTCCACTTCCTACCTATACCAGTTTTATATATGGTGAGTAACAGACATGCTTATCTGTGTGGGGAAAAAAAAACCCAACACCCATGCTGGTTCCAGATGTGAGTCTGAGTGAAGATCTGAGCCACCACAATATCACTTGTCTGGGCTTATTGTCTCTGTTACTGCCCCCAGTCCTCATCTTCCCAAATGGAGAGTATTTCCTAAAACAAAAGATTTTATCAATCATCAACTCTGTGTGTTGCTGTGTGTGGTTGTAGGCAATGACTCCATGCTCTTGCGCAGCTCATGCTTGGGTAGGGCCCTAGGTAGATTTCCTCCACAACTTCTTATTTCAAAGCAAGAAACTGCCACAGAACCTCGAAAGTACTTAGATGCCCTTTGCCTCCTTAAACACCTAATGTGGGTGTCAGTTAACAAAATGACCACTGAGTACTCAAATGTTCACCAGTGGCTGTGATTAAAGCTCATGGTACCCAAAATTCATTAGGAGAAGGCTTGCAAGTCCACCCTGAGAAGTTCAGCCTCTTCTGCCCCCTGCACACCCAGTCAGGAGATTTGCAGCCAATGTAAAAGACTTTTCTTCCATCACAAATGGAACCCTGTCCAAGTCCTTGTGGATGGGGACCCAAGGTAGCATACGTGTGTTCAAGTTCCTGGCTTTAATGGCAATGCAGAGTTTTGAGCTGGGTCTATGACATCCATGGTAAGTGCTCTAATCACATTGGGGAGCTGCCAATCTGCAATGAGTTTTCTCACACTCAATCTGAGCTTAGGAACCAAATCCTAGCTCAACCGTCATGACTCAGGTTCACAAAGCACAAGAGAGACCTCCTCCCCATCCAGGCAGGGCTGCGCCCAGGGGTTGCATTGTCCTTCCTTGGGAGAAGGCACATCAGCACCAAGGAATTCATCCCCACGTTTGGTATTGCAATGTCCACGTCCCATCTGAGGGAGTGGAGTGGGATCTACTGCTGCCGCTGAGTCGCCTGCCCAGAGTTTACAGCTGGGACATTGGGCTACTGCTGCAGTTGTCAGTCTGGCAGTTTTCAGTGCTTTGATAGACTGAAAATTGGCCTTCCTGTTTTACAAGTGTTATTGATTATAATGTGAGTTGTATTGCAGCTGGAACTCTAATAGACTCATAAAGGATTTATTTTTTATTTTTATTTTTTAACCAGACTTGGGGATTAAGTGGATACTACATTATGCCATTATTATAGCTTCAATATTATTATTTTTCTTTAACTGGGATTGTTTATTACGCATGTGTTGAAGCGCAAATGTGGAACAAATGAATCTGATATCAAATTAATGCTGCTATCAGGTTTCCCCCCCTTCCCTCTTTAGTTGCCATAACAATCTGTGATCTTGAAGCAACAATAAAATTAGAATTGCATTAAAGGTGTTTACATCATGTACACTTTGTCTCCCATTATTATTTTTCACTGTAATGAAAGCATTGAGTGTTTGCTTTGGAAGAGAACACCGTTACAGCTCTTGCCTTGCCACATCTCACGTTGCTTTTTGCAGCCAAAAGTTGTTTGTTTTGAGAAGAGGAAGGGAACTTTTGGAGGAGGGGTGATTTTGTTTATGTTTTTTAAGATAATGTTTGTCTTTTACTTGTAGGATGCAATTTTGGGTGTGCTACCTTTGAATTTCAGAACTTCAAAGAACTGCATCTCTGCTTTTAAATGTGTTGCAAATCTCCCCCCACCCTTCCTGTTGTGGAAAGTACATCTTCTAGCTTTTCTCCTTACTGACAAAAACCAAAATAAAGCAATGTGTGCAAGGAAGAGATTTCATCGGGGCGTATGTGTGCATGTGCCTGGGTGCATATGTGTGCGTACAAATGTATGTACATGATGTAATTAACTCCCCCTCCTCATGACTGCACAAGCTTCTGCCCCTGGGGACAGGATGAAAGGAAAAAACATGACAGATGTTAGTCATATTGCCTAGTGCATGACTTGAAAGTGCTCTGGTAGTTCAGCAATGAGCGTTATGGAAAAACATTTGTGGAACAAAGAGGCCGTTATCTCAGTATCTCGACTGCGCCGGCTATCACGGAACCCCTTTACTGCTGCTCCTATCCAGTCTGGCACATTGTTCCTTGCTGTGACATCTTTCTCTGTAGCCTTTGTAGATAATCCTTGTGATAAATCTTCCTTCAGAAAAATGGGAGTTTTCAATTTTTAAATACATAACGTGATCACCTTATGCTGAGGCTGGACTTGAATAGAAATACCATGAGAAGATTTTCCTTCTCCATCCGCTAAGCCTGCTGTTCTCAGACGCAAACCATCCTTTGATTTTTTTTTTTTTTTGCAAGTTTAGCCTCTGTTAGGAGCACAGGATCCATCTATTTATGAACATTGCATGTGATTATTTCCCTGATTAATCTGAATACAAGACGTACAGCATCAAGCTAATTCTAAAGCCTTTCCTGGTGGCACTAAAACATCTTTGAATTCTTTATTTCAGATTCTGTACAACACAGAGGAGAATTGCTACACTGGGCACAGGGATTTGGCGGGGCAGGATAAAAGAAAATAAAATGCCATGTAGGCTGAGCGAGGAATGTAGTTAGCTCTCATAAATCTCTGGAGACAAGATCTCTCCAGAGCTGGGTTCATCTAGTGATCCCCTCACTGACTCCAGTCCTAAAGATCAAAGAGCGGTGGATTAAGTAGCATGTATTCTTCTGTGATGTGCTGCTGGGGATTAGCTAGATAGGAATCACCTAACTAAAAGATCACAGCATCACAGTACAATTTTGACTGGAATGGACTCGGGAGGTCCTAGTCCAACCCACTGCTCAGGGTTCGGCCAACTTCAATGTTAGATCAGGTTGCTCAGGGCCATGCCTAGTTGAATTTTGAATGTCTCCAAGGGTGGGGAATCCCACCTCCTCTCAGGACCTCTGTTCCAGTGCTTAATTGCTTTCATGGTGAACTTTTCCTTCCTTATATCCAATTGGAGTTGCCCTTGCAGCAAATTCTTTGCCCATCCCCTCCATGTAGCTTTTTGTCCTTTTGCTGTATGCCCCTGAGAAACATCTGTCTCCATCTTCTTTACAGCCACCCATTAGGCTGTTGAAGACAGTTATAAGACCCCACCCCCGTTCCTCTTCCCCTGAAGCTGTCTCTTCTCCAGGATGAACAAACTGGCTGTCTCAATCTCACCTCATACATCATGTGCTCTGGCTCCCTCATCATCTTGGACTGTCACCAAACTGGACTCGCTCCAATTGGCTGATCACTCTCTTTGTGGCCCCAAACCGGCCACAGTATTCTAGATGCGGTCTCACAAGAACCAAATAAAAGCAAATTCCCTTGTTCTGCTTATGGAGCAAAGGAGGTGCTCTGGGATACCACTGATACTGATGCTGCAGAGCCTTTTGAAGCTGCCACCAGCTGTCAGTGCCAGTGACCTGTATAAATGATGGCCTTAGGCCTGTTCTCACTGTATAAAATTCACATTGACTGAGGAAAAAAATCGCTAGTTGTCCCAAAAGCGGTCCAAAGACTAAGTGATGTTGGCTGGTGGCCTTTACTCTTGATTGTGGCCTGTCAGGATGAGGGCTTAGTTGTTTCAAGGCAGCTGGGGGTCTACTGCTGCCAGTGACACTTCTTGCCCTGTTATGGTTGCGCTCACTCCCCCATGCTATGAGTATGCTAGCTGGCTGCAGGAACTGCTTCTGGAGTAAGTCAGCCAAGTCACTTGGGAAAGGCTCTTGGGCACAGCTGCTATGATAAACCAGCTCCAGAAACAGGACCAGGCCAGTTCTCTATCAGGTTCCTCCCAGGCTTTGCACCCTCAGACATCTCCTCATCCCTGGTCTGGGGCACTGAACTCACCCTCAGCATCACATTATAAAGACATAACAGGAACAGCTTGTGAAATATGAATGGGGAGGCCCTCCTGGGGAAACCCTCCCGCCTCAAATGTTTGAGGGCCATAAGGCATCACATGGGAAACCTAAGTCAAGCTGCTGACCAATGTGCACACTAGCCCATCTGCTCCACGGGCTGCTCTCTCCAGTCAGTTTGGGTATAAGGCAGTCTGCCTCAACTGCTCTTAGTGAGAGGAAGTGAAATGAGGGGACTTTGCTATGCCCAACAATGTAGTAGTATGGCCAAGAGAGCTACTTTTGAGTCTTGCTTGGTGCTAATGCGGCTGCTTAAATTTCTTAGCAGATGTTGTCTTCAAGCATTTCTTGTGATTGGTACTGGTGACTAGAAAGAGCCTACAGAGACTAGAAAAAGGAGGGAGGAGAGCAGAGGATGTCTTATGCTGGCTCTTGGCTTGTAACGGTTTAAAGGATGTACTCACGTTGTGTAGCACAATGGAGATACCCTCATGTTAGCTCCAAGATTATAGAGTGTAGCCGTGTCAGTATAGCTCTGTGCCCAAGAAAAATCTTATCAGCTTTGTTTTGGAGAATGGAGATCCTTGCAGATGTGCCTATACTGTCCTCAAGACCTGAAATTTCATCCTTGTATGGTGGATCCAACTCCTTGGGGGTAATGTGGTGGGTCACCATGCCATCTCTCACTGCATGGCAGACATGCATGACTAGCATACTTCTAAGCTTCTACCTTTTAAAGTAAATGCTTTACACCATGAGCATTTACTGTTTTGAGAAATCAAACACCTAACTGAGAACTTGATTACCTTGTTCTTCTGATGACCCAAATCACAAGGTTTGCTGCAACACTTTCACATACTCGCTGCTGTACTTGTGCTTTCCTTTGAGTGACTTAGAGATATGCAGAGCAGCTCTGAGGGTACTCCAGTGATTTATGACATGCTTTCTAGTTGAGGACATGTATTTGTCATGTTACAACAAACGAATGATTAATAGTTGCCATAGTGATAATGAGAACTTGAAGTCTTTGAGCACTACAGAGTCAAATGCAAGCCTTGGCACATCTTTGCTGCAAAGCAATCGTGGTGGGGTCTTAAAAATAGAGGCTCAGGAACCAGCGTCACTTAGTAACACTTTAACACCCTATGGAGGAAACATTAAAAAATAATCATACACTTATTTAGAAATGTGAAAAAAACAGATTGGAAAGACTCATTTCAGGTTTTTCACTGTAAGAAGACGTTTAAACATTTTCGCAGAATCTACTTTTTCTTTTTTTTTTTTAATGCAATTGAAAGCTGCTGCTTTTTATTGCTAACGTTCTCCCTCTTCTTTCCCCTGGCACGACTTTGTTCATTGAAATGTTATATGGATGAAGTCTCAGCTTTCCAAGGTCTTGCCAATGCTTTTCTTCTTTAATCCAAGGCACGTAATCATTTCTCCTCAAGTTTACTTACCAACCATCAATAAGAAGCTTTTGCAGGGATGCACAGATTTGCCCATCATTATTCCTTGATATTCTGTGAAGGAAAATGTCATTCAGACATCTGTGGGGACACTAGGGCATATGGGTAGTTGCTGAAGCTTATAGCTGTTTGTTCAAGACCATGTTGGTCACAAGTCCCTCTATATTCAACAGCCTGCGCTGCACATTGCAGTGGTCAAAGAAGAGCTTGTTAGGGATGGGAAACCTGGACCCAATACTTGGTAAAGTTAATTTGGGTGATGTGTCCTAACAGTCTCAAATTTTTCCTCAAAAAATGGCAGTGTGCACAAAAAACTGACTTGGTTATCCTCCACTGGTGTCAGTTTGCTGAAACATTTAGCCTGGAAATGAAGATTCAGCAAAAATATAAATAAAATGTTGAGGGCTAGAGTGGCAAAGCCCTCCTCTTCTACCTGATGCCTCCTGAGATCATTTGTAAATGAGACTTTCATAACCCACAGGGAGAAATAGAGAGCAGACTTGGTGGCCATTAACTACTACAAGAACTAATTAAATGAGAGGGAAGGAATCTGAAACCACTGGGACGTGCACAAGCTTTGTTTTGCTTACCAGTACACTGAGAATTTTCAGCTGAGAATCTGGAAGATGAGTCGACTAATTTATCCAGGAGATCAGATAAAAAGCAAGGCAGGAGGTATTGTGCCAAAGTAAAGAACATGCACAATATTGTTTGGCATCAATATGCAGCTAATATCCTCCAGGAGGAATGAAAAGTGATGAGAAACCTCCCCCTTTGTGTTACTTCTGCATTCCCCCCCTCACTTGGGGCTTTGCCTGTGAACAGTTCTGAAGCATCAGAATCCTGTACTGTAAAATCAGTGTAAAATTATTTTTTTTGCTTCCTCAGCCTATGTTTGTGGGAATCTGAATTCACTGTCAGCTCTTTGGAGCACTAGAAGGTTTTTAGACACAGCCTCTGCCTGGGGATACCAGGCAGCCCTCACCTCAACAGCAGTAAATTAGAAAAAAGAGAAGAACATACATTGACAGGAGTCCCATGCAATGTGATAGTTGAGGGAAAACAAAGATAAATCATTTTGGTGTTACCAGTAAGTTATAATGCATTAATTATTAGCCAGTACTGCTCTGCAAGCCAATGTAGATTGGAGGTTCAGTGCTAGCAGATATCTCCCATCAACTCACACAGCCATCAGGCACCCAAAAAGCTTCAAGACCTGTGAGTCCCTATCACCAGGTCTTGCCATACATGAGCTTCCACTTGGCCAAATGTCTGATGGTCGCACCAACGTCGACACATGGCTCGGTCGCCATGAACTCATAAGACCCATGTGTGTAGGAGCCACCCTCTGCAGACTACATGTGCTACACACAAAGCACACAAGTGGATCAGGCATGTTGACTTTGCCATGTGAGATGATCTTGCACTCTGCCTTTCTAATTAGGTCAAGAGGAACACAATGCTCCAGCACCTTCAAGGTCTTGGGGTAACTAATTCAGCACTAGAGTGGGAATTGCTCCACGGACGGCGTTGTGTCCCATGGATGTGTTTTAAGCATTGAACACAGCTAATGAAGTTATTAAAAGGCAGCAAAATTTTAGCCATTTCAGTGAACCAGCTAAGTTGCAATGCCCTCAGACAGGCTGGAATGGATGTCTGTAGCACTAAACTGTCACACTGTTGTATGTGACAAAATTGTCCACTAACAATGGGCTTCAGCCAAGCCAACATTTGGCCACTTGCAGTTTCCTTGGGTTGCCCACAGCCCGCAGCCTAGCTCAGCTGGAGGTACCACTTTGTCTGCAGCCAGAATGAGCTTTGTGAGTTGGCAAAATAATCCTGAGACTTCACATAAGCAACAAGTTTGTGTGCTATTTCTGAGCTATAAAATTTTCTCAAAAGGGCAAAATGATCACTTCAGTGAGAAGGTTTTTGAACAAGTTTTTGCTCAATTAGTGCAACTTGATTTATTGTTAGGTGAGCCCTCAAACAGCCTGTAATTACAGACCCACAAATGCAAAGTAGGAAGATTATGAAGGTTGAACACATCAAGTCTTCGCATGAGAAGGAAGTGATCAATGAAAAAAAAAAAAAAAGTAAAGTTAATGAGAGATAAAAGGATTCAAGAGCGTGGCAGATAGGTTCGTGCTAGGACATTCTGTAATGAAAGGAGACAGCACAGCAAATGAAAGCAGAAAACCCTGATATTGCTCAGTACTATTAGAAATCTTAGATGTAGTCTTCACAAATAACTCTCATTTTAAGGGCTAGTGCACTTTCTTTTCAGTCCCAAATTTACCTGCTGTGCTAATGTAGCGTCCTCTCACATTCATTGTTGAAAATTAATTACTTGAGTAATAAGGATATATAAAAAAATATCTTTGAACAGGTTATAAAAAGAGTTGTTTGCACTGAAGGGAAGTTGCCCACTGCATTTTAAGTTTGCAGCATGAATAAATCTCTTTGTGTTCTCGTTTCAGTGCTTTCTCACACACTGTGTCCCACCATTGTGCTAGAAGGGAGAGACAAATACAGTCTTTTGGGCTAGCTAACATTGTCCCAGAAGGATTACTCTTAAAGATAATTTTCTGCTCTTTGCAATCTTAAATCCCATGGGAGGAGAAACTTCCCGTGCTGCCCCAGAGGCAGACTTGCCCCCTATTACATTTCACTTTAAGGAAATATTTTCCTGATCTTCAGCCTTTATGTCTCACTTGCTTAATTCCTTCCCACTGCACCTAGTTATATTCCCTTGTACAATCCTAAATAATTAATCACCTCCTTCATTCATTTCAAACACTTGTTGAATACAGAGCAGAGAACAAGAAATACTCATAGGAAGAAAAGGAATGGGAACTGGATGAGAGCGGACCAGTTGAGAAGCGAGGAATGGGGAAAGAATGACGCTCTAAGAATAAAATCCAAGCTGCTGGTAAGAGTAAAAGGGATACAGGAGCACTGCAGTGTCCCATGGCTGATTCATGTTGCTTACTTTTGCATAGTAATTTGGGAAGGCAAAACACGGTTCCTCATGAGGCCTTGAAGTGCTCTGCTCAGAAGAAGAAGGTATCCTTTGATGCCTGTCAGTCCAAGACAGCAGCAGCGTGCAGGCAGTTCCCCAGGCATGGCTGGACAACCAAACGTAAAATGGGAGCGGTGGTGAGTGCACCATGAACACAAGCCCTGCAGCCACTTAGATGCCCTGCAAGCCTTCGGCAGGTGAAAGCTGCTCAGGGAAGGCAGTTCTGCATATATGCAGAAGCAGGACTCAAGAGAGCTTCCGGCACCAATAGTAATGCTCCTCACAAACTTGCTTTCCCAAGGGCATGGGTGGATTTTGCTGCACAAAATCTATTTTGAAGGAGGTTTGTTTTGTTTGGTTTTTCTGTGTATTTTGTTTCCTTAGACCTTGAAAGCTGAAGAGCTCAAATTTCTAGGCAAGCCCAGAAATGCATTCCTAGAGTGCAAGGGCTCCTTCCTCGCAGAAGGCACACCCCAGTGCACTGTGTCCAGCTACCACGAGCTGACCACCCAACTGGGATGCTAGTCAGGTCTCCGCACCAGGATCTCTTCCTCACTGTCCTTCAGCGGAGAACAAGCGGTTTCTTCAGATAATAATAGGTCAAGCTAAGGCCTGACCCACATCTGGCGATATCCCTCTAGCTTTCCCAATAGGTGTACAGGGATGCTAAAACAACCAAACACCTTGGTTAACTGAGCTCAAGGGCTGGCCACACAAAAGCTCTTATGTCTAAGTAGGCAATTTGGCACCAGTCCCCTGGGTTGAACGCCACAGCCCTGGGGGCTGTAGGTAAGAAACATTCCTGTACTTTGCCAAGGAAGAGAGGATAGTCAGCAAGCAGGGAGATGGCTAACTGTTAATAGAAAACAGTAAGGCTAAATAAGCTGAAGAAAATGAGGCTGGAGGAGAAGGGGACACTGTGAACGCCGCCTGTTAAACTTGTTTGCCCTCCATGCAAAGTTACAGTCCAGCTGCTTGGTGTTGTTTCCATGAGTCGTGCACTTTTTATTTATTCACACCTGGCAACATGACCTCTCATCCAGGAGCTCTGTTCCACTGAGAGCAAATTTATGGCTGGCATCTGCTCCTGTACCAGGCACACGGAGGTGATTTACAGTGAAGAAATTACATGCTGACCCAGTGACAAGCCATTTTTCTGAGATGTTGAAGATATAAACCGTCAGGCTGTGGCATAAGCAGAGGTACAATTTCAGTACTTGTGAAAATGCTTACAGCCCCCGGTCTGCCCCACAGCCCCACTGCTGTTGTTCAGAAGTTGGACGCAGCTATAACTCATTTGTGAAGTAGCAGGAACACTAAAAGGAAGGCACGTGGGCTGGGATGGGACAGTGCTAGGGTTTTCTTTTTATTGGAAATATAATTTGGCACAAATGAGAGCTGTCTAGTAAGCAAACATCCTCAGTCATGAAGAAGGTGCTTGGAAGGAGAGAGGGAAGTAGGGCATCTCACGTGGAAATTTGTGGTAGCACTTGACTGTGTAAGGCCCATGAAGATGACCATGGGATCCACTGGTTTGGCAGATGGTATTTGCAAAAAAAAATAATTAACTGAAAGCAGACCTGCCTATGCAACCTCATTTGCTGGGCTTGTTTCTCCTCTATCTGTGTATGGCCATGGTTTGAGACAGGAACTTGGGATGCGGGAAGGGGAGGAGAAATGGTCCTTCATGACCCCTTCCTCTCCCTGCACATATGTTGGTCAAGGTCTTCATGTCTTTCTAGGCAGCGTGTTCTCAGTCCTTAACTGAGTGGTGGTGGTGTTATTTTCCCTTACCCTACCCACAAGATTGCTCAAAACCTGAGGTTTGCTGAGAGCGTGGGGACAAAGGTGAGCTGCAAAAAAAGCGGGATGAAAACAGGAGAGCAGGAGGCCCTAAACCTTGTGCCATAAGTTGTGCTCATGCCTGTGGAAAGGAAGAATGTCTTTGGCTGCTGGCAGTAGAATGACTCCTGGTTAACAATGAAATGGGTGGGTGAATGGATTTCTGTCACCTGCAAGCACAAGGATCTTGGCCATCCTGGAAGTGCTGCAGCCATAGCTTTGGCTTTGTCACTACTGAGGGCATACATAAGCATTAGTAGCTGCTTGGACCAGTGAAAGCATTGCCCAAGAATGTGCTTCACAGCATGGTGGTGAGCAGAAATCCTGGTCCTGCCTCCCAGGGTGTGCTCTGAGACTGCTGTGTGATTAGTTACAATGTACCTGCTGGAGAACAACCTCTGTTTCCTTTATTAGCACCTTCTGGAATTTCCTTGTTTTTTAATTTATTCTCATTTTGGCATGAAAGTAAGAGGAGAGAGGAGTGGGTGAGATGATACCATAATGTGCTATCTATCTCCTCAGCCTGGACTTGCATTAGGTTCAGCCACCTATAGAAGGACAAGTGCAACCCAAGGCAAGTGCAACATCCATATTTCACACCACTTCATATCCCATCCCGTCAAATTTGCAGATGTCACCAAATTGATGGGGGGATTACCAAGGGCAGGGCTCCATTCAGAGCGACCTCGACAGGCTGGAGGAAAGGGCCATCAGGAAATTTGTGAAATTCAAGAAGGACAAATGCAGAGACCTGCACCCTGGAAGGAAGAGGTGCTTGCAGTGATAAAGGCTGGGGATGGACAGACTGGGGAGAAGCTCTGCTGAAAACCACCTGGGTGAGTCCTGGTGGGAGGTGACCACAAGCCAGCAGTGTGCCCTGGCAGCAAAGCAAGCCAACGTCCTAGGCTGCATGAAAAGCAGCAGAGCCAGGACAATGAGGGAAGTGATTATCTTCCCCTCACCGCCACTCCAAAGACACACGTTATACCACATCTAGGTACTGCCTCCAATTTTTGGTACCTCCAGTACAGAAAAGTAATGGACAAACTGGCGGGCGTTCAGTGGAGGACCACCAGCATGGTTGGGCAACCTGGAGCACTTTCCTACCAGCAGAGGCTGATGGAGCTGGGCTTGTTCAGCCTGGAGCAGAGACAGCTTCGGGGGCACCTAACAGCACCGCTCTCCCCTGATATCTATGAGGAACTAATCAAGAAGTTTTAGCAGGGCTTTTTGCAGTGGCATATGGCAGGGTGTGAGAGGCAAGGGGCATAAGCTGCAACAAGAGAGTTTCAGGCTGGATATCAGGAAAAACATCTTCACCATGAGGACAGTCATGTAGTGCAACAAATTGCCCAGAGAGGCTGTGAAGATTCCTGCTTTTTATTTCATTATTCTTTTGAGCAGGAGGATGCAGGGTCTGGGGGTGTGTGTGTGTGTGTGTATGGTGGTGGTGGTGGTGGTGGTGCTCCAGTGTGTGGCATGATTACACCAGGATCAGAGACCAAGTTTGGTGTGGCACAAATTATGTGATACTTTGGCCACATCCACAAAAAAGGTAAGCAATCATTTCCTAGGGATCCTCAGTGCCAAAAGTTGAATAGGACGAAACTAATGCCAGAGTTGCTCTATAGTTCAGGTAAGTACAACTCCTTGGGGGTCTGGCTGTTCTGTCGTAGGGATAGTCTGCACACACCTATCCCCTAGAAAGCAGTCCTGTTGCAGTCGGTGTTTTTTTCGGCACAATTCCCACTTAGGGCCTGGGGGATGTCACCTGGGGTTCATTTGTTAACAATAGGATTCACTGAATTTCACCGTCAGCAATCTACAAATTAGACCCCGAGAGCTCAATTTGTTTTTTTTTTTTTTTAATAAAGGCAGGCATCAATGCCGTTTGAGTTGCCCTGGAGTATCTAATATGGTCCAGGTTTAGAAAAGTGAATAAAGGCCTTAAACTGGAATTCAGCTCACAGTCTCATCCTTCTAAGATCCTTAGCCAGGTATCTGAACGCACCAGACTCATATGCTTATGCTATTTAGAGCCCTTGAAATGGCCTAGGATATCCCACGTTGGAGGTCACAAATGTCCTATTCATCCTGCATCATGCCTGCAGGGCCTTCATGGATGTTTCGGAGACTCTATGACATCTCAAACAGCACTACATGCCTACATCTGGCAAATGAGTTGAGCCGTACTTGCCTACTTCAGGGCAAGCGGAGTAACTGCTGACCAGTTTACTGTTGCCCAACATGGGAGCTAAGACTCTTGGTGCACCTGGAAACAGCTCAGCCTGGGTCTCTGAGTTGGCTAAGTCATCCAGGGCTTGACTGAATTGCCTAAACAGAGGTGCCTAGTGCCATCTGAGACACCTAGAGTAGTCTGAGACACCCACATGGGGCTGGCAGATATGACAAAGGGCCTAGAGGTGGCCTGCGCCCTTCTGTTGCAGTGGTTGCAGCTAGTAGTTAAGCAGGGTATTCACAGGCACTGGAAATGATACTTGGTGTCTCTACTAAGAAAACCGCATTCTGCTCCTGTTCTCCTCTTACAGCCAATGGAAAGTCATCAACACCTCCAGGCAGCTCCTCCACTCCTTGGTCTTAGGTGTACTGCTTCAGGTGGGAATAATTATCTCCAGGATGCATTTATGTTACCCTGACTAGCAGAGATGTCTACAGGGTTAAGCAGTGGTATGTGTCTGCTTTGAGGGGTGCTGGGTTGAGGTTGAGCAGATGCATTGGTATCTCAGCACCTTTATGGTCTACGCCCAAGAGACCTGATCAGGGACCTATATGGTATCACTGTGGACTGAAAGAGCACTTGTGCCGATGCTGTTGCGTAAAACAGCACATTGCCTTCCTCTATTATTGCTGCTGCTTATCCATTTTTATCTGTAGTGACATGGGTGTCAGGTCAGTTTGACTGACTTAGGTTTCTTCTGATTTCCAAATGACCGCTTTTCTTCTCTAATAGGTCCTGCGCATCCAGGTATCCCCCACTCCCCAGGTGATACTGACTTTTCTCCACTGTCAAAGCCACAGGGCTTTAAATCACATGTGCATCAATGAGAAGCAACTGTACCTATACAGAGGAGGATGACTGAATGAAAAAGTGTTTTACCTTCACCCATGCTTCCTATTGACATAAATAGATATGCGTTATCCCATGGTTCCCCACTACATTGTCAACTCTACCTGGGTGAGAAGGGCAGGACAACTGCAAAAATTTCTTTAAGTATGTTCATTTTACCATTGAACTTAGGCTTATGGAGATGGGAAAACTGTTAGTCATGACGCAGAAAAAGAGGAAATGTCGAAAATTCTCTTCTTTCACATATCTACATGTCAGGAAAAGGATAAAATATTTTCTGGTCCAAGCCTGTAACAGTCTACTTAGCTACCATTGCTATTAAAGATCCGATATTTCCAAGCAGGTAGCCCCAGGTACCTTGGACTGAGAATGGGACAGAGAACTCTGAACCATTGATAATGAACCTTTAGGACTCTTCAAGCACACCAGGAGCATCCCAGACAATGGGGAACACGCCGTTCTCATGCTCACATTCATAAAAGACAAGCAGGATGACCCAGCTCATGGTAGGCTAGTTTGACATTACTTTGGCAAAATAATGGAAATACTGATGTGGGTATAAAGGGGTAGAAGACATTGAAGAAGAGGTAAACAATTAATGCCAATCAACATGCCCTTTAGGGAGGAAAGGTTGTCAAACTTGATTCCATTCTTTGATGTGATTGTAGGTTTTGGCTGATAAAAGTAATTGCAAAGATGGAATATACTCTTACTTTTGTATGTTTGACAGCGCAGCAGATCCTGATTAAAAAAATTAGCATTCTACCCTATCAATACAAGGCACATAAAACGGATTAAGAACTGGCTGACATGTCAACAAAGAAGCTGTCAAAGGGGAATCACTGTAGGAGAGTATTTTTTTTAGAGGGGTTCTGCAGGGATCAGTAATAGGTCTGAATGCTATTGAATATTTTCACTAATGACTTGGAAGTAAATATTAAAACTGCTGATAACATTGGAAAATAATGAAGAGGACTAGGAATTATACAAAAGTGCTCTTCATATGGTTGTAAGCAAGCTTCCAAGTCTAAGAACATGCAAGCAGACCACACACGCAGGAACCTGGAGCACAACACATCTGAGAGGGCTTTAGGCATGCTAAAGAAGCAACCCAAGATAATTCTGCCAATATGGTGTTTTGTGGCTTTTGCGTGTTATTCTTTGCAAGGACTGATGCAATCCCTGACTATGCAGAGGAGTAAAGTAGGGATGAAATTTTTAGTTTCTGCATGTTGCATCGCTAGACTTGATGTTGAAATAATGCATACGGCTTTAGTACCCCAAATTTAGAAAGGATGTCAGGAAAAAAAAAAAAAAGAAAAAAAAAAGGTTGGGGAAATAAACCACAAAAATTATTCAAGGACCAAAAAAACCCACTATTGTATGTAGATGCTTCCAGAGCATGATATATTTATTTTATTAAAAAAAACAGGATGAAAAGCAATTTGAGACCTGCTTATGAGTGCCTTTGGGAGGAAAATGGTAGATACAAGAGGGCTTTTTAACGTAGCAGAACTGAGCAGAGGCAGAACCAACAGAGAAAGCATCCGCAGGAGCACAGGCAGGGATTCACTTCTAGGAAGTGGTGGACTTTCAATCCAACTCCCGGTGGCTTTGGATGAAGACTGAAACCTTTTAGTTACACATTTTTTGACTCGATCAAGCATGGGGTGAGGGGGCAAACTAAGTTGTCCTACATGTGAAAGGTGAGACTTGGTGATTTACTCATCCCCTCTAACTCGCTGCTCGAAGGCATGGGGCTGTGCAACCTACAGTTCAGGGAGCTCATAAACCCACTACTTACTTTCCCACAGGACTTCATCTCTGGTCTTCTGCCTCTTTCCAAAATCCTTCCCTCCAAAACCTCTGTGGTCTCCACCCTGTGGCACC
This sequence comes from Pygoscelis adeliae, assembly GCF_000699105.1. NCBI lineage: Eukaryota > Metazoa > Chordata > Aves > Sphenisciformes > Spheniscidae > Pygoscelis > Pygoscelis adeliae. The sequence goes on along the minus strand of NW_008824544.1, from coordinate 1,837,584 downwards.
ACGCAACATGGGTAAGCCAAGAGTAAAATTTTCAAGCTATCGGTCAGAGGGATGTGAGACAATGCTGAAAATTTTGCCTGGTGTCTTCTCAGGCAGGTTTTTCAGGAGGGAAAAAGCCAGCAAAACTTTGTGTGGGAAGTTAGCCCACTTTCCAAACAGATGCTGTCTCCTTTTGCTAAGAACTCAACAATTTATGCACGTCCTGTAAGTGAGACCTCCCCAGAGCGGCCCGGGGAGGCTGGGACATCACTCCCTGAAGTACCATCCTCAGGAAACAACTCTCTAAGATTCAAATGCTTCTTTGTTTATGAAATAAAGTCCACCAGACCTATCGCCAATTGCTTATGCTAAAAAGCACACTCCCATTAATGTTAATGGTGCTTTGGAGCATAAATCCTTGCTAATTGATATAGGAATGTATCCCAGAAGAGTTTACTTTACTGCTGATTTAGCTGATAGATATAAATGTGTGAGAGGGAAATATTAGCATTCATGTAAAACAATTAGGTTATCAACCGGGGTGAATGATTCAGAAAATGACTGCAACTTTCCAGCTCCCTTTAATGGAAAAAAAGAAAGCCTGCTAATGAGGAAAATCAGAGGGAATACAAATATGAGATAATCGTTGCTATTACTTAATATTTGTGTTACATCAGCAGCCCCTGAAAATCAGGGCTGGGTCCCCCCCGAGCTCTGTGCAGATGCGGGACGGACAGGACCATCCTGCTGCCCGCCAAGGTCAATCCTCTCCATGGCCTCTCTGGGGGAGCGGTATTTCAGGCTTATAAGTCTAACAAACTTGGCCGCTGGATGTTGAGCTCAATAACATTTGTGAAATATGTATGAATAGAGGACAATGATACAAGCAGCAGATAGAGTTCTACAATTTAATTTTTTTTTGTTGTTTTCAGATAATATAATGGCATATGAAAAGTGAGGCAGTAATGCAGTTCAAAAGAAAAAAAAGAAAGCAACCCCCACCACTCTCCTGGATCTTCCTGCCAAAGGCTGACATTATTGAAAGTTTGCTAAATACAAGTAGTACGGGTATTTCCATAAAAATTTGATTGTTCAAAACCTACAATTTTGTGGCAGATGTACAGCCATCGAAGGAATAAATTTTCCAACGTACTCAACCGTTTTAGCTATTCGACCCCCATTTAATTCATGGGTTTTGACGTGAAAATGTTTTCCTAAGAGAAGGCTCAGATACAAGAAATGTACAGTAAGCCACACATCTTCCGCTAAAAGATGCTTTGACCTCGAGTGTTGAATCTGTGATTTTGATTATATGGGGTGTCATTTTTTATTCTAAACCTGTCTAGAATCAGGAGGAAAAAAAGTCACATACCAAAAAGAAGTATAGTATTGTTTGTGGAGGAAATATAGTATTGTTTCATTACATTTTCTGATTCACATATTTTAGCTATTTCTTAGTTTTAGTGCAAAAGCAGGCACGTTTGCTTTTGCAACACAGAAAAAGGTAGAAATTTCTTCATTTTAGTATCTTTTGCTGCGAGTCACTGAACGGTAAGACTTTTTCTCCCCACACACTTCAGTAAGCCTAATTTTCAAGGTCTCCGTTATTAATGAAATATCAAGCGAATTAGATAACGTTTGCCTGGGCATGGTTAAAGACCGTGTACCCAGTAAGAGTTCATATAACAAAAAGCGCCCAACCCTAGAAACACGTTTGGTTTTTTTTTTTCCATTTAATGCTCATAAAATTTTACAGACAACAGAATCCTTTCTTAAGCTTTATTTAAGAAATCGAATACTATTATAGTTCAATATATATAAGACACATCCAGTATTGTGTTCCTGATAGCAAGTGCATAGATTTTGTTAAGATATCATTTTTATATTTTAAATTTTTTTCTTTTATTTGTTACTCAGTAGCATGTTTCATGATCACACGAAGGGATATTCCCAGTGATTTTGCTAAGAGCATGAGAGAAAAAAACAGAACACAGCAAAGTAGTGAAACTACAACAGAGATGAGGAACAAAAACAATCAGGCAAACTATCAGTACAGTCGATTCCTGATAAGTGAATAATCTGATTGCTTGGTCACAATGCTTTATTCACTTATCAGGAATGATTCACACTACATTTTGTTAAACTGTTTTCCTTAGCCTAATACCTAAGAGTCACACTAGGCAAAGGCACACACACTCTGGCAGGCTATTCTTTAATCAGCAAGTCTTGTGACAGTTTGGTAATTTCCCATGGCGATACACATATAGCTAACAAAGAGACATTTTGCTAACACTGCAAGGTGCCTTACATAATTGAAATTAAAAGCATGCATTTAAGCAGGACAAACTGTTCAGCTGCATTGCTTTAAGGAACTCATTTTTCCCCATTGCTGAAATAAAAAAAAAAAAAGAAAGAAAACCCTGTATCTTTCAGCCCTGAGTATTTAAAAGAAACCCAACTGCAGTGTAAGTCTTTTTTTTTTTTCAGTTTGGAAGAAAAGACCCTTCACAAAGCTCTAGTTTCTTTCCTAAGACCAAGTTTTGGAGAAAAAAAGAAAGAAAAAGAAAAGAAAACATTCACAGCAACCTAAAAAATCCAGAGACCAATTCTGATTTATCATTCATGCAAGCCAAGACTTACTCAACTGAATCCACTGGTGTCAAAATTATCCAAATTGGGATCATAAACTCTAGAGGTGTAAAAGACCCAGGATATAGTCTGACCACCGGTTTCTGCTTTCCTGCCTGGGCTGTCCACTACAGGCTTCTGTGGTTTTAGATTAAACTTAAGAGTTGCTTGGACCCCTGACCTCTGACAACAGACCCTGCAAGATGCCATCTGAGCTTGTTTGGGACTCCAGACTCATCACTTATTTGCCTTTCATGGAAATGGAAAAGTGAAAAAAGCAAAAAAAAAAAATTTTAAAAAAAATCTATTGAGCAATAACAACCAGGCCAACTCATGAGCCACCAGAAAATTTCAAAACTCTTCCAAATGCAGGAGCCAGCGTCACTGCTGACACCACAGGGAAACACCCAGTGCGCCATGACCTCGTAGGACGTTACTTGAGGGGGGGTGTGTGTTTGTGTGTGTGAGCCAAAGCCAGAGTGCCAGAAAGACCAGGGGAGAGGAGACAAGAGGGAAGAGTGTCATTTGGGTCTCATAAGAGCACTTTTAAGTGGTCTTCGATTCCTGAGCATCACAGAAAGTGGGACAAAGGAAAGGGACGGGGGCGTATGGCTTGAATTCCAGAGAGCACTCGACAGTGCTTCTCTCTCCTCCTTGGGTTTGGTTTGGTTGGTTTTGTTCCCCCCCCCCTCTCCAAATTGTAAGGTTTGTATCTGTGATCAAACAGAGGAGAGAAGAGAGACTTTTTGTAAACCAGAACAACATAGATTTTTCTTTTGCAGCTTTTATTTCATCATGGTAGACACCAGTTGGGGGAGAGCAGAGAGATTCTTGTGAGGAGGAAAAAATTATAGGAAATAAAAAAAGCTAAAAGCCAACTGCAAAAAATAATGAGAAAAAAAGTGCTATGGTATTTCTTTTGTCCCTTTTGAGATTTGTGTAATAGTATTAGCCAATGCTGAGAATGATCTGCTTTGTAAGCCCACAGCAAAAATATCACCCATTTGAACAACAGGGGATCTTTTTTCCGTCATTTATTTTGCCTTTTTTTTTTTTTTTAATTCCACTGGCTTTAATAGAAAGTCTTCCTGTGCTCACTTGGATTTTATTTTATTTTTTTAATTATTATATGTATAACTGCACATAACAAGCTCGATCACCTGGTAGGCTTCTGCAGGCTTTCACAGCCCTAGTTAAGATGTGATTAGTTTCTAAGGAGAGTTTGACTAACACCATATGCCATCAGATTACTGTGCAGTTTGGAAGAAATCCCAAGGCTATATCCTCCTTTTCTTGAATGTTTCATATGCTTCTGCGAAGTAGCGGCAGAGTATTATTATTTTTTTTTTCTTAACAACTAGGAAGAATTGATCTCCATAATCCACATTTTCCAGACTGACTGAAATGTCACAGCAAAAAAAAAAATCTTTTCAGGTGGCTTCTGTGTGTTTGTGTGCAGAAGCTTTTGCAGTCAGAAGGCTAACAAAAGCTACCTTCAACAGGACTTTGCAGGAAACTCATTTAAAATGCTTCCTGCTCAGATAGATTATCCAAGCGATAAGGCGTGACTAGGGGGAGGAAGAGAGAAAAAAATGAAAATCAAAGAAACCATAACATGTCTAAAATGTACAAATCCTCTTTTGCCCCCCAATCAGATATTCACTTAGGTGGAATCGACTGTATCTTTTGTACACAACCAACAAATAGAGAAAAAAAAAAACAGGCACGTGAAACAGTGAGGTGTGTAGATGTATTACCAACACAGAATGACCACCAACAATACAACACACAAAGTAGAGAGACAAGTATTAGGAAAATGGTTTAATATTGGAGACAGAAGCAAAAAACTGCATCACACAATAACATACGTTACAAAAATAAGTCTGACTGTTTCAACTACACGGTTATGTTCACAATGAGGACAGAAGAATCAGAAAAAACTCTGATCTAAACAGCAAAAAAGCAAACCCCTAACGTTTTAACTAATACATTTATCCACGCAAAGTGACCGAGTACTCCTAATTCTAATTACCTTATTGTGTAACTGCACGATACAGAATAAAAAGTGAAACTTACCGCTTTTGTTAAGACAAAATTCTAAACACTAAATATAAGCAAAGGGAAAAAAAGAAATCAAGCCAAAGTTTTGAATTCTCTAAACAAAACCAACTCTCTTTCTACCATCCAGAAATCAAACTTGAAAATCAGTCATGATCGAGGGGGCCCACGAGAGTAAGCCACAAAAATTTCCATTTGTTTTTTAATCTCCAGTATAAAAAATTCCACTGGTACAAAATGCATAAGTACAATCAAGTTGTAGAAATAGGAAAGCCTGCTTTTTTTTTCTTTTTTTTTTTGTTCTTTTTTTTTTGGCTCAAATTCCATCAAACAACAAAATCCAAATGCATCAATAAAACAGAAACAATACTCAAATGGTCTTACAGTTTCCACTAGATTGCATTAACTTTGGCTTTTCTCAGACAATACTTAAAAACTAGTTTGTAATTCTAAACAAAATGATAGTATTATTAATCTACAAACAACAATTCTCACAGCACAAAAAAACCACAAATACATAGGTTTGTTTTTTTTTTTTTTTTTGTATGACATTATCCAAAAAGGTAATGAAACTACAGGATATTTTTTTCCTTTTGTTAATTAGCACTTAAGATAATAAAAACAGAAACAGTAAAATGATTCCAGAGTAGCACAAGCCAAGGAACTGTAACCCCTATGGTGAAAGAAAGATGAACTTGTTACTCCTTTGAGGACTGCCATTTCATCGCAATTAGCTAATTTGTTTGAAAAAACAACTAGTCTAGTCTTTTGATTAGAATTTTGTAAAGCAATTATTTCCCTTGTTTTTCTTCCTCTCTTATTAGGCCCTTGCACCCTTGCAGCTTTTTCCTTTCAATATTTTGAAAGAGAACTGGTAGATAATTTGTCTTCAAGGAGGTGTATGTTTGGGTTTTTGTTTTTGTACTCAATTTTTTTTTTTTTTTTTAATTTTATTTCAAGATGGGCACTTTTCTCAGCAATGACCCATCTCAGTTGCCTGGAAGTACAGAAACATTCCTTCTCTCCCACTGCTAAGCCAATGTCCCGTGTAGCGTAATTCGGGGCAGCCCGATACCGAGTTACACTGCCTGAGGACCAAAGGCATCACCGCTTTAACTGGACTGGTAAACCCGCAGGACACACTAGGGCATCTAAAAAAGCTTTGGAAATTTATACGGTGGGTACAATGAGAAGAATTAGTGAAACAGTCTAAACAATCCAAATGATGATCTCATATTATATATATATATATGTACATATATATAATATAATGTACGTGAGATGATACTTTGAGTATGCAAAATTGCTGCAAGTAGTACAAAATAGCCCTCAAAGGGTGTAGGAAGGCCCCAGCAGTAGTAAAAACATGTGAGAAAAGTATAGATCATTTATTTATAAGTGCATGTGCTCTAAGAAGGAAACTTTTTTGCATCACTAGAGGCTAATCCTTTCCATCCCAGGGCTCTACATAAAGAAGCATTTAAGTTGGGGATGAGAGACAAGAGTGCACCAGCTGATGATGTTCAGATAGGGCTTTGTTTTTAATTTTAGGCGGCTTCAAATATAATCGGATAGAAATGGGAAGTGGAAGAAGGTATGGCACTTTATCATCAGTAGCAGGTACTGCTGCTCACACGCATTGGATTGGCAATGAATTCTCTATACTGGTAGCAAAAAACCCCAAATTTGGTTGTTGGTCACTACTTGTGCGGTAGAAATGCAATCTAATCAGACTTACAAGGCAGTGAAAAGGGCTACCAGCATCTCTTTTCTGGTTCCTTACACAGAGCTTCCTCCAGCAAACACCCACATCAGTCACAAATATATTCCCATGGACTACGTGCACGAGTAAAGTTACTCCTCTTTATACGAGTGTCTGCAGGAGTAAGCCAATATATTGCCGTTACAAATAATGGCAGATAACACCAAACATTACAGTGTATGTAAACTTTATCCATAAAAAGTAGTTTAACTGCAGTGCACACTGAATTTTCACCCAGGAAGATCTAGTGCATCTGATTTAAGCAAAAGTTCATTTATTTAAATTACAAAAATATTTTTTTTTTTTTCTCCTCAAGGTTTTCAAATGGTGGATTTACCACTCCTGTCTGGAAGTGGCTCACACAATAGATAATTAAAGAATTGTTTTCTTTTTCTTTTATTTTATTAATACTGAATAGCATATTCCAGCAGCATATTAAAAGCTCTTTAAGAAAAGACAAAATCCCCGAAATCTAAAAAGGAAAACCACAAGTTAATTACGGTTTTAAATAATTTTAGTTATAGATACAGAAGAAATTTAGACAGCAGTAAAATATTTTTGTCCTTCAGATCTGCCCTGTGCATTGTTCTGATTTCAACCATGTATTAAATAAACCACAAAAAACTAAGTATATATATATTTATAGATATAGATATATATATAAAAATAAACAGCAAAATGGTGAATGTATAAAAGGTATTAACACTCAAGACAGCTCTGGGTGGAAAGGGTTAAAAGTTCAAAACTTTCTCACCTTAGAGGTTTCCATACAATATGAAGAAAATACATAGTGAGGTTTGCTTTCACAGCATTGATGTGTGCAGAGTGGTTAAAAAAGTGAAACATGGGCACTTATACAATGTTTTACAAAAAACATCAAAGAGAAATAACAAACAATAACAATTTCAGGCAACAAGACCACAGGATAGCAAGTTAACAAACTTTTTAACCTCTTTTTTTCTTTAAATATTAGGGATTTATACAAAACACATAATAAAATACCCATGTTATCAAATTACTTCACACAAGAAACACACTGAAGCTCTAGGAAGAAAGTACCTTTGGAATTTGGCACTATAGTTTCACTGATTTTTTTTTTTTCTTTAAAAGAAAAACCGATCACATTTTGCTGAACACAAACACATCTAAATTGTTCACAATAAAAAAATGACATCAATGCGTCACAAGCCAACACAAACTTATTCTGGAATATTTTTTCATTTTTCACATGAAATTCATTTTTTTTAAGCAAACAACTTTTTTTTTGTGTTTTTTTTTTGTTTTTTTGAATCTTGTTTTTGTTCTTGTTGTTCAAGTAAACCAATTTTAAACTCGTCTTTTATAAACATAGAACACTTAAGACCATAAGACTCATGATGAAACCACAACTTAATTCACAGAAGCACCAACGTAACACATTTTACAGTAACCTTTCTTCTGTACATTGAAACAGTATAAAATATAGGTAATTTCATGTGCATTAAACCATGGATTGTCTAACTGTGAGTCAGTTCAGCAAAAGGTGACACAAGTAGGTAGCATTTGCCCTAAAACAGGGTAAATATTTTCTTATACTAATCTACAAAAAGTGGTTCTATATATATACTTTAATGAGAAAGTGAGCCACCTAAAATGGCCTTATCAAAAAACTTTACACTGCCTGAAAAATGTAAAAACTATTACAGACCTCTAGAGACTTAAAATCAGACAGTTTTATTTCTCAAACTGTTTTGGAAGTAGTCTGTTAGAAACCAACATTCTGTGCCTCTGGACACATATTGCTATTGTCACCAGTGACCAGGCAGAATGCCAATCCCTGTATAATACTTTCAAGTCTGGTTTTTTTTTTATTTTTTTTTTACGAAATGAAAAAAAAACAAAAACCAAAAAACCCAAACAAAAAAACCCAAAGGAAAAAAGAAAACCAAAAAAAGGAAAGAAAGAAAAAACATTTTGCCACAGGTTGTTTTTAAATCCTATCATTAATTTATCTAATAATAAATTTCAGTCTTGCATGAATGCAGCAATGTTTTTTCACATTGACTTCCCAGAATTCATAGCTAGATGAGGTCACATGCAAATTTCAAAGGTCAAACTAGATCAAAGGTCAGTAGGAGAACCAAATGTGATGTGAGGTCAGAAAGACATCAGAAACAATGACGGGACGATGAAACTTTTTTTTTTTTTGAGACGCCACAGGGACATGCTAGGCAAACGATGGGCTAACGGGCATGGAGATGTCTAGGGAAAAAACAAGGAAGAGGAAAAAAAGTTACACAGAATCTATGCAGCACAAACAAAATCACTTTTATGGGTGCAGGAGAAAACTAATGCAAATCTTTTATCAGTAGAGTCTATGAGCCGTTCACATAATTTGCATTAACTTACAATATTGTCAACAAGAGCACAATGGAACCCCAAAAGAATCCATCTGAAAGGAGTCAGAGAGAATGGATTCCTCTTTGGGGAGAAAAGAGAGGAAAGAACCAGTTTCTACAAATGTAACAGAAAGGTATGGGGAGGGGGAAAAAAAAGGTCAGACAACTGAACTTTAAACTAGGTAATGGAAACTACGAACAAAATAACCAGACAAATACAAACAAGAGGATAAAAGCATGAACTGTAAAGGGTGTAGGGTTCAACAGTGAAAAAGCGCCCATTCTTGGCACAATTACTCTAGAGACTACTTCAAAGGATCTAGCTAGCATAGAGAGCTGCTCTTTAGGTATCCAATAAGTTAACAATAGGCAATAAATAACTTCCATTATTTCTGAGGCAGTAAAAATTTTGTATAAAAATAGAAATGCTTTTTACAAATAAAATTTACAGGCCTGTGGCTTTCTTTTTTTATTATTATTATTATTAAATTTATCTCTCAAGAAACATCAAGTATTGTCACTCATTTTATTTTATTTTTTTATTTTAAACCCTGTAGCTTTAGAAACAGATCTCTAAATCTTTTTTACATTAATCCTTTCCAAAAAAACCAAGAACTTAAAAAAAAGTGAAATATAAAGACGACCAGTGTAAAATCAGACTAATATATAACAATACGTTGATTTGAACCGAAAAAAAAATCAAATCTTCTCAAAAAACAAGTTGATGTAGTGGAAAGACTTGTTTCAATTTTTGTTGCAAAATAAGTGCTTCAACTGGCATGAGGCCATTTTGTTTAACCTATAAACTGCTGGTGCCACCCTGGTAAAATACGATCCATCCATAGAAAACAACTTTTATTGTGTGCTAATGGCACCAGGGTTCACAGAGTTAAATTGCACATTTTTTTGTGTGTGTGTGTGTGTGCTGCTTTGAATTTCAAGACGTTTATTTTTGTTTTAAAAAGGAGATAAATTATGCTGCAAAACAAAATACAGTAACACAACTCAGTAATTACTTGGCAAGGAAATGGGAGCCAAGTGTAATAAGGACAAGAGGGGAAATGGAAGTGGTAACTGTAAAAATAACTGTCTCTTGGTGAAGGTTGGCTCTATGTTCTTTCTTAACCCCCCTGCAGAGGACAGGTTTGCTCATGGGACTTACCCTAAGAAAGCTAAAATAAGAGCAGTAAGCATCTGGGGTTAAGATCAGTAAGGTTTGCTGTCATTTTTGGAGCGTTTCAGCTGAACCTTCAAGCGTTTCATGCCAATCTGAAAGCCGTTCATAGCCTGGATAGCAGCTTGTGCAGAGACTGGATTGTCATAGCTAACAAAACCTACGAGACACAGAACGGAGGCGGGAGAGAAAGTGAACTATAGGTTAGAACAAATGTCAGAAGGCGTTTTGTTAGGATTTTATTATTACTATTTATTTGACACATTCACCTCACTTTCAATTAGTTCTTTGATCACACTTCGTATCCCATTTCCTCTCCTGTTTCCTTTGCCTTCCCCTTTACCTTCATAATACTTCGTTACTAGCTGGGATGCAGTTGGCCAGTTTTGGTGCAATGCAGTTTCCAATCTGTTATTTATCTACCTACCTTAGAGACTGAAGATACTTATTACTGTGACACTTTTCAGTGTAATAACTACATACCTCCCAGTCTATTAGGAAGTACTATTAGGCCAGTCTGCAGATGTGAAGCTGAAACAGAAAGCCTGGTTACAGAAACAAAGCCCAAACTTAGATACCTATATGCATTTGCACACCTGAATGTGAGTTCAGGTGCACTGTTCCTGTGTGCTATGAAACACTCATCTCCTTGGGCTTAGCCTAGGACAGTTGCAATATTAATATTTTGTATTTTTACAGCTCCTTCCAGTTGAAGATGTCAAAGTACATTAAATGTTAATTAATTCAGCCTCTTGGTCCCCAAAGGGGTATGCAAGCATCAAAAAGAAGCAGCATCGTAAAGACAACGGCAGGGCTTGATGAGAACTCCAGATCTTCTGTTCCTTGGTTGCCAGCACTAACTAGGGGGATAATGCTTGCTCGGGTAATTCAGAATGGCTGGCCTGGCTCAGCTTTCTTTTCCCCGGGAGGCTAAAAATGCTCTGTTCATAATGGACTCAAATCTCCCTGATTCTGGAAGCTCAAAATTCATTTTCATATCTGGGCCTCCCACTTGTAATTGCAAAGCTCGCCTAACTGCTGCTCTGCCTCAGCTCTGGCTAATTACTGCTGTACTCAGCCTGCTATTATGCATCTGCTTTGAAATTCTTCCTCTTCTTTCCACTTGAATTTGCCTTAACACATATCCCTTCATTCTGTTAAAGCATGGATCCCACACACTTTGTTTTCAGTCCGAACACACTGGCTTCTCAGCGCCTCTCTTCTACGACCTTTCTTCATTTGTGCTTAGTGCCCGTGTACTTTTCTGATTCATAACCTCTTTTTACCATCATTTTAACCTGTTCTTTTATGGGTCTTGCTTACCTTGCACTGCTGCCCTCTTCCATCTTCAGTGTCAGAATGATACACTTTCCCCATTGAAAAGAAAAAACCCTCTTATCAAGTCATCTGGTCCTTGTCCAGCTGCTCTCCTTCATAGATCATCCCTATGGTTTCACCTTAAATCAACTTCACCAAACTATTTAACTTAAGACTCTTCTCTGACAATTCAGGCTAACTTCTGTTCCTTTCACACAAAAACACCTCTCACTTAAATGTCTGGACTTTCTCCTGGCCAAAGCCAATATGCCCTATTCATGTTGTTCTGTGGTTGATTATTTGTTATTTCCTTAAGGGATATTAAATGTTCCTCCATACCTTCCTTGGTTTTAGTAACTCTTGTCACTTCCTCACTTTCTCCACTAGATCATTTCCTCTTAATATTACTGCCATATCCTGAGGAGCTTCATCATTCTCTTCCTTTCTTCCTTTCCCCTATTTTCTTCTAGGAGATGTTCACATGACTCCAATCACTGTCTTAGTACTGCACTCCTGCGTCTACTTCCATCAGCTCACAGATCTCAGCCTTGATTTCTAGCATTGTCTCAGGGATAGAAAAGAGATCTACCGTGAGTTGGAAGGCAGCTGTAGCACCTTCCAGGCAGGTGCTCCACAACTGAGATGTAGCTACTCTTACCTACCTTGACAATTCAGCATTTTCCTCTACGGTTTCCTGACCTTCACTTTGTTCTCTTAAGTGCATTCACGACAGTCTTCTGCTATGAACTTCTCATCACCTTAGTTCTTTTTCTTCTTAGCTAGTTTTAGCCACCTGAAAGTTAAGCAACTGATCTAAACTAGTCACGTAGATGGCATCTATGAATGGTGAATGAAGAGAAACAAGCACACCCAGAGGTGGTTTTTCCACCCACCATTCATGTCACCAATTGAGACACCTCCACTGATGACACAATAACAATTAGCTCAGGCTATGCTTACCTTCCAGGGGGGTGAGACAAGTCACCTCATTCTATGTCTCTTTATTAGCTTCCCTGACTCAGCCACAAATTCAAACATACAACCTCTGTGCTGCATCGGTGGCATCAGCCTTTATCATTCAGCTATTGATTCACAGTTTGTCTCTCTACACAGAATGCTATATCTACATTAGCCTGTTGCACTTTCATCTTCTCCCTTACTGAGAACCTTCATTTATAAAGCTTACAGAGGAATCTGGCATTCTCTCCCTTCATCTTTTTCTGATTGCACCCATTCATCTTTTTTTGTCTGAATTTTAAACCGCAGGTTACATGAGGATGGGATGATGTTTCTTACCAATTTTCAAAGACCCTGTCATGACAATTCTGATTTTTGTTTTAAATCTCTAGGTATCTCTATAATCAGGATAAATATTTTTAATCATTTGAGTAGCAATTTTGCTATGAGGCAGACTGCATTTACGCACTGATGCCATTGGGTCCCCCCCTCCCTGCCTTACATTTACATCTCTCATTTCTGTTATTCTAACGTTTATGAAAGGTGAGAGATAAGCTTGAAGAGTGAAACCCTTTGTCTGCTGAATCAACTAGAGCTCATGAGAACTCATGGAAGAGCACTTCCAGGTGTAAACAGACTGTCCTGTCATCCTTATCACCATTTAATCTTTTGAGCATTCATTTGAGGTGGACAAGAAAGCAAATAATGCCAAAGTCCATTTTCTGCAAAGAAAAGTAATTTTTCATTCTGAGAAGCAGCGTTACCTAAAAGTTCATTGTGTATCACTACCCTGTGACTCACTCAGAATGCACCTTCCCTTCCCAATTCTGCCAGTGGACAGCCTTGGACAATCTTTTCACCTTTCTGGTGTGCAACCTGTCCTCATCTGTAATTTGACTTCTTCCTCCTTTGGGCAGGAGATTGGAAACTCCAGAGTAGAAAGCACCAAACATGTGCAAAACATTATCATCATTGTTGTTATTATTATTATTATTATTATTATTATTATTACTACTACTACTACTACTACTGCTACAAGGGAAAAAAAGACCAAACCAACCAAACAAAAAACCCAAACCCAAACTATACCAAGAGCAATGACCATTAATGATACAGGAGAGAAATGGGTTCTTCAGATGCACTATTGTCCTTGTTTTTGGGTGAGAGGACAGAGAAAAAATAAAGCTTTTAAAAACACAAATGTGGGACCAAAACAACAAATAGACGATTCTTGCTAAGAAAGCTGAGGAGGTGCATACGGAGTATGCTGGTATGTTAAACTAGCAGGATTAATTCTGGCTTTGTCTGTGATTAGCAGCATCACCAAGTAGTCACCTACTGAATCAGAAAATCTCAACTTCCCCTGCCACTGCAGTACTTTTTGTTTTTACAGCAGAACTCTCTCACTGGTGGCAGAATATCTGGGGAGGAAGAATGAGAAATTGAAATTTTAGTGAAAGCTGACTAATGCCAAAAAGACAGAGGACTCCTCCATCTATCGGGTGTTGACCCCTCCATTTTCCCTCAAATAAGAAAACCTCGGTGCATCACTCCAAGTTAGGTAATTGTGTCCCATAAATCCAGACAAATGTGTAAGCAGGTAATCAAAGAATAAAAGGAAACCCACAAAAAGCAAGTGTGGGAAGTGAGCTCATGAATTGAGCTGCCTGCCCAAACTAATCTACATTCTTTCAGCCGTCACCATAATTGCTGCATTTCGATTAACGTAGCTTGATTTGACATTTCATCAAGATTCCTGGAGACCTCAACAACGATTTTGTCACCTCAGCATACTAACTGAACTGGCTCCTGATCAATACGGAGTCCATTTCAATTCCACTTTTCAAATTTGCTACAGCCTCAGGGACTGTTTTAACCCATTGCAGAAACATGCTGGACTATATTAGTCTAGATATGAACAATTTTTTGTAAAGCTTAAAGAGGTGAAAGCTTCAAAAATGAACTGAAAGACTATGGAAAAATGCAAAAAGAATGTCACACCCTTTTTCTGAACCAAATTAACTTTCCAAGTGTACTAAGGACTTGTCTTCAGATGAAAAACACTCAGATTGTGGCAAGGCTTGAATTTCAGTGCAGTAGGTATTTCTGAGTAACTTGATGAATTCTCCTCGTGTTTGGGTACTGTCTGTTTAGATAAATTCAAACCCTTTCAAGATGGGTTAAAGCCCAATAGCTGTGGGGTCCTTCAATGGCCCTGGTGGAGAGAAATCCTGAGACAGACACATTTTAACAAAACCTAGATTTAAAAAAACAGTAATGATGTGCAAGCTAAGAAACATGTATTATGGTTAATGAGGACACTTCAAATGGGGACACTTCAGAATTAAGGGATGGTGCTGGGCAAAGAGCAACACTGCTGGTGCAAAGGAGTTTTGGAAACCAGGGGGTTGTCTGGACTGGTTACTCTTTTATCATACATACAATTGCGTTCCTTTACTCTGGGAAAGAATTGTCACTTTTACGGAAGCTCCAATATTTTAGGTCAAACCTTATAAAACTTATCTTTAAGAGATTCTTTCCTCCTCCTAGACCCTCCTCATGTCTTGCATAAAACCACAATTATTAGACCAATGCTCTAACAGATTGCCACTCGCTCACATTCCGCACTCCACTCCATCAAAGCACTGAACTGTGCATCTATGCTATTCAGAAGACATCAGCCCACTTAATCAACCCTAGAACTTGTTTTATACCAACATATCATCTTCTCCTCTGTTGTGATCTTATTTTCTGGCAGCTCAAAGTGTTCTCTGGGAAACTTGACACTGATCTTGTGAGGCTCCCTTCATCCCTGCCCTAAGGTAAGGGGAGATGCTACTTTCCATAATACACTGGAGTCCGCCTGCAACAGCCGGAGCTGCATATCGAGACATCCACTGTCTGCAAAGTGTTCTGAACTACGTGTACACACCATTCAATCACTAATTGCAAAATCTTGTACTTAATTCAGAAGAAAGAAATTCCTGTAATGTAGAAGTAATGGGTTAAACATAGAGCGTTTTTAAGTGGCTCAGCTATACAATAGAGAATAATTAGGTATCCATAATAAGGCAGTTTAATAGTATACTAAATGACATTCGCCCACATAGGGTGTAATTAGTTTCATGTACTTGACACATTCATGCGAGATGTCAGACTGGAAGATTATTATTGTTTTTTTCATATCTAATTTTTAGTTAGAACTGGTTTGTCCGTGGATCTTCCCGCTCATTTGAGGATTAACAGTCCATTATTTTTGGAATGAGATTCCAGTATGACATTTCTCACATTGCTGTTAATTTTCTTTCCTGGCCCCTTTTCAGTACAGTGCATGTGGTTTTTACTATTCGATTTATTAAATTTGACATACCAAAGCACTTGCTCAGATTGGTCTGTTTGTCAATGAAGACTTTAGCAGAGATAACATTTCCAAAAGGCATGAACATCTGCAGAATGTCCTGGTCTCCAAACTCCTGGGGGAGGTGGTAAATAAAGAGGTTTGCCCCTTCTGGACCTTTAGGAAAACAAACAAACAAAAAAGTATGAAAACAGCTATTACAAGTGCTATATTTAATCTATTTTTCCATAATACTTACTGGAGGTGATGGTCAGAAAGCATTTCACTTTCCAACTTTGACAGAACAAAAGCAACTGGATCGTCAAAGGAACAGAGCTGAAATGCAGCTCTTTAGAGCATCCTATCTTGAAAAGTGTTTACTTGATAACTCTATTACAGAAGAAGTTAAACTGCGGCCTCTTTCTTCAATTTGTACGAGTGTCTTTCAGTAGAATTATGGTTATGAAAACAGGTACACAATGTATTACTCTCTCACAATACCCCAAGAACTGCACAAGGAGTTCTCTGCTGCCTCAAACACCTGCATGGGTTTGTCGGTTTAATTCTAGTTGTGGGAACTTATGGAAATGCAATGAGCTGAGCTCAGATTTGAGTATCACAGATATAAACTCAAAGGGCAGGAAACCGGTGGAGATGGGAATAAAAAGGATAAGACAAAGCAAACCTTGTGACTTGGAAATCAGGGAAGTCAGAGAGAGAAAGATACTCAGAATTAAATTTGTACTGACTCATTTCAAAATGACAACTTTTTTTAAAATACAAATTGCCCATAGAAAGCTCTGTCTCCTGGAAGAAACTTTGTGAAGTCAGTCTTTTAAAAAAGTTCAATAAAGTAGTTGGGTTGAAATTAAAGTGGCTTTAGACAAAGTTGAGTTTGCAAAGAAAGGTGCAAACTCAAAGATGTTTTGAATATTTTTCTTACAGCCAAAATTTAAGATACACATTATTAGTGCTGTTGGTTCAAACACTCATCCTAGCACTAGTAGGTTATTTTTTTCCCTAGCTCAATTTCTCCTTTACAATAACATACTGAAAATGAGCAACGGATGCCTGGAAGAACATGATGTATGATGGAGCCAGACGTGTGGCTTTCCCATGCTGACACCAGTAGCATAAGGGGTACACAAAGGAAACAAATATTTCTGGTAAAAACACATCTAGAGTAACCTGTTTAAGTAATCCCTTGCTTAATGGAACCTAAGTGTGCCTCAGATGTGATGTCCTTGGTTCTCTGGAGAGGAAGAGGAAAGTGCGGATCAGATTTATGGAGTACCTTTCTGCAACAGAGTCACAAATCCTCACCTCCCCCATACAGAAGAACCAGGCTGGCTGCTCTCTCTCAGCCTGAAGGAAAAGGTTGCAATGTTTGCCCAAAAGGAGGGGATAAATGGATTGGAAAAAAAAAGTTTTTAAAAAGAAAAAAATTTTTGGGGGATAAAAAAAAAAAGAAGAAAAAAATTGGCTACCTGCAACTTATTTCTTCTTACCGCAAGTAAACTATCCTATCCAGAAAATAATATTTTTTAAAATAATAAGAAAAAACTTATTAAACAATAGTTTAGAGCATATGTGAGGCAGTTCACTGTGCTTCAGCATTTAATATTTATATAGCATTTTTCTCTGGTACTTGTTTATCCTCAATCACTCCAGACTCTTCACCATTCTATCAGAAATCATGTTAAGAGACAAAACACAGTTGTCAGTATTCAGTGATGGAATTTATTCACTTTAACTTAACCCCTTACTAACAGAAACAAGACATATAACAAAAAAGACTGTATTTTAAAAGGGACACTGCCAATTCATAATAATAAAAAGTAAGCCTACACTTGATATGAACGTTCATAAACAGAAAAAAATTAAAATAGTTAGAAAAAAAATCAAACTGTCCTCCAATATGTATCTTACAATGACACCAAATAAACAATTTCTTTCTGGTGTCAAACAGTCTGTTGCCACTGACCAAAGTGAGTGAGAAGAAAGACAACTGCAGAGAACACAAAAAAATGAGGGGAAAAAAGTTAATTTAAAAAAATATCCTTTCATTTCAAATAATCCAAGCTGTTAGCAGTGAATGAAACAAAGAATTCAGAGAAAATATACATTTTAACTCCAGTGTCCCTATACAATAGCCAGCTGGGGGAACGCCAAATTTGTCTTCCTAGGAAACACTTCCCATAACAGTACAAGACACTATTTTAAAAGAGGATAAGAAAATTTCTTTTGAGGATATTATACTAGATTTGTTTTCAAATCTTAGCCCTGGCAAGAACAGTAGTGACAACATAGATACAATCTTAGAAAGCATGCCATTTTTTCCTGTCCTTCTAGAATTAGCTGGAAATTAGGATGAGAGAAAGCAATGAAAACAGAAACAAAGCCCCAAAATGCCTGGGAAGTGTGCAGGGGAACGTAAGAGGGGAAAAGGGTAACCTCATTTTCCTAAACATCTTGTAATTAGTATTCATTTATTCTTAGCAGTAACTTCCTGAGGTTTATTTGCTGTTGGCGCGGGGAGAGGGGGCAATCATTCACTTAGTTGCTTCCCTGCAAGACCCACAATTACGCAAAGAACCACTCAAAGCGAAAACGGATCTTGTCATTAACTCAAAACCTTAAACCTAATCAGATTAACTCCATTATCACAGAAAATGGAAACCAGAAGAGAGTGGCACCCATAATGGGATGATTTTTGCTACTGGTGCCTTTTCACGTGGCAGTTGGTAAAAGCTTTTATATAAGAAAGGATGGTCAGTAAAGTATAACTTAAAGGACAGATGGTTAAAAAATTAATTATATTAGAGGTTAAAAAAAAGAAACAATACTAAACAGAAAACTGAAAAACGATCAAAGATTAGGCTACTCGAGGTCCTTCGTTAAGCCTCTGTGAAGAAACAGACCCACGACACCACTTTCATTTGGCCGTATGCAGTTTGCTCGGCGTGGGGCTTGCTCCGCTGGCAGCGGGCGCTTACCTTCCTTCTGGCTGCCCGCAGCGCTTTGCTGCTGCAACAAGCTCTGACTGTACAACGTCGGCAGCGCAGCGGCAGCGTACTGCTGGATTCCTGAGTAGGCCTGGGTGAGCGCGTCCATCGTGCCGGCCGTACCGTTCGTCAAGCCTGTTGCGCCGAGTCCTCCGTTCAGGGCCGCCATACCTGAGAGCATTTGAGCAACTTTACAAAAAACCCAACAATAGAGAAAAGAAATTGCACTTGTTCATTAGTGCTTTCCGAAAGTCGTTGGTATTATATGACACTGACAATGACGGCAGTGCATGCAGGTCAGCACTTCACCAAATGGGACTGAAAACAAAGAAACACGACTTTGGCGTCAGGATCACTTTAGCACAAGGGTTGCACAGTCAAACGGACTTGCATGCAGCCTGCTACTGGCAAGTACTACAGCTCGGTGCTCCTGAAAAACTCTCTGCCCACCCTCCTTGACACCCAACGCTTCTGCTGAGGGTATCTGAAGCTGGTAGAGTGGGACCCATTTGACCTGCATCCGTGCAAGCTGGCCACTGGGAAAAAGCAATCTGTGAGGAAACCAACTCTTTCTGACCAGGGTCTTTATCAACAGGACATAAACACACCATGTCAGGAGTGTTTTCCTTATACAGAGTTAGCAGAGAACCCTGATTAACAGCATTTTGAAACAACCCTCTGTACAATTACGGGCTTCGTCCCTTAAGTTTGTGGTAGGAAGATGGACTGCAATGCTCTGTGCTTCCACCCTCCTCCTTCAGTTACTCCAGAAGAGATGAACAGCAGCACATCTGGAGTGACTAAAAGTGCTTCATCCAGACCAGGCATCTTTCACGAAGAAACAAAAGCATTTGGTTCTAGCAATGTCTGTCTTCTCACTGGAAGCACAGCCGCATATTTTTTTGTCTTTAAAGTGATTCTACATCCTGATAAATATCAGATTAGTTTAACTGGGATGACTGCCAAAGAGGAAATTTCAGACTGGATTGCTAGCTGTGCAGAAAATGGCATCCCTCATCCGTGCAAACAGTGCTGTCTGCAAAGGAAGTTTTACTACTCTGACTCAATGGTGGACAAACTCCTGGGCTACAGCCTCTCTCCGTTGCTTCTATCCATCATGATGGCTCCTAAGTGAGCCATGTTAACGTTAACAGTGTTACCACTTATTTTTTTCAGAAGTTCCGGAAAAAGTGAATTTTCCCTGTTAGAAAATTTCCCTGTTAGCTACAGTCTCTTTGGCAGTTGAAGGGGTGGCAGAGTCCAGAGCCCTGCTCATTGCCCACACCTTCGACTTGTGTCAACCGGAGCTGACAGTGCTCGTCAGGACTGAGAGTTAAGCCAAGTTTTCTGCACAACTAGCTATCCTGTGCTCCCCAGTTTTTAGGTAAACAGCTCACAAGCAACTTAAAAGGGCTTAATCGGGCCCCTCAAGGTACGGTAGATCAGTCACTGGAAAAATGGGGCATCCGGAACCACCAGCAACCATTTCTTAGACATTGACTGTGTAGTGTTTCGGTTGGCAAAATGATGGGTGAAGAGGTGACTGGTGGAGCCATATTAAGATCCAAAAGCTAGGAACACTGAAGAGAAGGAGAGGGCTTAATTTCAGAGCAATAATAAGGGATTATATGTAAATTGGAGAAATGTGAGGAAATAAAGCAGAGGACACTTTATAGTGAATTAAGAATGAAATCTATTAGACTGGGAAACAATCTTCAAGGAAGTGGCATAAACCTTATCACATGAGTAATTTAGAGATAGAATGAATACTGCAGGGAATTATCCTGCATTGACAGAGGAGGATAAAGATGCTGACCTACTAGTTTTCTTCAATCTCTTCTGTAGATTCGAAAAGTGTATTCCTATGAGTCTCTGATAATCAGGACAATTGCTCAAGTGGCACCTTTCTGGCTCCACCAGAGTCTGTGCCAATTAAGAGAATTGTACTGCATAAATTATACCTTTTGATATTACTATAATTTGTGTGACTAAACACTTGACAGAGATGTGATATTCTTAGCCTTTCCTTAATAAAATGTCTCGCACTTTGAAGATTTCTCTTTCCCCTCCACCTCACTTCAGAGCACCGTTGCATCCTGATAGGAGGTACTGGCTGCCACTACTTTGAACAAAAACCTCTGTCAGAGCACAAGAGTGCCAGATATTTGTTGTATAATGGTTCCAGTTATAAAACAAAAACTTGCAAACCAAGATAGCTTGTGAAGCATCTTATATCTAAAAGACAGGACATTTGGAAAATGAAGATTCAAAATAATAATAACAATAATAACAATAACAACAACAACAACAACAATAATATCCTGAGCCTGACCTTAACCTGCTCTGATGTTTTCGTACTTAGGTTTGTGTCATTGCTTGCATGGGTGTACACACAGCACTGGTTAAAGTAAAGGCTCCTGACAAAGCAGCTTATATCTCTCCTTTTATTATAGTGTTGAAATAGCTTGATAATAGAGGAAGCATTAGGATAACATGTTATCTTTTGTGACTCATCAGCCTATTAGATAAACATTCTTTGTGTCGCAGTGGGCAGCATCCTCCCCCTTCTTTCACCTAGAATCAATAGCCCCTTCCCACCAAATGATTTCAGATTAGCAAACAGCCAGACAGCCCCAGCTCACGGCACTGTTTCTGGGAAGGGCACTGCTACCGCTACCGCAGCGCACGTGTCTAAATACACCTCCCTCCTGAGCAAAACAGATCTGCAGAAAGCTCTTGACATTTTTTCTATTCTCCGTTTTTACATTTTTATGAAATCTACAAGGTCCAGCTGCAGTTACACATCTCTGCCATCTCTTTATTATCTCTACCAATGCACCTCAGTCTGATATTGAACTCTGGTTCCTTCCTCACTTCTGTGAAATAACCTTTTGGAGTCTCTCATCTACGGCCTTCTACTTTTTTGGGTTACTCTACATAATACAGAAGTGACGATGCTTGGCAAGTCCAAAGGTCTCTTAAAGTGCTTTCCAAGCACCTTCAAATCTGTCATGAATAGTTTTATCTCTATTTTACAGATGTAAATATGGGGGCAGAAAGGCTAAGTGACTGCCCTGGGTTCACACACAAATATTGTGTCATAACTGTCCAGTATCCTGAACCCAGTTCTTTCTTAATTGCAAAGAATCTCTTCCTCTCTCTTTATTAATTTTTCCTCATTATTCATAATTCTTTTTGTTAGTTACATTATTTAAATTTACATGCCCAAAGGAGACAGTTTAATGTTTTGTCATTTAAGGTTTTAGATGCTTCAAGCACAACTGAGGGAAGACTGGGTGAATCCCCAAATGTACGTACAACTGTTGCCAAACCCTTGGAGACAGTTAAACTTACCATACTCCACTTTCTTTAATTTTTAAAGCCTCCAGACAACTTTCTACAATGCTTCTCTCTACAATGACAGCACTATCGGTCTCCACAGCCCAGCTGCTTTTTCATGGACCCAGACAGGATCCAGAAAACCGATAAAAGTCTCCTAGTGAGCTCAGCCTGGAAGATATTCTCCTTGTGATTCTCACATACAGAGCAGGACATGGCTTCAACAGAAGAGTACCTCTTCTCGAACACCTCTGTGTAAATCAACGCCCAAGCCCAGTGCCACCTTCTGATTCATTTTTGGGTTAAGCTCTGCTTGACTTGTGCTTTGGAGCGCTCTTGTTAATTCCCCAATTAGAAGCATGTCACTCAATTCCAACTTCTCTGCATAATTACTTCAGGAACCTCCACGACCAAATGATGTTTGAATGTTTTTACTGGAGTGCTTATGACCATGGCATAGTGTGAAACATCAGACTCATTGACCGTGAGGTTTCCCGAAGGCAAACTCCTAGGCAGGTTTGAGTGTGAACGACTGGATCAGACACGGTCACTAGGAAAAGCACTGTCTCATCATTAAAATAGACAAGGGAGGTTGCTGCAATTTGAACAATGCTTTGCTATCATTGCATCACAAGTACCTGAAATTGATAATCAGTGTCACCCTTTTGAGAGAAACAGTTCCACAACAGTGTGTTGTGTTGTGGGGAAGCAGTTTCCCCTCTTTAGATCTCCCTCTCTTATATGTATATACATAGACAGACATAGCCACATATATTTTGTAAGTAAGTGCTATACACATAGAGATATTCTAGGCACGTACACTCTCTGTGTCCATAAAAACATCCATGAAGAAGACTTGGGACTGAAGCCACTGTTGGTACAAGTCCATGGAAGTAACAGTGGCTTAAAACAAGCTGAAATTTGGTACTAGGTTGTGAACACGTTATTAACACTTCAAATGACACATACAGATAAGTTTGCACACACATCACCTCAAAATACTTGCTGAGAAAACATAAGCTCTTTGCTTGTAGCCTAGCAAGAAGACTTAAAAGGAGTGCAACAGAAGGGTTCCCATGCACAGTCAAGAGCTCATAGGTGATTCATTCTTGCTCGGCCTTGATGAAGGGGACATTATCTTGGAGTGCTCCAGCGTGTCTGGGTTCTTAGTACTTGTGGGAGGGAAGGAGTGGGAAGCCATACTCTGCTCTTGATATTGTGACTCTTATAAACCAAGTAAAGCACAATGACTGTTTATCAGGAAAGCACATTTAATGATTTCTTACTTATGACAGGGTAGGTCTCTTACTAAGAGAGCTCACAAGAGGAGATTGTTAGCTTTTCATGCATGCCATTTTTAGTGGCTTGCTTTAATACTAATGTAATAATAAGAAATGAAACTAACTTCTGCCATTTTGGGACCTAATACTTACTTTTCTTAAGTTGTTCTTGAGTCATATTTACTATGAGGTTGTTTGTGTGAAATACGCATGTCCTTGCCAGAAGCAAGACCTGTTTTATACAAGACCCCATGCAACCACTCAACATTGCTACATGGACATCCATTAGCCCCCTTCCTTCCCAACTCCCAACAATGACAACCAGAGATCACAGAACAAAAAGATTGGGTGAGCAGCCAAGTAACAGTGACAAAAAGGACATCATGCAGAGCATCAGAGTGAGCAAGAGATACTGAGGAGGACATCCATTCCTGGGGGTACATTATGATGGGTCACGGACTGGCAATGACCGAATAGATTCCTTGCATTGCAAAAGGAAATGCAAGGAGTAACAGCAGCTAAAAAAAAGAGGAAGGGGGGAAAATGCAGCTGGACAAATCTCTTCCATTGCAGGCAAAGGTGAAGTCGTCATAGCAGAAACAAATAAAAAAAAAAATCCTTCTTCTTCAGGAAAATCTCAACCAAGACTAGGAACAAGGAAGAATGTTCTAACAACTACCGGCATCTACTTAGCTGGAGATGCCAGGGTTTGTTTAAGATGTCATAGGATAGATGTGCATGCTCTGGTATTACAGGTAACTGACTGCATCATTCTCTTATACTTGCCAATTAAAAGCCAAAGACTTGCCTTCATTTTTCAAGTATGTTGCTCTCAAGTCAATTTGATAATTCCTACAGACATTTTAAAAGGACTGCCTCTGTGGCAAACATCTTTCTTATCACTACATTTCTGAGTGATGTTTTGTACATTGGGGTGATATACCTGTTGTCAGACTCCCTAAATGAAAAAGGAGCCTCTCGTATAACCTAGATAACCCAAATCCCTGGTGACATTTCTTTTACCTCCCATACGCCCTGCAAGAAAAGGAGTCTTTGTGCAGGGACCCAAGGGACTTCACTTTGCAGAGCAAACTACGTGAAACTAAAAGACTCCAGAACTGCATATGTACCATGAATGGAACTAGATGAACTTGACCCCCTTGTTTTGTATATAGATTAAAAATAATCATATCATCGCTTTACAATTGATAGTTTTTGTGGCATGATTACTGGGGAAGGCTGTCCACCACAGCAATAAATACTCACTGTTTACGGTACCTGCTAGTGCATTAATATTATTCAGTCCAACAGTGGCTCCAGCCAATCCTTGGAGAGTACCCAGAGAAGTCAAAGAATTCATGGCCGCACCAGCTGTGGAATTAGCAGTTGATGCAGCCACTGAAAGGAAAAAAAAGCAAGGCAAAATTAAGGACATATTTTGCTTATTTTAGTTGATCACAAAACAGCTTACAATAATGCCGATCTCCACAACAGGGCTACTTGCAAGAAAAAGAAAAAAGAAAATGAGACTAATAGACCAACCTTGTTCAAGATATTACTAGTATGTTTGTTCATAGAAAGTGTTGATAAGCCTTGAACTGCAAAGACTGGATCACAAAATTTAGCATTGTGCTATTACTTGCAAACACAATACAGAAACAGTAAATATGAGATCTATCACTTTCTCAAAAGTTTGTCAATCAATCTAGCATCCCAGGCTGATCAGCTAACCAGGCTATTGAGATTTTCCCACATTTTAAACTTTATAATTGAAAAAAAATAGGATTACTCATTGTAATTTTGTCATACAACAGCTTTCTGCTCTGGGCCCCAAGTGTTCTAAGAGAAATTTTAATTATTCTAAGTGGGAGACTATGCCATTATGGCTCTGCCCTAGGACACTGTATGAACATCATTTAAAGCCTTGAAGTTTACCAAAAGAAGAATGACCAGCCAAATACAAAATGTAACTACTATCCATTTTATTGCAGGCTTTTAGCCTGGCCTTTTTACATAACTTGTCATGTATATGCACCCCATAAATGATACTATATGCATCCCCAAAAGCTCTGCCAGAGGGGAAGCTGAGGCTCAGGTGGAGAAAAGGTCCTTGCTGCTACAGTGCCAAGGGAATGATGAAGGTGGATGAGATGGATCCATCTAAACTACATGCTTAGGAAGAGAAAGAGACTCACTTCTCTTGCCATAGGAAAGTAATAAAGCACCTTAGAAAGAGCTATCATTTAGGATAGGTTAGACAAATTAGAAATACGTGTCTCTCTCATAGAAGGGCCTTGAATAACCAGTGTAGATTAAACACTTAACTTACAGGTAGGTAAAGTTATACCAGATGAATCACACTCATAAAAGCTGCAGAAGCAATTAGGTTTTTAGCTTGTCTCCTGAGCCCTATTTTAGTGCATCAATCATAAAGACTTTCTTTTCCTTTAAAAAGTTGTATTATCTTCTGAAAAGTGAAAATTTAAAGTCAGAGTTTTGTTGATGATTTACCAGAGGCACATCATGTCTACACCATGCTTTTTTGCTCCTATTCATTACCTAGCTGTGAAATGGTTAAGATCACTTTTATCTTGATGCTCTTTTGAGATTACTAAGTGAACCCTCAAGAAAGTGAAGTCTCTACAGTTGGCTGGATCCAGTAAGGCAAGTAGGAGGCAACTTTTTCACTCTGTGGGTAAACTTCAAAGCTCTAACCTACAAATAACCCATCTTTACAACCTTAAGACTCACCAAAAACAAGCCTTCACACTCATGGTGCCTCAAAATACAAAAGACTCTCCTGGTGTGGGTGAGGAGAGATTTCCAGACTCCATGAGACATTCCTTGTCCCCACTTCCCTAGCATCTGCAATGTTAACTTGAATAATTTTATATGCTGCAGATAGAAGCAGCTTTGATTATTCATTCAATCTCTCTCCAGAAAGCAATAAGAAGCCAATAATGTCTTTGATTAAAAAAAAAAGGAATTTAAAAAAATAGGTAAAAAACCACTTTTGTCAGATAATGTGGGCACCAACAGAGAAGAGAGAAAAAAAATCAAAGTGAATGAATGTCAGTGAATTCCCTGTGACCAACACTGCTCTGTGTTTCTGCTCATGTTCATTAGCAGATCATTTAAATGAAGTATATAAACCTCAAATCTGAAGGATCTGATTGGTTTTGACTCGGCTGAATTCCATCCATTTCTGTTTCAGAGGATTATTATCCTTTTCTCTTGAGGAAACACATATATTTAAGAAATGAGAGAAATAGGGGCTAGGAAACTGCCTGAAAATTACATTAAAGCTCTTGGGGGCAAATAACTCCTGCAAACGAGAGCCATATGCTTATGGATTGTCAACACATCTGTTGGAGAAGGCAGAAAAACCTGACTAAATCCTTCCCTCTTGCACAGCCCACAGAGTGTGTTGTGGTGGCTCTTATCACAGTCTCACTGCTCAAACATGTGCTTCAGGGATGGCCAGAATCTGGGGCCAACGTCTCTTTTCTTCTTTTATTTGTGTCAAGTTTCTCTATTCCATCAGACAAACACAGAGCAGGTGCCTCAGTGATTCTTCCATTTGAAGTTGCAATGCAGATAATCTAGTTTGCCTAAATAATGACTTGGCATATAATCAATGTAAAATACTAGTTGGAGCACTGAAGCACCTCAGAAATCAGCGTTTTGTTGTTGCAGCTATTTCTTCTGCTTAGCAGTGATCTGTCTCATAGATCCACTGGGACAATGCTTTTTCCTCTTTGGCTTATTATTTCTCTGAGGAGAAAGAAACTGAACAAATTGTGTGGTTGCCATTATCTTATTGAACATGGGGTGAACAGGACAAAGGGAGCTCCTTTTGTTAGGGCACTTGTAAAGGACAGATCCAGCACCTTGCTGGGTGAAGTTTCCTGACAGATTCCATACTAGTCATCTCATTCTCTTTGACTGAGACCTGCATGTATGAAATGAAGATGAAGACAGTGATGAGCTAAAAACTATCATAAAGGGACCATAAAAGGTCCAAGATATTGAGAGGTGAAAATTTCTCACAAAATGCTGGATAAAACCAACAGATGAAGCAATGGTATTCCTTGTCCCCAAAAAACTTAAAGGGAGATGAAACAAAAGTTAAAAGGTCCTACAAGACAAGTGTGGAGGCTTAGGCCAGCTGAAAGTTTTTACCTCATGTGCTCCCAGAATACGTTGAAATCCATCTAAAGATAAGGACTATGCTTCTCCTGTCCTTTGCCCTTTTCTAGTTTCTTTCAACTAAAAAATTGTAAGATATATTGAACCAAAGGGAAAAAAGAAAAATCACATGCCTTGTGGTAACAGTAGATGACTGTACTACTTTGGGCGAACCTGTATAACTCTCCTGTGTCAGCAAAGCTCTTGGGTTCCACAACTGCTCAGAATAATGACAAAGGAAGTATAATTCACTGTCGGAATAGCGTTATTCTATATTTATGGCTTTTAGTTGTCCAGATGACAAAAATAGACTGGATGCCTACCAAATTTATAAATTGGTTTTTACCAGGTTCCCCTGCCACCAAATAAATTAAAAGAAAACATTTCACAACTCCCTCCATCCTCCACACCAGAACATTGCTTCTCTGAACTGAATCACTTCATCGTGCTGCTTAATAAACAGCAGGCATCTGTCTCCAGGTACTTAGACAGCTTGATGTACGGAGCTGTAGTGCCACTAGGAATTGCCCTCTTTGTACTACTGGTGCACCAGCATTTGGGTGCAACAGTCAGGAAAATCAAAACGCACCAAAAAATGTGCAAACAACTTAGTCTTCTGGTGTCACTCTTTATGACACACCCTCTATCAACAACATTTGGTGTATTATTTTTCTCTTTTGAGCTGGTTTTGGCTGGGATAGAGTTAATTTTCTTCATAGTAGCTAGTTATGGGGCTACCGGCTGGGGTTAAACCACAACACCTTTATACTGGGAATTTTATCCTTGCCTCCTTAAAATCCATATATGTCAGGGACTCAATATGTTTCTGGGGTAGCATTAAGTGAGTTAGCTAATACTGAAGCTAGGGGGAGAGATTCAGCAGACTGGAGCTCCAGCCTGATGAATGCTGGCTGAACAACAGTTGATAAAGAACAGAGCTGCTATTTACCAGCTGCACTGATCATTCCCTTACAATGTTAAGCCCTGGATAAACATCAGAACATGATAGATAAGATTTTGTCTACTCAGAGAAACTTTTTCCTCTCTAACATTAGTCACGGGAATAAGCTGACAACTTTCTCAAAGAGGCTGTTGCTCAATCAGAGACTATTGGCAGGAGTTACAGGGTTGAATCCTTCAGCTGTTGTTGCAAGAGTTCAGTCAAGATGTTCATCATATTCCCACTGACCTTAAAAATCTATTAATACGTGAAAATAATATCACAGCATTGGATAAAGAGGTCAGTTTAGACTTGTAAGAGTAAAGAGTTGTCCTGTAACCTGTAGAAAAATCTGCCCTGTTTCCTGCAGATATGTTGCATGCTGGTCACCTGTTGCTTTCTCCATCCAGGCCACATACAGGGACTTTACAGAACACTTTAGCATCTTCAACTATAAAAGGTGAGAAGGTTAAAAATGTTTATTTTACTATTAGAGACCTTACTGTTTCTTCTTCATTGATCCCTCTATTCCTACATTTCTGTGTCAGTCTCACAGACTTCCTCTTTTCTTCCAAACTCAACTCCGCTTTAATAAACATCCAGAAATCTTCAAATAATACAAATAATATTATCAAGAAGCTGTGAACTGGAGAAGGGCATGGCTGCAACCTTCCCTCAACACACCCCCAAATCACTCCCAACCCCAGCCATTTGATCTTACTGTGCTTCCTCCATTTAATTGATGAAAATTTTGCTGTCAATCAGCTTCATTATGAATAAAGAGACTTGGCCTTTGGTTAATATCTTCTTTAACAGAGCTCTCTCTGATACAGAAAACACATTTTCATTTGGAGTGGATGCTCTACACAGCATAGATATTTGTGTTTAACTAGCAATGTTGCATTCATAGAGATTTTTAAGGCTGGAAGGAGCTGGCATTTTCAACTATTCTCCTCAACACATTTATTTCTGCCTGTAAAAGGTTATAGCACCTTTTAAGTCAGAGATTTTTTAATAGAAATCTAAACTAGCAATGAGCCATTTCCCTCTTAATTTAAATAATGTTTCAACACAATTCCCAAAAACTATGCCAGCCTAGAAAAACAACAGGTATTAGCATAGAAACTTTTGGCCATCCGTTTGGCTAGATTATGTCCATAGAGTCATGGTGATTTACATCATCTGGATTTACATCATCTGGAAATGTAGATTCAGGATAATAGCATCTAGGAAAGGCAATGGTGTGTAAATATTTCTTTGGCTTTGCTGTGCACACCGTGGATGGGATTAATTTCCCCACCTTTGGCAGCCTCATTGTTAGTTTAAGCTAGTCTAGTCAAAACTATTCTTTTGGAGTGTCTCTGAAGTTAAGAGTTAAGAGACCTCCAACTCAAACACCCTGTCTTTAGATTTCTATCTCAGGATGGGCTGAATTGCCCTCTGGAAGTGCCCCTGTTTCCACTGATTGAGATGGTGAACTCACAGTAGATATAGACCATTCAGAGAGGAAATGTGTTGTGGGATGGATCCTGCCCTTCCTGTCGGCCACATGTTGTGTTACAAGCAGGTGATCTGAAAGCAAGGGATCTGCTTTCATCCTGCACGCAGAACCAATGCCAAACCAGCAAACTCAGGAGTTTGAACGTAATCACCTCAATCAAATCTTGGGCTCAGAGAATTGCCTGATGCTGGGCAATTCTGAGCTAATCTGCAGAGGATGTGCATTTTTCTGCAAAGCACACCCTGTCAGAGAAAGGAGCTAGGCAGCATGGACTTATACAGTGTTACAGCATAGGTCATACAAAGTAGGGTGGCCTTGCACAAAAGCACGCAGGATGAGCTAATCTACTAGATGCTATTGATGCCTCTCCCACTTCTGCCTCAAACTTCTTGTGCTGCCCTGGATAAAGCACTCGCTATGTTTTTTGCTGCAAGACAGGGCTAATTCTTCTTCTTCCCAGTTGCTGGCTTGTCTCTTAGAAAGCCATATCTTGGAGGCCCAGGCATATTCTTGTCATCCCCATTTACTTCCTACACCTAAGACCAAGGAGTGCCCTTGAGAGGGCTTCTAGGTATACTGAAGAAAGAAAACCACAGACCTGTGTTTATCTGTAGTACAGCCTTGGGCAAATCCCACCCCCCTCATGTCTCAGGGCCAATTTATAAAATGAATCCTCTTCCCCAACAGAGGAGGTCAACTGGAGGGTCCAGGGAGGCTGCCTGTGCACTTGGTGATGAAACAGAGTACTAGATAAACACTCCCTCTCATCATTGCTCTGAAGAAAAGGACCTATTCAAATCACACAGGTACCACTATGATTTAGCAGACTGTTTGCAGTGTGTAGTTGACCCCATTCTTTCCTTAATTTTTTTGGTAAATGTCTAAGTAATAAAGAACTCCAATGACTTCTCAGCAAAGTTATATACCACAGAAAAAAGGGGTCTCTTGGAAACTCCATACTCTACACGCTAACTTGGCACTATTTTATGGCTGGTGATATGAAGGCTGTGCACTCTCTCCATTCGTCTTCACCTTGTCTTGTTCCCTTCCTCCTCTTCCAACACTGGCATGCTGTCCGGAAATGGTACACAGTCACACTGCAGGCCTGGGACTAAGGTATTAAGAATATCAAAGAGGCATTTTGAAGATTTTAAGTTAAGTTTCTTTTTGGAAATATCACTTTGGTTTTAGGGCAGGACTAAAGGAGAGAACGGGCAAAGAAAAGCAAGGGCAGCTTTAGCTCTTTGCCTGCACGGAGGTTTGCTGTAGACCTTCACCCACCCATCCGTGTGAAGAGAGCAGCTAATGTTTCTGGAGCAGAACCAGCTTCCTGGTGCTGCAGGACTTCAGGGCAGGTCCAAGACTGGCTTAACTACGTTGCGGCTTTCCACGTAGAGATTCAGAATGGTAACTGCGTCAGCCCTGCTGACAGCTTTGCTTTTAGGCAGCTCTTGGTTACACTCCACAATTGCCTGTCACTACCTAAGCACAACAGGAAGCTCAACGTTTACTTTGATATCAGCTACCTGCTTATCTGTGTTCTGGTCACACCCTGCTTAGTCAATTGTAGAGGATGTGCATATGTTTAAAAGCAAATGACACTGCTCGGCTGTGAACCACAACTTTGTTCTTCTTGTTTTACTTAACGGAGAGTTTAAATAACTCAGTGTTCAAAGCACTTATTTTGCTCCGGTTAAGACGATACAGTAGTGCACCAGGGATCAATATTACCCACAGATTTAAGGTTCAGCATCTCTATGACTTTAAGCATGAGAAGTTGCAGAGAAAACATGTTCTCTTTTGGGAGATGCTCCTGTCAAATCTGTATTGGCGATTGTCTGAGTCCAGAATCCTCTTTCTTGTACTGAATTTGGGTGTATTTCTCATTTTCTGCTGCCTTCCTGAGCTCACTGACTCCAAGGACTAGATAAAATAGATCTGACTTAATCTGCTCCTGACTAAATGGCTGCCACTCAGAGGGACGCAGATGGGCAGAGTTGGCCAACAAGAACCCTATGAAATTTAACAAGGACAGATGCAAAGTCCTGCACCTGGGAAGGAATAAACACTTTCAGTAACACAGGCTGGGGATGGATGGGCTGGGGAGCACCTCTGTGGAAAAGGACCTGGGGGCGTCCTGGTGGGAGGTGTCCATAAGCCAGCAGCATGCCCTGGCAGCAAAGCAAGCCAACAAAATCCTGGGCTGTTGGAACAGGATAAGAGCCAGGAGACCCAAGTGATTTTTCCTCTTTACTCGTTAGATCACATCTAAATACTACATACAGATTTGGGCTCCTCATTGCAAGAAAAACATTGATCAGCTGGAGGGAGTTCAGTGGAAGGCCAGCAAGATGGTCAGGGGCTGGAGCACTCATCCTGTAACAAGCTGGGCTTGTTCAGGCTGGAGAAGATATGGCTTCAGGTGGACATAAAGCAGGCTCCCAGTACTTATGAGGAGGTCATCAGCTACATAGAGCAGTATTGCGTGGTGGGAGGATGAGAGGTAAATTGAAACAAGGAGGTTCAGTCCAGATATAAGTAAAAACATTTGTACCGTGAGGATTGTCAAGCACTGGAACAGATTACCCAGATTGCCCAGTCCATGTCCTTGGAGGTTTTCAAGACTTGACTGGATCAAGCCCTAAGCAACCTGATCTCACCTCACACCTGACCCTGCTTTGAGCAGGGGGTTGGACTATAGACCTCCTGAGGGACCTTCCAACCTCGATTATTCTATGAACATATGAAAAGTAGAACAGTGCAGCAGAAAAGTAGAAAAAGTCAGGTAACACTGAGGCAGAATAAAAGAAAGCTGAAGAACGACAATGTGTTGACAGAAAACTGAACAGGAGATCTGGCTTCTGTTATTGGGTCTGTTTACAGGAATAGAGGTTGACACCGAATATGCCACTGAACTCTTGGCTGTGCTTCTGATTCTAGTCTGCCACAACTACTTTGTGTGTAAAATTTCCAGGGCTAGATCTACATCTAACAAAAGGAGGTCCTGACCTTGGATGATTCCTTGAGATTTTAGATTCCTTTTAGCTTCCTTTAGATTTAGCGATGTGCAACAGAAAATAAAATCACAGCAGAATGGAAAGAAAGGATATAAAGAAATTATGCAAAGAGAGTAAATGCAGTAAGAAAAGAAAATCAAAATTATTTTAATACTTCTAACATCTCCCCAGTCAGTGACATAGAAAAAAAATTATGAGTTGAGAACAAAAGGAAAAGAAATATTAAACCCAAAGTAGAAATCTCTAGTTTTAGCAAGCTGAATTTAAAATCTTTGTCTACTACCCAAAATCCCTTGGGTACACAGAATATTCCATTGTCCCTTTGTTAGTACAAGGCGGATAATAAAGCTAAGAGACAACACTGGATTTAAGGATAATCAGATTAAGGCTGCATTCTCTGCTTTCTTTCTAATCTTTCGTTGCAAAAACCAACGATGTTTGGAACAATGTCTTGCAAACTGTATCTAAGCAAGATGAACACCTGCTGGCCTGAGTGAAAGACTAAAGATACTGGACAAAGTTTAATTGTGTTGGACAAAGTCTATGCAAAGCTTCCAACTTCGGTCTGATTTACAACACCTTATTTGGTTGTGGTACTCTCTTAAACAGAGAAGAAAGGCACCCAACTGCCGGAGGTTCTTATGTAGCGGGGAATGTGGACCACTGATCTGGTGTTATGCAGGATTCTGGCCAGATCTGATCTTACACGTTTAAGATCAATTGATTAAGATGTGTTTTCTTTGTGTAGCACTAACAACTGGTTGTTTTAAAGAGATGGATGCCAAAACACTTCTCCTAAACTTGCGAATTAAATGTCTCCTATGGAAAAGAGGAGTGATTCAAGTATAGTAATGATGTAGCTTATGAAATGAGGATTATAAACATGGGCGTGGGGAGAAGTGGGTAAATCAATCACACCACCCATGTGACATTGCTCTCAGGAATTTGCAGTTGTGTTTCTGTCTGAAATGAGCACACTCCGTGGGCTCTGACTGCATAAGGAACATTTTAAAGGGGAAGAATAATTAAACGATGACAGAGGCATCATCATTATTAGATAATCACAACCCAGGGGCATTAACAAACGTTGAGTGTCTCTAATCCCATGGGGTCTAATTATTCTGTGATAATAACCACACCTCCAAGTTTTAATTTATTCTTGTGGAGAATCTGGAGGGGAGGTGGGGGAAAGGGGGGCATTTTAATATTTTTGCTGAAAGAAGATGCAGTTGGCCTTTCAGAAGGGCTCATCAGTATTCTGATCTAACTAGCATGTGTGATTGGCATTAAATTGCCTGCCCTTTACAGTGATCTCCAGCCAATCTGAGTATTCACCCTTGCACAAACCAGTGGTCTCCCAGTCGCTAACATAGCACCAGCATGCACTGGTTCTGTTTCTTGGGGCAATTTTTGGCAAAGGAGAGGTGGATTTTCCTAGTCTGGGGAGGTTAATTCTCCATAAGGTCCTCTGGCAAACACATGACCATTTGGGGGGAGAGAGAAGTAAAAACTTGCTCATTTTCTGGTATCTTGGAAATGCTGTGTGACATGTCAAAAAGGATGATTCTAGTAAGTTTAAGTGCTCTGCCTGTGCTCGGATAGAACAAAGTAAAAGTGACAGACGCACTTTTTTAGCACCAGAAAAGCAAGAGAGCAAGAAAGAGTCAGGGGAAAACAAGAATGACAATATAGAAAGACATATACTAATATCACAGCCTTTCTCAAATAAGTCAGTGTCCCTCTACTTCTTCATTACTCACAGGTGAACAATTCCTATGAAAGATTGTCCATATTTTCTCAGGGTACGGGAAAAGAGAAGCACCAGTGAGGAAAGGAGGAAGGGAAAGCAGCATACACGCAACATCTGTTCGCTTCTGTGTGGCTGGGTTGCATGCACGTGCAAATGAGACTAAGCAAGACAGAGCAGCAGAGGGAGAGGAGGAGAGGAGTCTTTCCCCATGGCGATCCTTTTGGCTGAAGCTGGCTTTCTGAAAACAGCTTTATATTTTACAAAGTCCTTTGAGTACATTCACTTATACAAGAAAAAAAAGAAAACAGGGAGGTGAACCAATTCATTCAAATTCTTTGCAAATTCAGGAGAAGGCAAGATCTTCAAGAACTGGAGACTAGCTTTAGGCTCATAAATCCATACTCTTCAGTAGTGCATGGGTCTTTGAGAGCTAACGAAGCTCTGTGAGCTTGGGACAAGTGAAAATCAGAGTCACTTATCTTAACCACATATGTAATTTATGTTAAAGCCTAATTTGACATTTCTGATTGTCTTGAAACTACAGTGTCTACACTGAGGATCTTCCACAGCAGTGCAAAGAAGGAGAAGAAAACAGAGCATACAAAGGTACTACAGGTATGGCAGACAAACCTATCAGCTGGCTATTTTTGTAGTTTTCTAGTCTTACATTCCATAAGTTTCCTCCAAACTTATCTATCCAACAGAAGGTATTTTAGGAAACAAGGGGTTATTGATTGGGCATATCTTTGTGAATCTAGATTACTGTGTTTAAGGGTACATTTTCCTGTGAGATTATGAAGATGGAGAGAGAGAGTAAAAAGCAAGTTAATATTCTGGGCCAATTCCATACTGATGCTTCTGTTTTGTTTAAATGTATTGCTCAGTGAAGACCATCCACCTCTAGTGTAAACTACAAGTCATATATCCTTTTTCAGCACTGTGCCTGCAACATATCATGCATTCTTCCCAGCAGACCACAATGATAAATCGCTTTTGGTTTTGGGTGGGATGTACTTTAAAGAGAGGCTGGGGAAGAGAATAATAGGGCGCAGTGGACTGGCTTGGGTTAAACTTCATAGCTGCCCATTAGATATTTCCAACTGTAACTCAAACTGAAATCAAACCAAATTGAAACCCCACAATATGAAGAAAACAAAGAATAATTACTGAGCATTTATGACTCTGTTTTACTCAGTGGGGCCAAGGGCTGTGGCCTGTGTTCATCAAAGCACCACCGAGTTCACATCAAAACCAGAGCATTAGCATTTCTACAGGGAACTTCCAGCTGTGCTCTCGTGTTTATTAGTGCTATCTCACACTATTTGGAGCGAGCTCTTGCTCAGGGACTTGTGCCCCGATGCTGAATTGACCTCCATGTGGAGCCACTTCAGCATACAACCACTTCTAAATCACTTTCCAAAGAATTTCTGATCTAGAATCAATAAGGCTCTACTTGAGGCCAGGATCTCCTGCCTGGAGTACAGGTTTCTTCACGCTGCCCCCCATGTGCCTGCAACATCTTTGACACACTTTCAACACTAAGTAATAACAAACAACAAGCAGTAGCATCTCTCCATAAAAAAAGTGTCGTCAGAGTCCAAGCCTATAGTTCAAGGTAAGCAGTGTTTTTGTTGCAAGAGTGCTAATTACATGCATATATGGCAATTAAAATTCTAGTACATGGGAGAGGATGGTCTGATTCATCTTCGTTTTCACGTCTCTAATACATCTGTCTTAAGATCAGGCAAATAGTCCTTAGGAAGTGTTTGTCTTTCCATTGCTGCAAGATGTGCCTAAAAGATTTGTTTACTTCAGACACTTAGGAGTCCTATCCATGGTATTTTAGAATAGAGATAAACTGTATATTGAAAATTTGAGTCTGTAGGTAAAGGAGTTATGAGTCCAGAAAGTGCATGAACAATAATTTCCATGGAAGAAGGGATT
The DNA here is from genome assembly GCF_000699105.1 of Pygoscelis adeliae. Classification (NCBI taxonomy): domain Eukaryota; kingdom Metazoa; phylum Chordata; class Aves; order Sphenisciformes; family Spheniscidae; genus Pygoscelis; species Pygoscelis adeliae. The sequence goes on along the minus strand of NW_008824544.1, from coordinate 1,801,030 downwards.
TTTAGTGGGGTGTACAAGCACAACCTCATTGTAATAGCACACCACAAGATACAGTCATTCACCTCTGTAAGCTGCAGAACTCGTGGATTATCTTGTGTCATGTAGAATTACTCAGCCAGGTCCTTTGCAGACCATTTGTAAAGTCATATGTAGTTCAATGTGGCACTTGTTCTTTTCATTCATATTGCACATTTTTGTTCTGTGAACAGCAAAGGCAGTCAAGGGTTTACTTTATTTGGTTTTAAACTCATGCAGTTGTTGGAGATATTTTTGTTTGGCCAATGCATAAAATAAATCAGCGGCCCCATATTCAAACAACTAGCTCTTTTCAGACAATGCTGAAACAATTATGTTAAAGACATTCATAAACTGTAATTCCCATTATGTTCCACAATTTATCCTGCCTTAGGAAAACAGATCATGAGTATCCATGGACACGTGCACAATTCAGTAGGGTTGCAGGAGCAGTGCTGGCAGTAGTAAACCTTAAATAGTTGAAAGCTCCTTCAAGTGCATGAGTTTTGCTAAGATTTACATTATTTCCTGAATATTATGAACTCCAGCATTTTCTGGGCTTGGAACTTCTGGTAAGATATATAGCGTATATGCTCACATATCTACCTGTGTAGCCAAGCTGATAGTATCATGTTTCTTTAGTGGAAAACAACCCTGAATGAACTTGAAATAGCTCTTCCAACAGAAAGAAAAATAGCCTTTTTTACAAACCGTGATTCTTGTGGCTTGAAATAGAGATTAAGAGTGGGGAAGAGACACTTACAAAATGAAATGTATTACAAAGCTTTATTTGTATACTGCAAGCAAAGTAAATCCTGAAATGTCCTAAGGCAATGGATTTCATACTTTAGGAAAATTATAGTGTACTAATGTTTAAAAAACAAACATGTCTCCTGTTGAATTAGATCCTACTAATCCATGGTTTAGTACTGTACACTGTTTCCACTGTACACTGTTTCCTAAAAAAAAAAAAAAAAAAAAAAAAAAAAAAAAAAAAAAAAAAAAAAAAAAAAAATTCCTAACCCCCCCCGAAAGATTTAACTAGCACAATGCTTCATACAAAAATATGCACGTATTTCTGTCCTTCAGCATACAATTTCGGTATTTATGCAATTCTGAGGAAACAGTCGGAGATTTTTCTGTGCCAAAAATTCATAAAACGGTAACGCTTATTCTAAAAAAGAGGCAAGGAGCTTTTGCAAAACATCACTTTCTGCAGTTGTCAGGCAGCCTCACACTTCTTCACTGACAGGTTCTGCCCACCCTAAGCCCAGTCGTTTAGCAACCGAACTTCCCTAAGATCCTTTAGGCTGAACTGATACACCTGTTCAGAAACCCGTTCGCTAGGAGAATGTACAAAGACCTGAAACATTTTAAGGGACAAACCTGCAAACAGGTCATTCTGGTTAATTGATGGCCTGTCTGCTGCCATGGGCATCCTTCAGGTTATCGCTGGCTCGGTTTTCCAAATGAGGAGACCAGGGAGAGACACCGCTGTTCCAGGGAGGCTCCGCGGGAATTCATCACCCTTCACCTCTCCTTTTACTGCACTGGGACTCTGGGAGGTTTGCAGCCACAATTCCTACTCTTTTCCTCTTTAGGCATTTAAGACATTTTGACGCATTATTAAAAATACAAATATAGGTCAAAGATACATGCCCAGTTTCCTATTTTTGTCTCCAACATGTGCATTTGGATGCCTGCTTAAGGGTGACCTAATTATCAGATGGGCTTAGCAAGCAATGTATCTCTCCAAGAAGTAGCATAATCTCTGGGCACTACGAGCAGTCAAAATCAATTCACTTATTTAGGAGCCTAACCACAGACTCAGAAACTTAACACTATGTGCGTAAGCCCAGCTGACACACAACAGTTCAGAAATATACTTCTCCCATCACAAATCTCCTTGAACTAGGCAGTCAAGTGACAGGCACTGGGTGGTGGACATGCAAAGGCAAGATTTTCTTCCAAGGCTTCCTTGCAAACACATACTTTTAAAAAATTGGTGCTGAGATCAGGGTTAAGGCATTGGACTGCTCTGTGCTCAGAGCACTAAGATAATGGTGCTAATAATAAGACTAGATTTAAATATAAATTTGAAAATCATACACTTGGATTGTTTAAGAATCCATCCAGCTGAGGTATGTGTACCGTATGTACACTGTATATATAAACCTTTTAAGATATGCGTTACATTTATCAACTGTATCTTTATCCTAAAAATAATGAACATTATGCTAGGAAAGTTTCCTATGTACTTCAAAACTAATAAAGCTTATTTTAAATGATTTTATAATAATGGTACCTTATTTTAAATGATCTTATAACAATGAAACCTGCATTAATTCCACATGAAATGGTACAAAAATAATCAGTTTGTACTACAGTATGAAGAGTGCCATTCTGCATTTTAAGCCGATCTTTTCCCACATGAAACATCTACCTCAATTCACTCTTTAGCAAACTGTCAGACCTTCCTACACACCTACTGGTAGGGTTATTTTTGGATCATCCTGGAAGCAAATCACAGCTATCTCAGTGGGTGCACTGGCCTCTAACAAAATGTCACGGTGGCAGACTTGCACTGCTGATTGGAGAAAAACGTATTGTACTGAAGTGAACAAAAAGAGAATCTTCTAAGAATGATTATTTGAACATTCTTCACTGCTTCTTAGCTGAAGCATCCTGTATATTCTGTAAAATCTCTAACATTTCAACAATTGTGTTCACAACATGAATGCCTTCAACTAACAAAGACAATCTTCGTGCTATATTAGGGGGCAGAGAAAATAAAGAACCATGGACGTTAACTATAATTCTCTGCTTTTAGCAGGGGGAATGGATGAATTAATTCTTACAGGACAGGCCTGTAAGCAGTTTTTTTTTCTCTTTTTCAGTTTATTCTATACTTCACAGACTTCCTTTTTTGGGGTTGTTATTCTTTAATGTCAGCATCTGTCTGAAAATGAGTATTTTTAGACTTTTGTGCTTAGGAGGGCTTTTTTTTTCAACATAAGAGTTAATGGCTGAATTCTGATATAATATGGCAAAAGCTGGGCTGGATTTTAAGAGGTCCTTAAAGAAAAAGGTCTTACTTTCTACACTGACAGTATTTTCTTGCAGAAAGATTTCTTCCTAGGTTTACACAGCAGATAAACCGAAGCATGAATAGCTAGTTCAGCTGTGTGAATAAATAATAGTTTAGAGAATCAAATAATCATGAAAATGTCACGGAAAAGCAAGGCTCCTAAGTCTGAAACTGAATTAGCTTCTGGTTTAGTAATTCTATCCCCCCACAGCTCAGAAGTTATATTGTGTATGTTTACACAGATAAATTTGGATACATAATTAGATGTTTCGTCTCTTCATTTGCACATAGAAGGGCTTTCCTACTGGCTACTGAAAAAACATTTATGCATGAATTTTAAGAAACAAAATTGAAATGAGCTCACAGAGCCTGGGGAATCTCCATCCTTGGAGATATTCAAACCTTGATTGGACACGGCCTTCACCAGCCTGCTCTGAGTGGTCTTGCTGGGAGCAGGAGTCTGGAGTGGAGACCTTGGGAAGTGTCTACCAACCTATTGATTCTGTGACTCTAACGTTATGGCATTAAACAATAAAAATCTGTGCAGCGATGGAGAAGGGCAAGATGACAAAGTAAGCTGGTGTCTGAAACCCAACTTCCATATTCTTCCTGTGAGTACAAAACATTTTCCTGCTGTTGCTTAACATCAGCCTGCAAAAAGATCAGGAGCTTCATAGCTCCGGATACCAGGAAATTTGTTACAGTGCCGTTTCAACCTTGTACCACTCAGGACAGTCAGAATAAACATTATTATCCTTGGGACAATTAGGCTAGCGGGTCAACTGAGGCAAATTAAATGTCAGACAGTGTTAGAGGCAGATACTCTCATCCTGAGCTTGTATGTCCCTCCTTCACATCCACCTCCAGGCCTTCCCACCACCCACTGAATTAAACATAAATCTCTGCAGCCTCCCTGCAAGCTCTTTGCTAGTCGATCCATTTGCAGGACATGTCAAGGACAGTCTCTGGAGGAGAGAACAAGGTTCCCGACACTCAGCTGAGATTCATCCTGCCTAAATAGAGAAATTTACAGTGTCGATACCTACACCTGAGGTAGTGCCTCCAAAATCCCTTCCCAGTTAATGGGAAATGCAAACTTCCAGGGCCCAACCAAAAGGGAGTTGAGACAAACTGGCTCAGACAACCTGGAGTCAAGTAAAAGCTACCCCAGCCCAAATCCTTACGTTATGAAATACTACAGGTACCTGCCTTTAAAACAGGAACGTATTCTAAGCAAGTGAAATGAAAAGAAAGTGAAGAATTAATTAACTAAATAGAGGTGATTAAAGTAAACAAAGGAAACAATTATCATATCAAAATAAAAGACAAGAAAGATGATTAAATGAGTCTTCAAAAGACCCGTGAGAAACTCATGAAAGACATAATATGCATTTACCTGGTTTTTATTCTTTCATGATTTCACATTTTCATTTTTATTCACTACCATCTGATAATTGCAAGAAACAGTTACTTTAACCATGGGCAATTTAAACCATTTTAATTTTTTTTCCAGGGCCAAGAGACAAAAGAACCTATTTATTGCCTGAGGGGATTTTTACTAAAATGAAAGCTTAATCTTTCATGTTTTTTTAAGCAAAGGCTTTTAAAAAATAATTTCTAACAATGCTGTAGGGAGAGACTTCCATGGGTATGCAAAATTGAAATTATAAATTTACAATTATAAAAAAATTAATAGTTTGGGGGATTGCATTGTCTCTGTTCTTTCTGAATGAATACTGTTTCAAGCTTAAGAGAAAGTATTTAGCACATGGAGAAGAATGAGTGTCCTTAGACTCTCTTGCGGTCAAAGCTATTTAGTAAGAATGCATGAGAGAAAGATCACTGGAGTTTAATTTGTTTGGAAATATGTGATTGTATGAACCTTGAAGAAGGAGTTTCATACAGATTGAACAGTCATTATTAGATGCTGAATATTTTTCTTTTCTTTTTGAGTGTATTGCAAGTAGAAGCCAGCAGCAAAACTCGACATGCTCAAATATCAAACGCCCTGTTGGTTCCTCATTTCCTGGCCTGTTTTTCTGTGTTGCCAATGCATCAAAGTTGCTCTGACCACCATCCCTCCAGAACAGTTTGATGCACTGAAGGTTGCTAAATCTTATCTACATAGAATAAAGCTGCGAGATGAATTTTAACTGAAGTAACCACCTTCTGGGGCTCTTATGACACATGTCTACAAAGGACGGAACAAGAGCTCTTTGTCAAAGATTGATTCAGAAGAGATCTTCAGGAGAGATATAGTTATATATGGGTAGAAACATGGAGATGATTTATGTGGCTGCCATGGTTTAAGGCATATTAGAAGTACATGCTCATGCCCATCCCTGTTCCATGCAGTGTTTTGGCTTTCACAGCATCAAAAGGATTAAATTTAAACATGTACCTTTGCACTCTCCTAAATTTGGGCAGTTTTCTGAACCAAGAAATATTAATTTAATGCATTATCTGGAGAGACACAAACATTTCTTCCTGGGCTTAGTGCAGGCTTTGAAATCAGACAAAATATTTTACACTTATGAAACACAACAAACGGAAGTGTTTTATTAAAAGAAAACTAGACCAAAAAAAAAATTCTCAAGGCCTCCAAATATCCACACATTGAAAGGCAGATTTAAATGTTTTCTGCCAACATATTTCAAGTTTTAATGGAAATACTTTGAGCTACTATGAAAAGCTTTATCAGAATAAATTCATTTTCCATAGAGCAGAGAAGAATCATTGAAGATATTATTCAGGTTTACAAAATATTTAATAGGGTGGAGAATGGGGAACCAGATAAGAAAGGTTAAACCGAAGGACATTTTAACAAGGCTTGATTTTAGCCTTGGTTGTGCAACATAAATTGGTCAATGGACCTACTAGATATAGACTTTCTCTTCGACACACCAAGCTGTCTAATATTAGAAACAGTTGTGTACAGCTACTATCTATAAGGCTTTCAAAAGCAACTGTCATTCTGAATACACTATTTCAAAGGCTACATGTACAGAAGTTTTTGAAAATAACACATCTTCAATGTATTAGCCAAAATCATTAATCTCTTTGGAAAAACGTTGGCATCTGCTCTACAATACCACCCTCAGAAATACTAAGCTCTAGTTATCCCAAAGAAATATCTGCCCAGCCCAGCTGAAGCACCTTTCTAACCATGTGCCTCCGCAGACTTGGACATCAGATGAAACCACCTTCCAGGTACTCAAGGAGCCTCGAGATCAGGTTAAAATAGGGAACAGCAAGTCAGCCAGGCTGGATAAGAAGATTGTGTTGGAGAGGGAGAGAGGAAAACGTGGACCTTAAGGATGAATCTGAGTCCTGTGCTAACACAGCAAGACAAAGAGCATGACAGAAACATGCTGCTGCCTGAGGTTCTGGTGCCACTTTGCTGCAGAGCAGCAATGATAAGGAAAGTTCATTTCCAGCCCCTCTGCACCGCAGTGCACTACGTTGAGTTGCCCTGAGAAGTCTTGTCAGCACGGCTCAAGAAATGCTGAGCATGCTTTGGGAGGACAGGCTACTTAGACATTTAACAGCTAAACTGCAGAGGTATTACAGAGCATGCATGAAATGCAACATTTCTGCTTCTATAAATGGGTGACATTTAGACATGAGTAGCACAGAAGCACTGACACTAAGACAAGCCTTTTGCAAAGCCTTAAGCCCCAGCTCCAGGACAGAGGGAAGAGATTGCTCAGGTTTAAAAAAAATATATCAGCAAACCAAAATTATTTCCACCCTATCTGCTCAGAGGTGTTGTGAATGAGTATTATTTTTAGGTCGAGATGAAGCTCACACCAGAAACAGGAAAATGCTGCACAAACTTAGTATTAGCCAAGCTGCCTTCCATTTAACCTCTCCCCCAAACAAACAATGAGACTGTAATATAACGGGAAGCGTTGGCCAGCTTTAACACCCGGCACCACACTCGGTCCCAGTTCTATTGTGCAGTGAAGACTGTTTTCCTTACTGATGAGCTCAAACCGTCTGCCATGAATTACTTTTTCATGGGGAATAAATACACACTTAAACAAGATTAAACACAAATGTTCTTTAGTGGTGTCTAAAATAATATGAATGTTTTTTAGAACAGCAATAAACACACTTCATGATGCAAATAATTACACCCTGCAGCCTTTATGTAAAGACAAGCGGCTGGAATCTTGACTCAGCTACATCATTGTAAATCCAGAGTAACTACACTGAATCAACAACTCTCTCCGTGGATTCTGGAGATGCTGAAGTGTTACTGAACTCTGGATTTGCCCTGATTTCTCTCTACGGTTTTGCAGACGTGGGACGTGCATGGCTGGAAGTCTACATGGTGGTCATGGAGGCACCACCACCTCTTATCCTGTCCCTTATTCCCCCATAAATCTGTCTTCTGCTTAGTCCAATGAAGTCAGAATCTGGCTGTGTATTCCTTGTGCAACTGATGTCACTTCTGTAACTGTATTCTCGGTTAGGACCAGAACAAAGCTCAACTGAGGCTAGAGCAAGGAAAAGAGAAGGAAAAAAAGAGAGAACTTCTTCACAAAAATTCATGACGGGTGAAGGCAATACATGCATGATGTGCTGGGAATCAAAGATCTGTCTCTCAGGGATTAAAAAGAACTACCTTGGTTGATCTTTCTGTAGGTTGGGAAGGATTGACTCATGTTCTGAATTCTTTCTGAAAAGTACAATTTAGCTTAAGTTTCCCATGCAATTGTAATTTTCATCTAAAGTTTTGTGAGATGGGTCCATTAGGCTTTAATGGCCCCTGAAATGAGTCTGGAAAGGTGAACATGCCCACCTTGGACCACTTGCAAAATTAGTTATTTGCTTAAAAATAACAGCAACAAAAATGTGTTAAGCTATTAAAAGGGTCTGCAGAAATTATATGAGCACACAACATGGAATCACTGTTTTAACTATCATCTTCCCATTTACTCTCATTTTTGTATTTTGAAAGCAAGCACTCTGCTCTTACCGGGACTTGTGAGGGCTCCCAGAGCACCAGTCGTTGTGGAGAGAGGATTTGCATTGGTGGTGGTAGCTGAGGTTTGGGCGGCGGCTGCTGCGGCTGCTAAAGTTGCCAAATTCTGTAATTGTAAAGCGTTCATGCCTGTGTGGAGAAGCAATAGGGTTAATTAAAATATGTAATAAAAAAAAAAAAAAAAGCTATTTTCCATGGTCATGGAGCTTTGGATGTACCTTGCCAAGAGATTAAATTCTTCTTTTCATTCCCAAGACATCTATAATCTGGGAACCACCTCTTACAGTCCCCAAATAGCATCTCTCACCTCTCTACCTTTGAGTTGAGAGAACACAGCAAAGGCACCAGCCTATAGTTCAGGAAAATTAAACCAGGTTTGTGCCTCTTCTATAAGGGAAGTGTAGAATTAAAAGTCATTTAAACTCTGTGTGAAGCCCAGGCGCAATACTATTTCCTGACACAACAGGAGGTGTAAAGAAGATAACTAACGTTTAAAACACATTCAGGACAGGGTCATATAATTGGGATGAATACAATTTGTTTCCCATGTCTCCTCTGAATATATCTACTAAGGCTACACTGCGCAGTAGCCAATAATTGTGCTGATTTTCCTTTTGATGTTTCATTTCTAAAAACACATATGAACTAAGAACATCAGATTAGTATCAGTCTGATCACAGAGCCATCATTGAGGTAGGGGCTTTCAGGCCGTAAGCTCTGGACTGTGATATCAAGTGTACTCAGTCATCTGTCACTTCATTGTTTTAGAAGATGTGGGGAAGATATACCTGCATTTCAATTAGGACCTTCAAGAAATGCATGCATTTAAATAGCAAAGGCTTTAATTTAGATGGCAAGTAAAAAAAGGACAAACAAAAACCAGAATTTATGTGAAATGGAAAAAAAGATGATTAAGGAACAGCAAATGGCATTCATTTGACTTAAATCAGAGGGACAGGAGTCTGCTTCTCCAGAGGCCTTCAAAAGTACCTACCTTTTACCTTGGACTACACAAAGTACTTAGGCACTTACTCTGAGGTGAACTGCTTCAGTAAGAGACTAAAATGCAGATACAAGTTAAGTGCTAGCATTAACCAGACTGGACCCTTCTCAGGATCCTTTGAATAAGATACAACTGTCCACAGGGGCGATGATCAGACTGGGTGTCTACATACAGACGTGAGAGAGATTGTTTGCATGGCAGTGAGAGTTCATCCTTTTTGCTTTGGACACATGAGGGAGATCTGTGCATGCTGCCTGAGCCCTCAATAGAATTGACAAAGTGCACAAAACACCCATAAAATACTAAAACAGTTTCATAATGTTCTTGTAGTCCTGATAATATAAGTACACACAAAATGTTAAGTGGTAGGAAGAGCAATACCTTTTTTAGACCAAGTGATAGAGCTGGGAAGACTATATGAGTTTTGGGGAACACCCAAAGAAGGGCTCGAGTGCCTGGAAACTTGTCCAATTTTTTCTGAACGTTAGTTTGTCTAACAAGAGATATTACTTCTCCTTGCACACTTTGTTTCTCAAACAAGGGGAACTTAACAACAACTTGGAGAAGATGAAAAAAAAAGAGGTTAAACATAATACTTTGTAAGTATGTTTGAGAAGAAAAAAATGCAATGAAGGAGAGGTATTTTCTAGGAACTGAGAACTCCTGCAATAACTGAGAGTGATATTACTTTCAAATGCATGTGTTACAGACTCAGGTTGGTACAATCAACGAGCCCCATAAAGAGGTATTCCCACTGTCCCAGCATTAGGAACTCTGAGATGAATCTTGATATAAACATCTCTTTGTGAATAAATCCCCAAATTTAAATACAGAGTGTTCCAACAGGCAGGTGGGTCTCAGGTGAGCACCTAGCATGGCTGAGGTTCTAACTTCTGTGCCTCAGTCAAATGCCCAAAGTCAGCTCAGATGTTGGTGCTTTTGAAAATGTGACACAATGACTGTGTTAGGCATAAGGTTTTAGTTGATCCAAGATCCACCACTTTGCAGTCTGGAATCTACACAACACACTTGGAGGAATTACGTGACCAAAAAAGCTCTTTCAGGTTTCTTTTGGAGGCTAAGTTTTTTCTCAAACCCTACCAACCCAAACTATTTTGCAAGGCGCAATAAAGCTACCCTAGTCACAAGTCATTATTAACCTAGACAATTAGGTGTAAGTACTAAATAAAGAGATCACGGGTCATTGTTGCAATTTGGTCAGTCTTCTAAATGAGGTCTTACAAAGTTTAAGTGCTTAAAATACAAAGATAACTCTCAAATGGCGAAACGGTACCTTAATTACATGGACATTTTATAAACATAAAAGAATTAGATATTGGATACCCAAATGAAGAGAATAAAACTGCTTAAAATATCTCAAATCTTGAACAAAGTCATCTTCTAAAGCAGGAAAAGTTGACTGGATATTTTTAAAACCTTTTATTTTTACTATCAGTCTAAAACTAAGTTTTGGAAATAGCATCATATTAACAAATAAATTTCTGAAACCAGAGATGGTAAGGAAATTCCTAACGGTTTTCAAATCTTACCTCTGGTTTAACTTGAGAACTTTTCAGTCAAAAAGTACAATTCAGATAGAAATTCAGATAGGATCTTTTGCTAGCATCATTTTAATTTATTTTTTTTAATTACTCAGTTAACCTACTTGCTTGCCTCAGGTGTAAAATTCTTTTTTTTTTTTTTGTTAAAAAATCCTCTTTCTTTGATAGTAAGATTCTGCAGATTATTTCAAAGAGGATTTTAGGAATGGAGAATACTCAAGCTGGGGTCCAGCTCTTCGCAAACAAAGCAGACAGTGGTTCTCAAAATGAGATATGGAATCCATTTTCATCCTGGATTGATATTTGGTCCTCAAATATCATTTACCTTCCTCTTTCATAAGAAGTGTAAGTAATTCAGCAAAGAATATCAAGCAAACTTTGCTGGTCTTCACTGAGGCCACATTTCATGCCATTCTGTAATGGAGATTTGGTAAAGCAGTGGGTTGCTCTCTACCATGGCAGCATGGTTTTCTATCACCCACTGGTTAGTTATTCATCAGAAGGATCAGTCATAATCAGCTTATATTTCTTCTGTGGGGAGATTTCCACTTCGGACTTCTAAACAGCACACATGGCAGGATTAAATAATAGCGAACAAATACAGAACGGTACTAGAGGACAGACTGCAAAACAGCTTCGCCTAGATGAAATCCCACGTGCTTCTGGAAAATGCACGGACTTTTCTCCAAACCTCAGTTTAGAAGCAAATGGATTTTGAAGTAATTTAATACTGCTTTTTCTATTGCATTTTATATGCACGGCTTTGTCCATGCATGCAAGGCTGCAGAAGGCTATAAGCATAGAGGGCTGTGAAGCTGGAAGGCAGCATACACACACTGTACAGCACTCAAGGAAAAGTACAGCAGGCAAGACAAGGTCAACAGGCAGTGGAACAAACAACTGCTCTCTCTGGGCTTGCGAACCACTGTCGTGTCTGTGTGGATGCAAAACAAACACCAGCATTGCCTCATCCCACAAAAACATATTTTTTTTATAGTGGGACATTTCCTGTGGAAGCACAAGAGGAACCCATCAACTTGATGAAAGAGTTTCAATGCCAAAAAAAGATTAAGAAGAGCTAGGCAGTGACGAAGTCGTCTCCCCACCCAGTCTGTTTTACTGTAGAGGTGACTAAAAGACATTGGCCGCAAACCAGCTCTGCAGATGTTATAGGGTGTCAGCTTCGGTGCCTTCAGGAAAAAAGACTGCTTGCTGTTGTCACACATGCGTAAGAGAAGGACAGTAAGGAGCCCCGCTGAATTGAGCACCTGACTGCGACTGTCAGCCAGGACTCATGGCACACACCGTCATCCAGCATGCTCTAGAGCTGATTGTATCAACAGGTTTATCGCTTAATATGCATCCTCTTTAGGATCCTCTGCCTGCTCAAACATATAAAAAATAAGTCCTGTCATCACTGTTTCACATTCCCCAGGCATTTTACCATCTCTGCTCCTTCTTTATTGGTTTCTCCTGTCAACTTGTCAAGTGCGTCAACATCCCACTTGCTAGGACAAACTTGGAGGAGGGAAACCAAATGCTCTCAAGTCCCAAACCCAAAAAGCACTTTGCTTTCAAATGGGGATTTTTGGTTCAATTGAATTTTAGCCAAGGTATAGTTCTGTGGGACTAATCTGCTCTCTCATTCTCTCCCCTTTCACACACTGTCTTCACACATTTCACATCCTACAGCTTTTTGAAAACGGTCCCAAATCCCGCAACAGAGCTGGACCGCACATGAGTAGATTGTTTTTATTTGAAAGTGCTGCTCACTCAGCAAATGCACCTCTCTGAAGAAATGCAAATCGCTTAACGCTGAAGAACAGCCTCATAGGCAGAGCTGCACATGAAAAATGAAAATCCCTTTGTAGGGGAAAAAAAAAACTTCTGGGTAAGGAATAACTCTTGATCTTCATGATGGAGACAATGTTGGGAATTAATGGGAAATTATTAAAAAAACCAGAATCACAATACAGTTTGATTCCATTTTTAATAACATGTATTTACCAATGTGCTATCAGCTTGGCAAATACTCAAGATTGCAAGGAAATTCAACTTTCATTTTGTTATTTGGCAGATTAAAAAAAACAATTAAATTATGTACAAAACAGATGCACAGTATGCCTTGCTTGAAACTTAATATTTTTTAAAAAAATATTTGTAAGGATAGGGGCATGAAAATTTAATTTAATGTTCACCTTAGGTAATTTTGTGTCTTATTGTTCACAGCAATTACCATAAATCTACATATCAATAAGCGAGAACAGATGTCAGTTGTTACAAGTGCTTGCCAATCAGGCCTGTTAAAAAGTGACAGATGGATGGTGATAGAACATTCTCATAAGGCCTATTAGCACATTCGCAGGAAATTTTTGTAGTGCTGCACAGTCACAGATGCAGTTCTGTGAAAACACGGGGAAATTTGAGAGCATGAGATTTACATTTTACAACTTCTTGTGCTGCCTCCGACGCAAACTTTCATACAATGAAGCAATATGCCTCATTTCAGTCACCACAGCTTTTCTCCTGTGATAACTGTAAATTTGGAATTACCGGGTATTTGTAGAGGAGGCAACAGAGTCATGAACTGTTCCTGAAGACTTCTTAGGCCTCATCAGCTCTTGGGTTTCCAAAACGGTAATAAAATCATACTCGGAAATAGTTGAGATTCGCTTGCTGAACAAATTCCTAGTATAGGAAGGCACTGGCTACATTTTAGTGACAATATATGCACAGAGGATTTCAAAGTCAGTGGTGATTATCAGAACCAAATCTGGATAGCTCATAAGCAGTTCCCACTAACTTGACTTCCTTTTCTTTGGAAATTTTACCCTCCCCAGTTGTTAGGACTTATTCCTTCTGAAGTAAATGCTGACTGCACCTTAAAAATTGTGGATTAAGGTAAAATTTATCATCTCCAGGCCAAAAAGCAACTGTTTGCTAACACTGACATCAGGCATTCCGGATGCTGATGTTGAAAATGGGGGTAAAGGCTTCACGGCCTGTGCCTGAAAGAGTATGATTTTATTCCAGCAATATTCTAAGAATTAAAATAGACAGGAGACCTGAGCGCTACCGCCATCAAACTGTATATACTCTGTGCCTACCTTTAGAAAAGCTGCTTATCTGAACAGTGCTTAAGGTACCCTGACCATTTAGCACTTGATTTAGCGAAGCCTTTAAAACAATTTTAAGTCCACATTTGATTCTGCCCTGTTTTTTAAGAGTATATGCTTAAATCTGACAGAAAGCTAGAGTTACTAGTTGACTCAGGTAGGATTTCAGCACATTTTCAAGTTATGCATGCTCTAAATACGTTCCTGGCAAGAAATGTGCTTTTCTCAATTGAAACTTCCCCAGTCCTAGTGGGAAAGATTCATCTGATCTAACTTCATCCTAATAAAAGTTACTCGCCCAGGATCTTGCTATAGTCAAGGAGAGAGAGAGAACAGATGATTCATCCGATCCTAAGATAGACAGATTAACCCCAGCCCTTGGTAGGATGAATTGCAGCCTGGGAGTGACTTCACTGACATTGCAGGGAGATCAGATGCTCAATTTCCAAACTGCTGAGGTTCAGTGGGATGAATTCCACCCACTGAGGGGCCGAGGCAATAAAAAGCCCCTCTCCCTCCTTTCGCTGTTTATGGAAAGCTCAGCCTGAGCTACAGATCTTCTGCCCAGACTCGGCCAAACTTCCACATCATGCACTTTTACCACCTGAATAAGCATGTCTTGTAAACTGCCGAGCATTGGTTTTCCTCTCAAGGTGCCTCTCCTTCTCCTGTGAGCAGGAGACATGTGGAGATTGAGAACGGGCTCACTTGCTTCAAACTCTGCCTCTCCAAAAAATGCTAAATGGAGTTATTTAATTTATTAGCTAAAAAAAAAAAAAAAAAAAAAAAAAAAGCTAATTGTATGGGTTAAATTAAGTAGGACTTTCAATGGAATTACTGTTACGAAAGCTCAATGTCTTTAGTCCCGGAGATCAACATTTTCAAAACTGGTAGTTATCTTTATGAAACAGCTCTGTCCCTTGAGCTGGAAACAGTTTCTCAGTGACCTTTACTTTTAATATGATATCCCTAAAGAGGTCATAGCAGGAGAAGCCCTCCTTCGATATGGCTCTGCTGGAATGAAGCCACCAAAGAGTCAGAGGACATAAAGGATCTTTGGGCCAATGCAAAAGTATAGATCTTTTTGTGCAGATGGTCCTGGCTTCCAACCGGTCCCTCCAGATCCACTGAGCCAATCCGAAAATTAGAGGAAAATATTCAGAAAGCAGAACCTCACAGAGTTTCTCTCACCCATCTGCTCCTACAGACTCTGCAACAGGAGGAAATCTGGCTTGGGTAACAGAAGAAGGGTGGAATGGATTGAACAGGGCTCAGAAAGGGCCAGAAGTTCAACCCAAAATGCAACCAAACTGTGAGAGTTTGGAAAGGACTGGAAAAAACCCATACACTGGAAAAATATAATAAGCCCCAGCTGTAGAGGGTTTAGGGATCTGAAAGCCAAATCAAGAAAAGCCAAAAGCATGGTTTCTTCTCCTGCATGACTTCAGAAAGCAAAATACGCTGCCTGTTCAATGAAATTAATAGAGTCCCTTTGTGTCTTTTATGAGTACTGTACATGTTTATACATCCTGAATGGTCACACATATAGAGATATTTCTGTATGAGCAAATATTTATTCCTGCCAAAACATTTTACATTAGTGGACAATAAAAAACCTTCATAGATCATATATTTTTGAACATTTCAATTTTCTACAATCACCCTATGTAATATAAAACCTCCCTGTTTATACTGCCTGTATAGTACTTTCCAGGTTCTCCTTAAACACACAGGTTGGCTTAAGTAACTGCAGCTTTTAAGACCTGATCCAGCGCCTGCCAAATTCAATGCAAACGTTCAACTGACATCAATCTCCTTTGAACTAAGCTTTCCATGCAATTTGTATGTATTTGAAGGAGGAATCTGTTTTGCTTGAAAGGTTGCTAGTGCTTAATGTAGCTTGCATTGTCTTTTTAAAGTAAGCAAATCAAATCACATAATGTAATTCATCTACATTATTAGCCTTCCCCAAAGACAAAGCGCAAGCTAGACACTGAGGCTTGAGAGGCATGTGAGAGAAAACACTGCCTTTAAATTAGCATTAGCAGATATCGGAGGAGGGGAGGAAAAGTTAAGAACTGCTCACTATAAAATATACACTTGATGATGGTATGCGCTTGCATGTTTTACAGAGGAGAGCGAAGCAGAATTTGACATGGTAGGGTTAGCTCCTGTAACCAAGACATGGGGATTTCTCTAATACCCAAGGCAGCATTACCAACTCTCCCAACTTTATTACCAGTCTCGACATATTCTACTGTACTCTTCAGCTTGGCTCCGGAAAGAAAACAATTTCATGAAAATCTCATTTTTCAATAAAAATGAGAAAACCTAAACTGGGGAATCAAGTGTGGAACCTTAAAGCTTGGAAAGCTAAATGGCAAACTGCTACTTTTTGTCTCTCAAATTTTAATATCTCACAAATTTTAGTTAAACCAGTTTCATAATTTGCTTGGACTTCACGTATGATTTACGAACATAGGGCAAAGGCAATACCAAACATACAGTAGGGCCAGTGGGCTGCCACAGCAAGAACAGCACTCAGTTTTAGAGCTGGTGCTCTGTGTGTTTAATGTCTGTATGTTAGTGAGTTCTTGAGAAAAATCCCCATTTTTCTTTGGATTGGATCCCCAGCTCCCAAACAAACAAACAAACAAACAAACAAACTCTAATTCTTTTCAACCAGAAATGCCTAAAACCCCCACTCCTTTTAGTAAAACCAAAGAATCCCTGCTTTTGCCACATAAAAACTACTTTAAGCAGACTGAGGCATGATATTAGGGAAAGGGCATTTAAAACGTCGCACTGAAGATCAGTGGCTTTGATCTGCTAGGAAACAAAATTGCTTTGATTTAAGAAGTAGTATCGCTGAGGACTGCATGGCAAATATTTCTTCACATGTGCAGCAGAGTGTGTGCTGTGTCCTTTCTGTTCAGTACAGAGACAACATGGGCTTTAGCAGTACAAATAAATACTTGCAGATCCAAAGAAAGGCCCTTAATTTTGGACAAGGAGGTGGCTGTATTAGAAGTCTTAATTTAGCAAATCGTGACTTCATCAAGACTTAGGCACAAAAGAGGTGCTAGAGCCCTGACATGTAAGAGTGAAATTTCAATGGCTCATGTGGCTTTTGATCAAACTTTCAGTGTCTGAATTCGGTGGTAAGCACACCCATTGACTTCAAAGATAAAAGTTGCACCCCTCAAACTCAAAGTTCAAAGAATCTGCAAGCTGCAATGATGGATCATCTTTAGCACCT
Organism: Pygoscelis adeliae; assembly: GCF_000699105.1. Lineage (NCBI taxonomy): Eukaryota > Metazoa > Chordata > Aves > Sphenisciformes > Spheniscidae > Pygoscelis > Pygoscelis adeliae. Next base: position 1,783,997 of record NW_008824544.1, on the reverse strand, counting down.
TACTCAATTGTGTCGAGATTTTATTCCTCACCTTGAAATATTTTATTAATAGGCAAACTATTCGCAATATGGAAATACATATTAGATTCATTTTGGTAAAATGAACATATATAGCTTAAGTTAAAAAACTCTGGGCCTTTACAAACATTCACGGATGGCTTCAGCAGGCAATGTAAGATCTTGCTGCAGACACAGGAGTATTTTCTATTCCTTTCACAAAACATAATAAACGAATCTTTAATACTAGATGCACAACATAACATAGTACCACATGATTTCTGAGGAGAGGACATGAACTCTCAGTCCTAATGAGGAAATAGCGCTTAGTCTTTGCACGTTCATGTAGAGCTGCAGCTTGGAGAGAAATTTAATATCACTAATTTGACCTTGAACATCAAGGTTTAAGACTTACATGTTTTGGGGAAAGAAAGGAGTAAACTTCAAGCTGTTTTGATAACATGAATATAAGATAAAAAATACATATTTTCTAGTAGAGGCAGACAATCATTAAATTATCCCATAGATGAGAGCATTAGCAATCTAATCTTTAGTCAAGAAGGCATATCCCACAAGTAACAATGATGTGCCACTACGATTTCTTAAGATGATTTTCTACTAGACTCAAGACCATATGGTTTTCAGAGAATAAATCACACCCCAGATTGAGACCCCATCCTCAAATTACTTGACTGAAATTCTTAGTTTCAACACATTTCTCGGAGACAAAGCTGAATCTACACTAACAGTGAGAAACAGGCAACAGAAAACTTCTAAGGTGCACATAATGCAATGGATATCACGTTATTTTTCCTCGGTGTCTCAATTCTTTCATTTTGTAGACCTAACCAAATATGAAAACACTAAACGCAACCTCTGAGCTCAAAGCCACTTCCAAAACTGCG
>NW_008824544.1:1759506-1783053 GCF_000699105.1 Pygoscelis adeliae | reverse complement strand
TCTGTTTATCATATTAAGATACATTTTTTTGATGAAAAAATGCTAGATTGCAAGTGTAACATAATAGAACCAGCAAGCACTGCCAGCAGGTCTGAGGAAGAGAGAATAATTCAGAGATATTGTCATCCGTAGGCCAATTTATATTGTCAGACAGCAGGTTCACATTAGTCTCTGATGTCACTGCAATAATGGCATAATATAACGATTGAGCAAAGAATACCTGTGGGGTATATCTATACGGTGCGGTATATCTATACTTGTTAAAGTATTTCAGGATTAATTCAAAGCAGAATCAGAAGAAGCAGAAGACCAGGATTAAAAGAAGAGTGAGAAAATGGTGTTCATAAAGACTTCTGAATATTTTAGCCCTTGTTTTGTGATGATGAAGCAAGCACAATGTTGTATTTTATTGATTCAGTGGGTTCATGATTAAAATAAACCAATGTAGCAATTTAGGGGTTTTGTGCTTCCTTTTTTTTTTTTCCCCTCTAACAAGAAAGAAAGCTTTTTAACAGTTTCTCGCGGCAGGCATAATGTGCATCTGTGCTCTGATTTACTGCACATGCTGCCTTCTCTAGCATCATGTTAAGTTAGGGTATCAGCATGGTAGGTCACACAGTAGGAGTGACCTTTTGCTAATCACTACACATCAGTTACTACTGGCACACAGCTCATTACTAAGAAACCCTCCAACTAGCTGGCTTTCAAATCCGCTTACACTTTGATTTTTTTTTTTCCTTTTCGTTCTTTCTTTTTTCCCCCAGACTAAAGATTATACTTTTACATAAAAGCTTCTGTTGTGTAATTTTGTCAACTAGGGTTCCAAAGTCAAAAAGGCACCCAGTTAATTTTCCATGATTATAAAAGGAGCCTGAAAATTCATACTGAAGGTAGGCCTGTAATCTTGGGTTTCATTAAAAAGGTCAGAACATTTTTACTCACCACCTATTATTAAAATGTTTGAGGGCTGCCATTAATTTGATTTTTCAGGACACAGAAATCTCACTGGAAATTAGAATGTAATCCTGCTGTTGCTTTACTGACACTTTTCATAGGGTAGGATACGGCTGCAGGGACTAAGAGCTCTCCTGCAATTTACAATTGGTTACTTTGGACAAATGGCAGGTGACTAATGCAAGACAAACTGTTTGCACAACCTGGGAGCACTGGGTTTAATTTCAGTTTCTGAAAGAGGGGAGAAAGTGTTTCTATTGACGTTGAACTGTGAGCTGTCCCCTGCCAATACATCTGTCACATTTAATACACAACACTCCCCCCACCCCCAACAATGTGATTATTAGAGCTACAGAATTCAATAGCTTAAGAATACAAAACATAGCTGGAGCAAAATGAAATGGTTTTTAACTTACCGGCCATTTGCTGAATGCCGCTGAAGGCACCCAAGTTACTGGAGGAAGTTGCTTGCTGCAGGAGCTGCAAATTAACCACACAACACAGCAATCTATCTGACATTAATGTAACAAATGAAGATAAAACTAAAATGAGCTATCATTTCACATTTGGAGTATTTATGCTTTCCTTTACATTTATATAGTCTCTTGCTTCTGTCTATTGTTGGAATGAACATCCCTAGAGTCAATGCTGTAAATCCATATTAATGTCTAATCTCTATTAAGAAACACAGAGACACAAGGGAAACTCAATAACATTGCTGCTTTAAAACAATTAATCAATTTATTCTTTTTAACAACCAGGTGTTAAATCTATTTAAACCAACATAGCGTGACTAATTACAACCCTCTGTAGTCTAGTAGTTACCATAACTCATCTCTGTCAATCACGGTCCATTCTCCCCCCCCCCCCCCCGAATTCAGTTTTTTCTTTATCTTTATGAATCAAGCACACAGATACTCATTAAACTGGTATTTGTATATAACAATTTAGCCTAGCTCAGTATTAATTAGCCTACCTCAGTACTAATATATATTTTTAATTGCCAGGTAAATTGCTGTTTATAATTATATCACTATACCAAAGCATTGTATGCATACAAATTACGTATTTATACATACACAGTACATATATACAGATGCATCTATTTGTCTAACTCGGAACCATCAGGAACTCTCCAAGTTATCCAAAAGCTGCTCAAGCAGACCTCTCAACTCCAGAGCCACAAAAGGCAGAGGCTCCCTCTCAGCTGTGCTGCAGGGGAGCCTCTCTTGGCCATCCAGGACCTAAGACGTGCGGCTGTGGATTTCGGATTTCTCCAACAGGGGCAGCAGCTAACGCCTCTTTCTCATCTTACAAATGGACCAAGGAAAATACCATTTTAAATTTACGAGGAACAAATTCCTTTCCCCCGCCATCTTCACTTTCTGTACAAGTTAGTATGAACCATGCATGTTTAGCATTGACAGGACCATGCATTAAAGTGAAAGCCATTTCCAAATGAAAATGTGGAAAATTAGAGGACTGAACCACAACATTCTAGTTTAGAGGCTGCACCATGTAGATATGGCCCCTACAGTGTTCAGCTGCCTATCTGTCCTCCCCTGAGGAAGAACTTAAATTTTATTCCAGCTATAGAAAACAGGCTCTAATATTCAAAAGAACAATAAAACTAATGGAATCAAATTTTATTTTGCAGCATGAGTAAACTTTAAATGCTTGCCTTGGTCAGCACTGATATATCTTGAAATGTTTATTCAAATGCTATTCCTTGTTATTTATTTTTAGACCATGTGATAAACATACGGAGTTTTTTATATAGAAGAAGACATGCTACCTGTCCTGGAGGACTCAGGAATTTATTGCAGGGAGTTTACTATAGCTGATTTACCATGGTTCCAAATAAATACAGCATAATACATCCACCGCCTCTGAAATGAACTTACAGCTAGATATTGTGGTGTGAGTCCTCCAAGACCTGTGAGGTTTCCCCAAGTGGCAGTATTGAGCTGTTGCATCTGCTGTGCCAACTGCTGCTGCAAACGCCGCTGCTCCTTGTCCTTTTGGGTATCGGCAAACTTCACCACGATTGGCGAAGAGCAGCCCTGTGGTTAGACAGATCGGGAAAGACAGCAGTGTTAAATCCCACCGAGTCACCCTCGCGTTGTGAGCTCAGCCATGTCCCATAGGGCCACCAGCAATGGCATGACCTGATCGCTCACCCTCTCTTTGTGATTGGCATACGTAGGACCGCAAGGACTAAGATTTTCAGCTTCTTAGGAAAAGAGGCTATGGAGAAATTATTGATTCCCCAGTTCTTTTTATAAAGCACCTTTCCTCAGGCTCTCTTTTCCTTCCAGCTATCAAAACTGCTGCCAGAGACAGCCAAGTGTACCAGTCCTCTTTAATTAAGCTTCACAGTTGATGAGATGGACGTGATGCTTTGTCTGCAGTCTGTTTTCAAGGCATCGCCAAAGGGAGAGGTGTCCAACCTCCCTGCTGCCAGGGACCACACAGCCAACACCGCCCTGCCACCACGGTCTGGCTGTGCGGTCACTCTCAGTGCAGCTGGCTTGTGTACCCTATGTAAATAGACTGTGAGCAACCGATTTACTGCAGCACCCATCATCAGTGGTCCCTTTCATATCAAGGACCCCCAGTCCCAAGCAAGCACAAAGGGCGGTGCTGCTAGGACAATTCACCCACCTGCGGTCCGCTCCCAGGCACGCTTTGTATCAAGCACCCTTGCGATGTGAACAAAGGGCAGGATGCAGACCAAAAGTGACTAGTTCTGGTGATAGCAGCCTATTCCTGATTGCCACTATTTCTTCTATTGCTTCTATAAGCCTCTTGCTACGTGATATGGGAGGGTTGTAAGACACCTTAGGAAATAGGAAGGCTGTAAGAAAGAACTAGAGATCTGGTCTGCAGCCTGCTCCTCACCCACGTCTGCGGGACCCTGGGAAGAAGTGGGAGGTCATGGACCAGATGGAGTTTTGAGGTAAGCTGGATATTTCCTTTGGACTTCAGATAGTGTATTCCTGGGCAAAGTCACTGAGACAATGAGATGTGAATATGAAAGATGTCTCTGTTGCTCTCGCTCTATTTCCCCCCCCCCCCCCCCCCACGCTAACATATAAAAATACATTTTCATATTTTAACCTTTCAAGTCTTCATTTTTTCAAATCAAGGGAACAAACTATATACTGCAATGATTCAATTCTTCAAATTAATTCAAGCATTTTGTGAGTCATAGAAACTGTCAATCCATTGCATACTGTTTTCCAACTTCATAGGATCCAATGAATAATTTCCCTCCACCCGCCATGCTTTGTTACACTAATTTCTTGTCTAACTTCAATCTGAACACAATGGTAGGAGTGAAAGGTGACTCAAGTCCAAAAAACACAGCAGCACTTTAGCCAAAGTGTATAGCGTGGGATGGGGAGCGGGGTTATACTTAACCTAACTCTTTCCATGGCTGCTCTCACAACACTGTGAACATCTTCAGAAAAGTTCCTGTCCTCTATTATTTACAAAAAAGCAGCCGTGTACCTTTTCTCTGAAGAACCTCACACCAGGAGAAATGATAAGAATATTCACAATCAACAGACGAAATGATGAAATAAACCACAATAATAATCTCTTGTATGATCTCCCATCAATACTGTTCCTTTAGAATTATCTTAGAAAATCATCACTTGTGATTTATTATTCCACCTCCAACTCCTTTCCTGTGTGTTTCATTGTAAAAATGTCTTTCAACGTTTCAGTGAGGAAGAAAGGAGATACGTACCACTCCAGCAATCAAATAAAGATTATGAAGGAGTCAGCTTGTTACACAATTACCTCTCTCTAGTGATTTTTATACTAATATTAAAAACAAGACCCTTTTAAAAAAAAAGAAAGAAAAAGGAGCCAGGGGGTGGAGGGTGTGAGAGAGTTTTTTCTGGTTTCGCTAATAAAAAAAGCAAGCTGTTTCTATTTAATATGAGGTTTGGTAGCAATGAGCTAAGAACAACCAGAACTTACTGCCTTCTACCTAGATGTCCAGTAGAATCAAGTCTATTTCCAAAGAAATAGAAATGAATTTCAAAGGAAGAAATATTATATGGCTATTTCAGTTTTCAGTTCAGCAGCTCAGCACTCAACACTACAGCTGACATCATATTTATGAATGCTTAAATGTCAGTAAATTGTATAAAAACAATATCTCTGCAATTTATGAATCTATAATTCATTTTTTCACTGTCTGCTCTGTATTTTATCACTTCATAATTTTCAAGAGAGCAAACATTCTGAAGACTGAAATTATATGTAGCAAGTGGCTCTATATGAGAAAAAGGTTGTTATTGTTGCATCAGATTTACTCCATGATAACAAATTAGTGTCTTCTACTGGTGCTGCATTTGAATGCCTTAAACAAACAAAAAAACTCCACAGAAATGAGACAGAAGAGCAAAAACTATAAAGCAGCAATTATGTTTTTAAAATCAGTTGATTTAACCAGGTCAGAAAGTCAGGTGGAAAGAGTAGCAAGAGAATTCATTATTCTATGAGACATGTTCATTTGGACTTTAACATCCCCATTGTTATTTCTTAGCCCACCTTGAAAATTCATCTCAGTCGATGTGTGCCAAAGAACTGAAAATAACGAAATCAGAAAAAAAATTCTGCAGTAATTGGGTTGAAATGTAATTGTGTACTACATATTGTCCTCCCAGCTCACTTTTGTTTGCAAACAATGTGAAACAAGTGTCCAAGGACCACTCTTTCAGGCTGAGAGTTGATATTTAACACCAGCTAACCCAAGTTAACTTTTTGCTAGAAGAGTATGGGCAAAAGCGAGCAAAATTTTTTTGCTTAAAGAATTATTTCTGGTTTATGCTCTTCCATTTTCTATCTTGAAGAAGGCTCCCAGCACATACATAAGGTGAATCTCCTTTCCTCATTCAATGGCATGGTATCTCCACCCCATTTAGTGACATTTTCTTCCCAACAGCTGGTGCTGCCTTCATATTTTTCTTTGTGTTGGCAAGACAGGATGTACAGACTTTGTTGAGTCCCTCACCCAGAGACCTGGAGAGTGTACTGCTTCTCTCCAAGAAGGGACTCTCAGCCTAAGCTCAACTGACACAAAGACCCAGATGTTCGAAGTGCAAAATATTTGGAATTGCCTTGCCAATTTGGGGATCTCATTGATGACGTCTCTAAAGGTGTTGAGAAGTATTTTGGTCTAAGAGTAACTATCCTATAGAACTAATGTCAACAGGAGTATCACATCAAAACGCAGCTTCTTTTGGAGTGCTGCATACAACAGAAGAATGGGAGAATTTGTCTGGGAGGTATTATCTCTTTAATTTTACCATCTTCTGAAGCAGAGCTGTGTAAAATTCATTTTGCTAGACAGAAAAATACATTAAACACATGGAAAAATATAGGTAAAACGCAGTATTACCAATAAACATTTCCTTCTTACTTGGAATCAAACCCAGCAAAACATATAGGTCTGAATTAATGGAGCAGTGCATGGCAGACAAACTACTACGAGTATTATTTCAGAGACTCAAAGTGGCATTTTTTCACAATATACTGTCAGACTGCATAGATTATATAACATCAGCTTTCTAGTAAAGATAATTTCAATTATTCTCATCTCATTGGCAGATTCTCATCTAAAACTGTATACTCAGGGTCTAAAAATGCATTGCACTGAAAAGAAAACACATCGATTATAAAAGAAGCTCAACTAAATTCAAACGTGATGTTTGGAAAGACAATAGCTTTGCAATGCTGATATCATTACTTGTAGTATACAGGAAACAGTTAGTGACATTGTCATGCACTGGCTTGATTTTTATCTTCTCCTTCTTCTTCTCTGTCCTCCCTCCCACCCCTGGTGTCCCCCCTTGGCTTGTTACACAAAGCAGCTCAACGACATGACGCAATAATGATTGTTTAGCACCCAGCATGCTTTGGGAGACTAGAGCATTGCAAAGAAAAATCGCTGAGAAAAAAAAAATCAAAAGATCCTGGTGGAAAAATAAATAAAAAAAGAAACAAGTGCACATAACATCAATGCCACCTCTGTGAAAAATCATCACTACACGAAGATACAGTATACATAATACAGTATAACATGCACTCTCCAATGATAAGCTAGAAGATCCAGAGTAAGTAAAGACTTCATACTTGTGCGGTTTTTTGTGCAAAATTCTGAAAGACCATGACAAAAATCACAGACTGAAAAAAGTTTTGAGATTGCCAGACAAGCCGTGGCATTCGATAACCACTCCAAAGAACGGATCGTTAGCCTGCAGCTGTATTCACATTAAGTGAACAGGTTTAAAGTTTTGTGTGGCTCATCATGATAAAATACGAGGCCATAGAGGCAGTTTGGAAGGAAATCAAGAGCGTTGCTTGTGAGGGGCCAGCCACGATGGTGCTCTGCAGGAAGTGCCACACTTCGATATGGTCTGTCATCATTAGCATTTTTATTGGCTACATGAAGAAGGAGAAATTATATTAACTTAAAAAGAGATCCTCTTTGCAGAAAAACACATGCACTAGTAACTCAATGTGGCCAGGTTAAATCTCTTGAGCTTTTTCTCAGAGCAGCGCAAACCACAACACTTAAAAGTCTATTTAAAAGAAACTAAGATTTTTCTTTGGGGCTGTATGTATTAAAATTAAAGGTATTGTACTCATCAGATATACTCTGAGTATGACTGAGGAGCGGTATTCGCAACATTTTTATTTTCTGCTGAATGCCACTGGAAACAGGATCAAGAGCTGTGTTTGGATACCACACAGCAACCTTATTGTGCGCTTTCAGGTCATTAAGAAAAATAAGCTTCACAAAGAGAGGTAGAGTGAGTCGGTGAAAAGTTTAAATCTGTGATTGTCATGTGTCTGATCTGGCCCAGGAGAGCATGGCTTTACCATTCGCAATCATTTGCACAAAGAAAACAAAGAAAGGGCAAATGATACAGTACTGTACCTCCATGGTCTGAGACTGGTGCATGGCTTTGATTGCATTCTGTGCCATTGCCCTTGTAGAAAATGTGACAAACGCACAGCCTGTGGGAACAAGGGGACAGGGAGCAGGAAAGACAAAAAACAACAAGACAAAAGGGTTGGACGCTTGTTAAACCAACACAGTCTACGAGAACGGCCACAAGACGACACTGTTCTCAGTAGTACATAAAAATAAACAACTTCTCTAGTTTATTTATCGACAGTGCTGACTTGCTAATCTGACCATAAATGAAAGAAAAAAAATTAGGTGGGGATGGGTGAGGAGAAAGGGTTTTTTCATGTAATTTGTTCCGTTTTTTTTTTTTTTTTTTTTTTTTTTTTTTAGCCATTTTTTTTTTTTTTTTTAGCCACAGAGTTTGGAATAAGTAAGGCTTTTATGTAGAGTTTGGATTGCATAGTTTAGTCTATTCAGGCCATGCATTAACAAATGCTTGCTATGGCTTTTGTGCAGGTAAATTGTGGATAGTGAATAAGTGATTGGCATCACTGGCAGCTGAACTGGGAATTTAATAAAGGGGTCCATAATGTCACATATTTCCGTGATGCACCAAGAACAACCATACAAATAAGGATGAGAAAAACTCCACTGCGTAGCCTGTGACTAAGTGTGAAAAGACTCAGACAAAATTCAGTAATGCAGGTGGAATCTCAACAGTTAAGAAAATAACATATTAAAAATAAAAGTCTTTATGATTTTTGTTTCTCCGAGTCCTAGGTATCAGTATAATTCTTTGATCTATGAAAGCTACCACCACCTTGAACAATTCTGAAGCTATGTGCATGAATAACTAAAAAAATCACTTTTCTCCCTCCTCAACCTTTTAAATCGTAATGAAAAGCCAGTAGGCTAATGCCTGGGCTATTCTTCCACCCTTTTACTATTGTCAGTCATAGCTACACTGGGCACAGAACAGGTCAACTTTTTTAGTGCATGACTCGCTGCCCTTTTGACTAATAAAAACATTGCCTTCTGAGATTTACGTTTTATTCTTCATGCACCCTTGGGCATCTTAAAGAAAAAGACTGTGAAATTAATGCAGATTCAGGCTGATTTTGTAATAATACCATAGCACACTAAAAGCTTAGCTAAAGCAACACAGACTTATTTCACTTGTGATCTCTAATGACTTTAAAAGTGCATTGATTTTCAGCTCCCTTAGCCTTGCACAGTTTGAACTTAGGTTTCAGAGAATAATTTAGTGTTCCACTCAATTTCCTCAAAACATTATTATTATTACTACTTAAAAGATTTCCAAATGAAGCAAATCCAAGCACTGAGAGGCTAAAGCATATTGTCATTTTAAGAGCTAATGCATGAAAGCTACATTCTGGCATCAAAAATACAATATTGTTGCCCCTGTGGCCAATGGGCAAAATAAACCATTTTGCAATCCAACTAGCAACAGATTGTTTGGTTTATGCAAATCAATTTGAGACATAAAATACCTTTTCTTTTTTGCTCCACGTGTAGCTGGTAAGATTATCAAGTCAAGACTGTATTCACATTTTAATCAAACAACAGTAAGAGAAAGCAATGCCTGATCATTACCCAAAAGCACTACATCTAGTCATGAAAATAAAGTCAATGCATTTTTGCATCATGCTGTATTTTCTCTTTAATGTAAAGGCCCTTGGTACAAGAGAACCTAAGCTGGCTTATGTACCTGTGACTGATAAGTGAGCATGATAAAATCAGAAGTCAGAATTCTTTTACGCAAACTTCATGGCAGTGTTGTGACTCTACATATTTCTCAGGTAACGTAACAGCTGATGATGTCTTACTGCTGTTTAGCCACGCTATGTGTTGCTATACTATTCTTATTCAGCAATAAATTTCTGTCAAAGAAAATGATGTAACAAAACAGCTTTCTGTATGGCAATCTAGACAAAATGTGCAGTAGAAGGGTAAATAAACTACAGTACCTCCGCTAGATTCCATATTGCTGCTGTGCACTAAAATTAAAGAGGCCCAAATTTACCATCAGTCTCAAAGTAATCTCTCTTAAAAGCATTTCTGTTATTATCATTAACAGAGGAAATAACACCAAGGGTTTTCGTTTATCGTCTTGCAAATTCAATGGGGGATGAGCACAAATAGAGCTGTACTGGAGGGCAGGCAAGAAACCCCATACAGAGCCTTGAATAATATTGTTTATAATGGTCAAGAAACTGCTTCATTCACTTCTTTCGCTCTCATTATCCAGGAATGTGTACCATACTGACAATTACTGAATGGAGGTTTAGAATGCATAAGAAGCATGTAAAATGTCAACAAAAATCAATAAGACACAGTTTATGCATTTATCACAATTTCTACCCAGCAGTACTGCTGTAAGTAACTTACTGAGAGATGTTGCAATTAGCAGGTCTCAAAAGAAATGTGAATCAGCAGAGAAATAAAGCTGTGCTCCTCTCAAGATAAAGCAGACTCTCTCTTCCCTCCCTTAAGCTTTTTCTCTTTTTAACCACAAAGCTCAGCTGTTGGGGACTTTCAGTGCCCAATGCTACTGCAAAACCTCCCTCCTCGTTCGTCAGCCCAAATCCATTTGCGTGGATCCCGTTGCCTTTGTCGTGGAGTGAAAAGACCTTCGTAGCAGGTTTCTGTAAAGTGCCATATAGCGAGCTACCAATTTAAAAGAAACTTGTTCTCTGGGCAAGGGGAATGCCTGATGAATGAGGTTATGTGGCTTGAATATGAGCATTCGGAAACAGCATTCCACAGAGAAGACGGGACTGCATTTTAATTACGGTTTGCCAGCCAGAGGCTACAAGGCTAGGTCCCCTTGTTATCTCCAGTAGGCAGGCCATTTCCCACCGATGGACAGTGGCCATTTGCACAGTAAATACCCAGTTTGCCTCAATAACCAAGGTAAAAATTCAGTAGACAACTTTACTTCTAAATTATTTGATAACCTAGACCTTCAGTTGTTACCATCAAGCACCCCAGTTAAATGTTAGCTCATTTAACCATCTTTCCAGACATTGCTACATGTATTCACATTCAAGGGTTATTTTTTCAGCTACCAAACCTGGACACTCACACACAAAATTTATATATTTATTACGTGTGCACATATATTTTATTATGGGTGAACCATGGGATCCTTTCCTTTATGACCAGACTGCCACACTGGAGAGGAGCTAAGGCTGTATCATAGGATTCTGTCCACTTAACTCATCACTGAACTTGCATATATAATTTAGGTATTCAGAAAAGCTGTTCTTCTGAGATGTTTGTATTCTCTGCTACAGTCAATGGCAGTACCTTTCTTTTTCTATATGGGGTACATATGCACTTTAGGAGGATGGTTTCGTTGGCCACCTAGAATTTAATCAGAAGTTGTTGTCTAAGGACATTGGATTTCACTTGTTTAAGCCAGATGAGCTCTGCCTGAACCATCCTGTACTCTTGCTGCAGCAGTTTCTGAGGGGTTGGGAAAACCCTTTTCAGCATACTCTTACTCTCTATATCTCATGGATACAGGTGGTCTTTTGGGAACATACTGCCAGCTTTAGGACCGTAAATCACAATTAGAGAGGACAAGACTAATCAGATTTCATGCCTCATGGTGCAAGGAAACAAGAAAGATTTCCATGGCCTCTTACCCCATCCTATGAAACACTGCATTGATTGTAGTGCTGTGGGCCGAGGTCTTCCGGACCAACAGCTACAAGCAAATTATTTCTGTTCTACCATACTGAGTCCTGATACTCAATTACTCCCTTCTTACTAGAGCTATGGAGCTGTCCGGGAGAGAAAACATGGAAATGGGGATATTTCTACAGCTAATGCCTTGAAATTACTTCATTTTGTACTACCAGCTACCTAACCACAAAAAAAAAAAAAAAAATCCTTTTGTAAATACGGCCAACCTGCAAGTCACCTTGCAATTATTTAACACCTCTGGTTTCAAAATGTCAGGGATCACTAACAGAAACAAAAGGGCGAAAGAGAGAAAGGAGGTCTAAGAGTTTTAGGTTCTTCTCCAAGGCTGCCTTCTCACCCCCTACACCAGATAAATGATTGACTGGGGAAAGGCTTCTCAAAGTAATTTCCTCCTGCAGGCAGAATCAGAGGGAGGCACCCAGCCCTGTCACAGTGGAGATTTTGGAGCACATTATCGCATTTGCCATCTTGGCTGAGAGAACATCTAAACTCACAGGGCTGGTCCTTACCCCCCTCCCACCCCAAACTGAAAAAGAATTTTGAAGAGTCTGCAAAATCAGAAAAGCTTCCTCCTCGAACCGTGCCGTCCCAAACCTAGGGCTTGCTGTCTGAGCAACTGAATTATTGGAAATATTTAAAAAAGCTCAGCACTGCCCCATTTCAGCTCCCCCTTCACTCGATTCTTCTCATCTCAGGCTTTCGTAGTCTGTTTTGAAACATTCAGTCAGCAGTTCATGCGCAGTGTGACATAACATCAATACTTGCGAGCTGCAAGTGAAGTAGAACATTTTTAAGTATGGAGGCCTCAAGGTATGGGGTCTGATTTCATACCTACACAGGAAACCTCCCACATAAAACTACTGTGGTCTACCAGAGGTTTTAAAGCCCCCAAACCCTCAATGAAGCCAAAGGGAGATGCAAAACCCCTAGACATTTTTGAATCAGGCCTAGAGTTCAAAATGGAAGTTTAAAAACCATGGCTTTAAAGTTCTGGAGATGAAAGAAAGGCAGATGTAATCAATTTTTAAAAAAAAATAGTGACCCCTCTGACACAGAAGCGGGCTCAAGAGATTTTCAAAGTCGTCTGAGCAATCGCAGTACTACCTATGGCGGCTGCGGAGCTCGTGGTGTAATGGTTGCACTACAGCTTCCTAGTTCACCGTAAACAAAGTTTTCCTTCACTTTCTGTGAAGAAACAATAGTGAAAAGCTGCCAAAACACTCCTTCAAGAAGTATTTGGGATCCTCTGAGATGAAAGCCTCTATTTAAAGAAAAGATAAGGCTCGAATAAAAAGCTGTGGAAATTGAAGCGTGATAAAAATAAGCTCTAGTGTGTTAAAATATTTCTGGCTGAGACTGCAAAGTTGACTCTCCCTTTTCTACACTGTGCTAATATAGCACAGTCTGAAGGAAGGACCAGCCTGGGAAACAGCCTTCTAATGAAGACATCACACAAAAACCTTAGTGGTTAAAATACATTTCAGCTGCAAATTAAGACATCGAATTGTTTATTGTACAGATATTTGGTCATTAGGTATTGCTTAAGACACACAACAACAGGTCTGAGACCAAGTGCAACAACTCAGCCCGAAGTAAAGCGTTTTGAAAAATGCACAGTCAAGCTCTTTAGTTTATGCATATCAGGCACATAAAGGTAACAACAGGCACACCCTGTAAACATGCCTCATCTCTTTGGCTTTACTGATTTCTCTTGACTATCGACCAGATGACAGATTCTAGATTTTAAATTTCCTGAAGTTCATGGTTCCCTCGAAGCATTTCTAATTGGACAGTCAATTAACCACCCTGCAAATTATAAACTTCAGTAACTGGAATTTACACAAAACCAGAATCAAACAGGTACCAAAGACCACATTCTCTAACAGTGCCTCGATGACCCTCTTGCTAGAATAAAAATTCTTGTAGACTATTTCATTTCAGACTTCCCCCTGGGGAGGGATTGCTGCGAAGATGCAGTAACGGAGATCTGAGCTGTGGAGTTACTGGTTAAAGGCCAGCAGAGACACTGGTCACTTGGACGCGTTCAGTCCTTTTCAGCTTTGAAAGAGTTTCACCAGGGGAGAAAAGAAAATTAAATGTGCCGTAATGATTGGAAAAAATAAAAATGTTACCGTATTACAGCAAAAGAAATAAGGCATGGAGCTGCTTCTGAAGAGCAACTAAAAATACAGCACTTCCACCATGCTTGCTTCCCATCACTGATACACAAGTCAGAAGGTGGCCCCTAGTCCAGGCTGTTCCCATGGCTGACACTTCACGTTACTTTAGCTCACGAAGGAGCAGTAAATATCCATAAGAAAAAACAAACAGGCACAAAATCTCCTCACCTACCCTTCACTGCAATTAATTACGATGCAAATACTAATTTTCTTTTACTAAATGATCAAGAAAACCCCTGAATCTGAAAGTTATGAATGGATTTTCATGAAATTAAATTGTCTGACCATGGTATAACTCTCCATGCCATTTCTAACCTGCTCTTAAAGCAACGAAAGAAAAAAAAAAAATCCCTGTAATCAATGTCTGCAGAAATGTTCACTTGTCCCATGTGCCTGGCGACGTTTTGCTAAAAAATCTTAAAATAGGAGCCTAGAAGATGTAGGGATATGCATTTGGAGCTTTTCCACAATTTTCATGGTATATCCAACTGTCTGTACATGCTATTAGCAGGTTTTTTCAGTGCATGCTATTAACCCAGTTGACTTCTTTCTGGTATCTGCACTTAGCAATACAGCAGAATAATTTGCTGTGTGGTGCTCCTGTGATAAGGATAAGAGGATTTTTTTTATCATCATTACGGATGGTAATAATTCCTAGAGTGATACAGAGATATTGATCCACTGATCTAGAAAAAGCATTTTACAAAGGTAGAGGAGCATCACTATCCTTATTTTAAGGAATGGGATAATGGAGAGATGATGAGAGACCAACTCACCTACGGTCAATACAGCACATCAGTGGCACAGCTACAAATCAAACTTGGGTATTTCTGGCTATTTTTGCACACTCCAGCTATCATTGCATGGCCGTCTGTGTTGGCATTGGTGGTCATATAGACATTACACAGTGCTAGGAGTCAGGAGGTCTGAAAGTTTCCTTAAGCTGTTTACAATAAGTGATTTAAAATCTTAATCATCTGAGGCAGTTCACTTCTGCTTTTTCATGATAATGAAGCTTAGCACATGATACCACAATCATGAATTTTTGTAAAGCATACTTAGCCCTTCAGAAAAAGTGCTGGATTAAACAACCCTGCAGGCTGAATCCTTCTCTTTGAATAATGAATATAGTACAGGCAGTGGCAAGCTTCTTTAGATATTCCCATGAACCCTGCTAAAGCGAAGGCCAGCCTCCATGTCTGTTGAGTCCCTGGTTTCTTTATCTCTACAGCCAACAGGGTATTTTTATTTTTTAATGCTTTTCACAGCTAGGAATTACTCTCTGCCAGCCAACTAATTTCACAGGGACTATCCCAGAGCCTTCAGAAGGCAATGCCGTTTGGTTGCTGCCTATGTCTTGTAGCTGGCCAGAATATAACAAGTTACAGATATAAACAACAATTATTTCTTAGATGCAGGAGCGAACAACAGTGGGGAAAAAAAATGTCTCAAGGAAAAAAATCTCAGTTTCTTTAAAATATACTGCTCTACCACTGGCGCTTTTTATCGTTATTTTAGTCTCATTTTACAGATGAGTTTCAAACAGCTGACAATAGGAATTTGGAGTAGAAACGCTGATGGTCCATTATCAGTAGTGACAGCTATGGGTGCGACTTTATTAAAGTTCTGTCAACTCTTGGCTAGAAACTACAATAGAAACTCCCTCTCTCTCTTTATCTTAGCACTTATATCACACTCATCAAAAAGTGTTACATTTTCCCTTGATGCCACAGGATGGAATTTCTCCTTGCTACTGGAGCCGTGTGGCACACTACAACCCTACATCCTGCCTACGGGTTGACAGCAGACTGTTACCGTACTAGAGGTAAGGTTGCTGTTTTAGTGTAGACATGGCCTAAAAGCCAACTGAAAGCTTCTTACTCTTTACTAAGAAAAAATAAGTAGCACAAACCAAAACTGTTCTACTGAGCAGTGTAACCTGGAGCTATTCCTTGCAGCTATCTGCTGGTAATAAAGATTATTTGCCTGAACCCTTTAACAAAGCTTGAAAGTTGGCATAAATACCAATGAATATACTTTTCAAGCTCTTTCCATCCAAGATACCATGATGTGTACTTGTTATGCAATTGACAAGAGATGCCAAACAGAGTTTATTGGATCATATTTCCATCTCACTGCTGTGAGCACTGCGAGTTCCCGAAGGCTCTGGCATGGTGAGGACAGTGTTTTCCTAAGACAGTGACTATTTTTCATTCACCCGTCTGTGTCTGGGAGGGAAGCACATCCGGACGGGTGCTGGGAAAACAAATACTGTTTGTGGCAAAGGGAATTAACATCTTGGAAACAGTAACATGAATTAAAACTCGTTAAGTATTGGAACCTGTTACAAAGATTTAACTGTATAAATTCTCCCTCTTGCTTTATTAAAGCAGCTTTTCACCCTGTGCTTTTTCAGCCAAGCTCCCTCCACTGCAAATCTCCCTTAGCACTTTTCATTTCAACTGCAATACCAACAATTTTCCCAGCACTTTGCCTTCTCTCATGGAGTGGTGGTTTTTTGAAGCTGATAAACATCTGCCTGAAAACCTGGTTGTCACAGCTGAACTCATTTTCAAGTGTGAACATGGGTGTGTAGAAAGCAATTCAAGTTTAACAAGGCATGATGCATGAGGGCATGATAGAATATCAGTCGTGATTGTGACCGAAATAAACCCGAGTGGCAGAGAGGATACAGCTCTGCTACGACTACTGGTGTGTGACCTACCTGGACTGAGATCTTCAGCCTCCAGCAGGAGAGAGCAGCACATTAACTCTATGGTTCTGCTGGCCAGCAGACGACACTGCCCTGCCTGATACGTTGGTGACATGGCTTAAAAATCTCAGCTTCTGATTATTGTGAGATTGCTATTTACGGCAGAACAAAACTACCCTACCAAACTTACTTACCCTGCTGGATTTTATAATTAGCTTTTCTATACTTGTACTATGCCCAATGTCTGTTGAATAAAAGCAAGTATGCAGCGGGATTTCTATGAATCCCAGGAAAGATCCATTTCTTTGTTGGGTGATGCTGAGGAGTCAATTAAATCTTTTTGGGGCTCAAAACATCCGACGCCCAGATCTTGTTATTTCAACAGTTACTTAGCTCCTTTCCCACTTGCATCTTCCATCACCCCTTCCCTGTGTTACTTATAAAATGAAATCAGTGAAAATCAGAAATATTTATTTTGCCTCAATGTTGGGTCTAGAAGGATAATGACAGCACTCGACTCCATCAGTTAACATTCATTACTGAGCTGCAGGAACCAACCTCAGACCTTTCCCCTAGTCTTCTCCAAGGCAAAAAACATGATCCTGAATCTCTCCTTGCCGGAATGGGCTGCTGCATCCCAGCCTCAAAAGTATTGGGATCGCAGACTAAGCATGCATAAATGTAAGTGTGTAATTTTCTTGGGGCGCCCTATTGTCAGAGTGTCTTTTCAACAAGTCCTTATTATTCAGAGGTAGTATAGTAAGTGCTTTCAAGCAGTGCCATGAAATATAGGAATGCCTGCAACTTCCTCTGCTGAAATTTATAGGCATTTTAAAGAAGCTGGGCTGCACACGAAACAAAAAACCCCATGCACAAATTGTTGCACAAAATACTGCGGATCCTATAGCCTACTGGAAACAAGTAGATCCAAAAGTAAAGAGAAATATCTATACCTATACCTGTATCTATATGCAAAATGGGTACTATCATTTTTTCTGTGCCTTTTGAAAATGTAATAGAATGCATAAACTGTGCTTTCTATGTTTTTTTTTCTATAGAAATGGAAGTGATGTTTTTACAGCTCCACTTAAAATTACTTTACTCCCTGTGCCATTAAATGGCCATGGCTAGTACCACAGCATCCTTCCGCGCTGACAGACGGGGCTATCACTATTTTCTTTTTCCACTCAGCACCACCTGGCACTGACTTTTTGAGAAGGTTCATGCTCCGAGAATAATTTCAGGTCCATATACCATGGAGTTAATACGCAGCCTGGGTCATCAATATACATTTATTCTTTTCAATATGTTTTCAGAGGGCCTTTCCCCAAAAGGCACTCTTCCACTCAAAAGGGATCACCGGCTATTGAAGTCTGTACTGCACTTCATTTCCAAAGTTCAGGTCAGCCAGTTGACTGCTCTCGGTGATGCTGCTTAACACCTCTGCCCTGGTTTTGGGTTGTGATAGAGGCACAAGCTTTAAAAGCTCTTTTTACAAAGTTTTGTCCAGGCAAAGCTCTCAAGTTCAAGCTAACCTCTTTGTTTCTGAGTTACAGCAGGCCTATGTTTTGCATATAGTTATAGAAAACACAGGAATGGAGGAGATAGTGCTACAACATGGGCCAGTTTCCATGACCCTGTATGCCTTCAAGCAGTCATTTACAGTCCATTTTTTTTTTGGCCTTATGCTACAAAGCAGAAATGGGGTCAGGGAAGGATCTTTGATTTTGTGAGAGCAGAAAACTGAGGGTGTTTTCTCAGGGTGCAAAGGAACCTTTCCAGCTGACAAACAGGGAGATAACACAAGTTAATATGTTGGCACCAAGACCTTTCTGACACTGGAAATAAAAGGTGATAATTTCAGTCACTGTGAAAAGTTCATGTGGATACCTTCATCACGTGGGACATATTACAGCGTAACCTCTAGCTGCAGACAGCGGCTATGCCTACCCTGGCTGTGACATACAGCTCCCAATTAGCACTTAAGGAAAGAGACTTTACAGACTGCACACTCACCTCTGCTCAGCCCATCCGGTCCCCGAAGGATTCTGCATTCTTCTATCTGGCCGAACGGAGAAAACATCACCCTGATATCATTCTCATTACACTTCTTCGAAACCATTCCTATGAACAATTTTCTGTCTTCCACAGCTAGAAGATAAAAATAATGAATGAGCAAAGGCCATTTCGTCTTTTTCCTGTGATCAATGCTTCATTACCACATCAAACCAAGCTCCAGTCATGTGAGTCTGGCTCTGTAACTGAAGACAAGTCCTAAGGCAAACACTTTATACTTACAACCTCCCTTCCCCCTTCCTTCCCCACCCTAAATCTCTCATTTTTCTTTCTCTCTCTCCTTTTTCTAGTGGTGCTTGCAGTTTATATACCATATTAATTGGCTGCCTTAGTCATGCTGCATATGCCTCCCCATCATGGCTTCTAAGAGAAAAGCATCCTCTGTTAGAGAGACTTGTAAAGATACCTTTGCATAGATTTTGCTTCAGATAAATTCCCTCACCTTCCTCATGTATGAAAGAAATCATGACAGGAGTGAGGGTGAAGAAGGGATTGTGCACGTAATGATATGAGCTAATGAAAAATAGTCCTGAGAAATATTTTGAGAGAGAGGCTCCTATCTGAGCTTTCAATTTCAACCAACTTAATGCGTGGCACTCGAAAGGCAGATGTGTAACAACTGCTCTGGAAAGAGAATGCATTGAATTTTCCTGCTTTTTTTCAGACTGACAGAGCCCTCTCCCCTCCAAGAGGACACAAAGCATATTCCAGGGCATTGCTTTAACAAGGGGGCTGCATAATGCTTTCCCAGAGCCAAACCCTTTGAGTCATAATGAAGCTGAGTTTGCAAAAAAACATGAAAAAGGTGCTTTACCTGAACTATTAGTGGAATATTTCCTGCCTGAATTATCACCAAAATCAGCAAAAGCTAGACTGCTGCAGCAGGACACATGCAGTCCTGTTAATGAAACTCAAATTTACAGGACTAAAGCTGTGGACTCTTGTCAAAAATGAAACAGGTCATCAAAACTTAATTCACCCTGGAAAGACTTAAAAGTGTTAACACATTCTCCCATCTATATTTAACCAGAAATCTAAGTGCTTATTGTACAGTATATACACCAGTGCTTTCTTCTGCTCTTGAAATGGCATGTAAATCCAATTCACTGTTAATGAGCAGACTGTCAGAGTTTGCAGGGAAGCAAAGAGAGAAGGAAAGCTTTACTCCAGAGAGACTGCAGTGCACTTACTTATTTCTATTATTGTGCAAATTATTTTTGTAATGAAGTATTTTCATTTCTGGGCTTACAAAAAAAAAAAAAAAAGAATCTCCCCTTGCTCCCCAACTCTCTCTCTTGTATTAGTACGACTTTGTCAAATGGAATAAATTGCAGCTGAGGAAGAAGAAACTGCATCTCTTTTCATAGGATTTTATTTGTGTTGTACTTCAACACTTTAAGTGCATTTAATAATTTCAACAATAAAAAGAAGAGGTTCATGCTTATTGATCATGAGAGGTGTTGGAAGTAATCTTTTCCTTAGAATCGCTGAGTTTAAAAAGTAGTTGTAGTTTTTATACAAGCAAGCATCAAGACCGTGCATTTTTCAGAATCCAAAACAGAGACCAGCCCCTACAATCCCAGCTTCTCACTCTACAAGCTTGCAAGAAAATTGGCGTGAATTTAACACCCAGGAGAAGTTTTTCTCAGCAGAGATTCCTCAAGACTCAGTATTTTCATTCACTCTTTATATTGAGGTTCCACATGCAGGTTAACGCTCCAGGAAGGGTTAACAAATGATGAATGCGTGGGATAAGCCAGTTATATACAGATCAGGAGCTGAATATGCGGGATTGCAAATAAGACGTGCAAGTTGGGATTTTTTTTTTTAAATATATATGTATTTATGTCTTACAATGAAACTTTACATCTGATTCATAATATATAATTGGCCTTAATGCTGCTAATAATTATTTTAAGGATGGTAAAACTGAATTGCCTTGCTCACAGCCACAAGGAGAGTCTAGGTGGTCACTTTTGCTGGTGAAAGGATGCCTGTAACTTGGCTGCTTACAATTCCTATATTGCCCTGAGTAATCTCTTTGAGGAAGGTCCCTGGCCAGCCTGTCCCCTCGACAACAGCCACACACTATGGCCAGGCTGCAGGAAAGGGTATGAGGCAAGGGACCCAGCTGGGCTGCCAGGTCTCCGTACCACAAACTGAGGTCAGGCTGGGGGAAGCCTTGGTGCCAAGCACTGGTCCGAGCATTGCGTCCTGCTCTGTGTTATGAACCTCTTAACTTCTGCCTGTGTGTCAGCTAGTACCAGCCAGTTTAAATTTGGGTTGATTTTTGGCTTGAAATACAGCGTGGAGGTCTATCCTAAGGGTGACTAGATCCCAACCCTCTCTTAAAAATAGCTGCTGGTGGAGTTGGAAAAATGCCTGCCACGCCATCCCAAAGGAGGTCCCTTGGGTCCTGCTTAGGTGTAAGGACAAAAACTCAAACCAAAGAGATTCACACAGAGATTCAAAAGAAATGAGATGCAAACAGGAAGGCTTTGTTTTAATTTTCCAAAGAGTAGCAGACGACAAACTCCCCACCGGCCTTCTTCAGTTTCGCTAGTGAACCTATAAATATGCCATTTAACTAACATGATTTGCAGGTTTTCAGCTTGAGGGTGATTTTATAGTAAATTAAACATCCAGCTCCTGTGTACTGTACATCTTAAAAATGCAGATTTCACGAAGAATGCTCAGAGTACAGAAAACATATTGGTATGATGACGTGCTCTGCATTCAGTGCTATTAGTCAGTGCTGATCAGTGTTGAAGCTTAAGAAAATTGCTTTTCTTTTTTTGGCTGGGGGCCCGGCATAAAAAACATTTAAAGGGACAATTGTCAGGATCAAAATGACGTTTTCACTCCATCTGATGGAACATCTGATATTATTAGGCTGAAAGAGTTTTTAGTGATACATTCTCACACAGAGAAAGGAATGCTTTTTCACCTCCGTAAGACTGGCTGTCTAGATTTGTTTCTGCATTTTTGGTCAGCCACTTCTTTCTTTCTAAAATGAATTCTTACCTGCCATGCAGGTATGGTTTGAGAATCAAATAGACAACGGACTGCAAGAAGTACGGGTCAAACCTATTTAGAGGTTAGCAAACTTCCCTTTTGATCAGCCAAGCCTGCTGATTTGCCTGTGTGTGTTGGGTTGCTGCCATAGACTGTAAAATGAGGAGCCCAATGTTAAACATGCATGACCCAAGAAAGCGTCAAGATCGGGAAAGGCACTACCCGCTGCTGGTTGGAGAAAGGATGGCAGTCTAAAGCCATCTTGCCTAACTTTAGTCATCCAGAGTTTTGATGTCCAGTCTTAGTCTTAGCTAAAATGTTATGTTGTCGATGCCAAGAGATCAGCTCCTCCAAAGTGTGACTGATCTCATCTCACCCAGCAAGACGGTATGGCTTGTTTTATGGGAGTCTCTCCCTCACCATTGACAATAGATAGGGCTGTTACCTTCCAGCCAGCTCCCAAAACTTGGTCATCATGACAACACGTAGATGTCCTGAGCTCCAGTTGCAGGGACAGGAGGAGTAAGTGAGCTCTGAGGGACTGGACAAAGCTTGGGAGCTGGGAGTGCTTTGGGCAATAAAAGCAGGCAGGAGAAGGCTGGGGGGAAAGATAACAGGGCCCAAGGGTCAGCGCTTGTGTGCACATTGATAATTGTCTCTCCCACACTGGGAGTAGGTTTCAATAATTCAAAATCCAGAAAATTAATGAAATTTTTTTGCCGAGTGTTTGATATCATTATTTCCAGACTTTGCTCATAGGCCTAGTTGTACTTTCTGGCTATTTTGCACCACTCTGGGGACATGAAGTAGATGCAACTGTCCGTAAGCAGCTGGTAGGATGGGGTAGCTGAGTGCCCCGTATTGGTGAAGCAGAAGCAGCCAGGTCACAGTGAACAAGGCCTGAAGTTCTAGTTACATGAAGGAAGGTGTGAAACTGCACAGTATCTCAATTAAATATTTATGGGATTCACCTCTAATCCATCCAAATATATTACAAACACAAGTCAGCTATGTTGCCCAGGCAGTTCGTGCAACACATCCAGAGCTAAGCCTGCTGGATTTGGGGTCAGAATCTTTTGCCTGAACGCAGGAACCCTGCATGACGAAGTACAGATATCTGTTTTAAGATGAGATGAGGTGTTCTTGTAACTCCATCAAGACTAGCTCTGCAGTTACTAGCACGGGTGCCTAGGTATCGTGTTGGAAGCCAGAGAGCTACGTTAGCCATCAAAAGTTATCTGAGATGCAGTCTAGCTCTGCTGAGGGGGGCTTCTATCAAACCAGACCCTGCTGCCTTCTGACAGCACTACATCCAACCTGCAGAGTAACATTCTGAAGGGTCTAATATTTAGCTTTACTCAATTTCCTTCAGTAGTGAGCATTTCTTGCAGGCTGTATTAGATCGCTTGTGGTAACCCAGGAGAATAAAGGAGTAGAGATTATTTTCTGTACGCTACAAAAGAATTAAACCCTCTAATAATCACAGGAAATCTCCTTGAAGATTCAACAAACTCTCCTTTTCTCTGTTTTAAACCCCAAAAATTCTGTCCTGAAAAATCACAGTTATATCCCTTTATTATACATTTTTGAGGAGTCCAGTCAGTTAAAGAGTGCATTTTCCATCCAGAAGTTGCCTTCTCTTTAGAGAAAACCAAGAAATAGTTAATTACGTATAAATTTTTTAATGTTTTTTTTCATCCAGAAGGGAAGGGGGGAAAACAGATTTTTTATCCCTATTTGTAAGCCTGTGAAAAACCCTTGCATACAATCTGTCAAAGTCACACCTGGATCTGGAGCTGCCTGCATTAATTATCAACTTTTCTATGTGTTAGTGCTAACATATGGCATTTAATTACTCCCTCCAAATTGGCAAAGTTGTGCCACTTACAATTTCAAAATGATTTCTTCAAGTTTTCACTAATAAAATAAATAAAAATAAATTATAA
>NW_008824544.1:1756054-1759454 GCF_000699105.1 Pygoscelis adeliae | reverse complement strand
TTTCTTTTTAAACAGAGAATTTTGTCATTTTCCTGAAGTGGTGATGCTTTGATCCATTTAAGAGCATACTGTCCTCAGGATATGTGCCTGAAAGTATTGACTGTATTCAAATCCTGATCCAAGGAGCATTTAAGTATTTGCTAAATTGTAGCATGTTAATGGCCACAGACAACTTAAGAGTCAAGCATGTGTTTATGTGCTTTTCAGCATTAGAGTGCAGGAACCCTCTTTGTTTGAAAAAGGGAAAATATCCTTAAATGGACAAATACTGTGAGTGATTAACAGCTGAGATGAATCTAGCAATGGTAGAGCCTTCAAAGTCTTGAAACCATGCTTTTCTGGCAGGTAATCCTTAACCAAAACTTTGTAGATAGGTTAAAATAACCACCTGGCAATACAAAGGTGGTCAGACTAGACCTAATGGGTGATCAGAACAGGACACACTACAAAATTCATCATCTGAAAATCTTTCAGGGATGTTACATTTCTCAACAATAAAAGTCTTTTCAGAATCCTCCCAGGCAGACAAATTAATTAGATCTAAAGGCAAGTCTTTCCCCATCAACTCTAGCTGCTAAAAGCTCAGTGGAAGAAATTAAGCTTTGTTTCATCTGCACGAGCAGAGAGATGACTCAGACACACAACCTATTGTACACAGGGGAGGAATGGAGATGATGGCATAGATCTATCAGCCACCCAGTTCCTACCCAGAAGAAAACAGATCTTCAGGTTGCTAATAAAGTCCTAATTCTGTGGAAGTGCCCAGGCACTTAGACAAACGTGTGCAGGAGGTGCCTCTTCCATACCCATCTCCCAGTTTCCATGAGGTGAGCTTGGCCTTTTGTGCTAAGGGACAGGTTTCTGAAGTGATGCCTACATCTAAAGACAGGAACAGTGATGGGGAAGGAGGAGCATTTTATCCTGGTACTCCTGGGCTTGGATGCTCGTTCAAACCTTTTTGCAAGGGACTCAGGATGGGGAGGGGACATCTTATCACACAGCAAATACTGTTCTTTGAAAACCTCTGTAAGATGAATGAGGGGACCTCTCCTTCCTCCCTGTGGAACTTGAACGGGTCTCTCAAGACTTCACAAACGTGTGCAAGCTCAGAAGAATTGTAATGAGTGTTCAAACTCTCCTATGTGTCTTTCCACAAGCTATCTGGACATTTTGACCAAGAGAATTTCTTAAACCTCTTTGAAAATTGAGAAACACCACTTCACTTATAAAATGTAGTGGGATCTTCCCACTACTCAGAAATCAAAGGGTTTCAAGCATTCCTCAAAAGCTCAAACACCACAGGTCATGAAAACCAAGATGCCCTGGCATGCTTCCTTTCTTTTCCCCTTTGAACTTATCAATCTGGTTGAAGAGGTACAGTTTACAATTTGCTGTTGACACAGATAATATACCTCTCAGATGGATAGCCTGAAGCATATGGGAAACACGTGCCAAACAGGCCTCCGCATTCCCCATGCTGCTGTTCTTTCTCTTTTTGGCTCTCCAAGCTGCTTGCAAACTCTCACCTCCTCCACGGATCCCACGCCTATGCCCTGTCTTTCCAAGGAGCTGCACCATTGTTACCATCATCATGGTATTAGTTTGCCTTCTGTTTCCACAGTCATTAGAAAAGAAGAGTTCACCACCCCCAGAACACGCTACCAGAACTATCTACACCCTTCAGGAGCCTAAATTTAAAAAGGTATTTAATTTGACAATTGCAACCTCTGATCTGTCGATTTTTTTTCCCCAAACTACAAAGGCAGACAAGAAAAAAAGGCAAAAAAAAGCGCCAATCCCTCATAATTTTCATGATAGGGATAGGTGCAAGAGAATACTCTGAAGATTATGAGTATTCCCACAGTGCAGACAGAAGTGTCATGCAGATAATCCTGGTCTAACAGCAGCAGCGAGGAGCTAACCTACCCTGCTTTCCAAGCAGGTGCTGTTTGCAGAGCAAGACAGAATTTGCACAATTCCCTGTAGCACTTTGCCAATATGTTCAGTCTCCTTTAGGAAGAAAAACTCCAGGCAATGAACAAGCAACTCATTGGGAGTCTATTTTGGCCCATTGCCTCTTATTTTTCTAATTTGCCAAGGAACTTGAGGTGAAATTTATCTTTGAAAGAACAACCCATAGAGGCTATACTTAGTTCAGAGGGTCCAGGCCAATGTTCCTGTACTCAAAGGAAAATTTTACCCACTGCAGGCACAATAAATACTAGGGAGTGAAGTTTGGATTCCAACAGCAAAATTCTCCTTGACTACAGTGGCGCTTCAAAAGTTTGGTCTTCCTGCCCATGCAGGCACCCTGGTCTCTCTTCTGAGCATTCAAAGAAAGCCACAAATCATGGCTAAAACTCAACCCAAGAGAGAGGACACTACTCCCTTACAAATGGGTGATGGCTCAAATTTCCTGTACTTGTGGCCAGTTTTGTTTTGAAAGTTGTCATAATAGGAAAGCTAGCATAATGTGAAGTTTTAATTTCCTTCCAAACTTTATAATCCTTGGAGAAGCCTGAAAATGGGATGCACTACAATTAGCAAAAAAGAAGCCTTAAAAAAGCCTTGCGGAGAGATTTAGAGCCCAATCATAATTTACATTTGCAGGTATGTAGATCTCTAAGTGTACGGCTTCTGCCCTGATTACTAATTAATGAGGTGCAAAGATGCCTGTTGGAGGAACCAGCTCTGATTATGTGGGCCTTATGGGAAAATGAAGCTCTTGCAATCTAAAAAGGCAGATGATGTCTTTAACATATATTTTAGAAAATTACAGGAACAAATCAAGGGGCAAAATATACACATGTATATATTTTTAAAGAATCACACACAGCCAGGCTGTGTTACCATCCGATTATCTTATTTCCTTGAATATACAAACCTGGCATGTTTAATAGATTTAGCATGCCATCTATTTTGCATGTCATATACATCCACTTAGGCAGTACCCTAGTATTCTGAATGGATATTACTGTCATTATAGCATTCATTTTACAATTGTTGAGAGGAATAAGTATACAGAGAGCTGCAAGGTGGGTTTCCCAGTTCAGAACCAAGCATATGATTAAAACCTAAATTTGGCTGAGATTCAGAACAGCGTCATTCTATAAAAAGGAAGTTTAGGCAAATGTTTAAGGCCCATCAGCTGCTCACAGGGTTTGTTAACATGGTAATGTTTTTTTTCTTTACTTTTTTTTCTTTTCACCATTAAATTTTCATCTCCATCTTATCAATAGCAGGTGTTCCTGCATCACCTTGCTGCTAGGAGAACACAAGGGAAAGATGTACGTAGCGAGGTAGACCGTGACATACAGCAAGTACAAGGAAGACCATTTTTCAGAACATTTCCTTCCTCCTTTGAAGCTGAGGATAAATGGGAGTTCAGAGCAGGTCAACG
>NW_008824544.1:1732975-1756021 GCF_000699105.1 Pygoscelis adeliae | reverse complement strand
AACTACCTCGTATCGTTTTCACCACACAAGGAGTAAAGCAAAACCTCTCGCAATGTTGTGTTTGCTTTAGTTTAAAGAGAGTCACAATTAAGTAAAAATAAATGAAACACATACCATTTGACTTTTCACTGTCTGCGGGTTTCATCTGAATAGGATGATGCATCTAAAAACAAAAACGAAAGAGAGTAAGGCAGGTTGGATAGTCATAAAAATCAAGAATCATGTTTTTAATGAAGGGCTTTAAGGATACGTGATTAATATTAAACATGTTGAAATGATATAAATTCAAAATAACACTACATTATAGGCTTTTAAGAAAAAATAAAATGGTAAAGGAGCATTTTATAACCAGGAAGATTAAAAAAAATAGATCATTGGGCCCATGGGACTCATATAAAACTTTAATTTGCTGTATCTAGTTTCAGAAGACCTCTAAAGTTACAGCCCTCATTAGTTTATGGCATGCTGGGTTTCTGTTTTACCAACTTTTTTTCCTTGAGCTCAACCACTGCCAAAACCGAGATGGAATTTTCAAGTAATTTAAGAGCTAGAAAGCATTTCAAACATACTCAGAGGAGTTGAGTTTGACAAATGAACTTTGCTTGTAATTAAAAAAACATGTGCTGATTCTTTCAGGACTGAAGAGGAAGAGACTTGTGCTTCCTGTAATAACTTCCTATAACTGTTTAGTATCTCTTTTTTTTTTTTTTAAAGAATACATTATGCATTCATTCATAAAGCCTCCATCACAACATGGCACAATTCTGGCTTCCATAAAAACTCCTAATACTTTTTCTTTTTCAACCTCTTCCTCCATTCATGTCCTTCTTACTGCAAAAGAAACCAATCCCTGTGTGCAGCATGCTATGCTGAACATGACATGGCATCCTACCTCGGCACACTCGGTGTGGTGTGTCCTCAGCTTTCATTATGCTCCCCCCGCATTGAATTGTTGATAACTCCAACAAAATTTTTACAAACGGTGTTTTCTGTTGCTTCAGGAGCAGCAACACAACAGTTGAGCTCCCTCAGACCGGGCTGTGTGCATTTTCCACTGGACATTGGTTATAGCCAGCCCTGTGTCCACTGTGATGGATTCAGGGGAAATTTGTTACAGCTTCTCAAAAGCCTTCAGAACTGACCTCACATTGAGTTTCAATGTGGGAGATGTTTAGGCTTGCAAAAAGACCTACTTTTATTTTCTTCCATAGGGGTCTACAGAATTGCTGGGATTTGACTGCACAAACCTTCCGGCAGCAGCAGGGCCACTGCCTTTTCTTTCCTCAGCAATTCCTCACCATTTCACATGAGCATGTGAAAAAATCTATGCTCTTTCTGCTTTTGTATCATTTTTCAGTGCAGCAGAGCTGGGTATTGCCTGAAAATGTCAGAGGCAATTCCTTTTTTTTTATAAAAGACTATTATGGCAAACTGTGGGAAACAAAAACAGCTGAGCAGGAGAGAACATCCATGCGCTCATATCAAATGTGCTTTCAAAGCAGCACAGAAAACCAAATCTGCATTGCTTTTGGTGGAGTCACTTAACCTCCAGGGACACAGTTGCTAGATTCTTTAGAAAATATAAAATATTGCTGTGAATGTTTCCGTAAGATTTACTCAAAGTCCAGAACGCTCCCTGGCCCCGCAAACCAATGCATTCCTTGTACTGCTTGCAAAACTCCCCACTGTGCCCTAAGGAAAAGGCAAAGCCATGAGGAGATGTAGTCACCAGGATGCATAAATTTGCTTCCATTTTAACAATTCTGTTCTCTTTGAATCATTTGTTTCCCAAATGGACTTTAATAGCCCAGCACTTGTCTGTCACCTGTCTTACTTGATCGAATTTATAGAAAAAAGGGAACTTCTATTGTACTCTATCTTCTTTAACTAGTGCTTAACATTTATCCTGGCATCAACAATACATTGGGGCACTGCAGGAGACTTCAAATTCATGGGAATGTGATGCAGCATGTCCACTCAGCAAGCAAAAAGTGAAAGAAGAAAAAGGGTGTAACTTGCTCCATGAGACCGTTGCAGGTATTGACATCTCTGTGGAGCAACGGAGTGGTGAGAAAATAGAGGAAAGAAAATTGAGTATTGTAAATTTGGGAATATGCAGGTTATAGAAGAAAAACCCAACCCAAATCCAGACCTTACATAGACAGAGAATCTATTGCTCTATCTAGCTGCATTTATATGCCCCTAAGTGGAGATATTTTGAATAAAGGTAATACTAACAACATTAAAACGCTTTAACTTTTCAAACTGCCTGAACCAGAGAAGCCAACTTTAGACCAAATTCATGTGAAGAAGTTATTTTTGCAGCCCCACAGTCACAATATAATGATCAGTGTTACCTGACAAACACAGTTACCACATCAGAAATCATCCTCTTCTGTTATGCATAACTACCCCAAGTTCATTAAGTCAGTAATCTGTTATGTCGGCAAAGCAAGAGGGAAGATTTAACAAGACACTTCAGCTGGGTTTTGACTTGATTTCAAAGGTTCCTGCTAAAAACCCCATGGTCCAAATTCTTTTCGCACCAGCAAACCAAAGTCAGGAGCAATGCCATTGTGCTTAACAAAATTATATCGGTGCAAAACTAATAAAAGATTTAGATCCGGCCTGGAGGGTTTAAACCACAGAACACCCATGGTAAAATGGATGTGATACACAAACATGGCTTTGGCGAAGAGCAAGGTGGAAAAACACGTTACTGACAGTTTCCTAACACGAGAGGGCTCGTGTTGAAGCTTGTTTAACCCTGACCATCACCAATTGATACATTAACAACCTTTAACACTAGATTCAATAAAACATGCCATTTATAACCTGAAATGGGTTTTACAGAGTCACTGGTTCGCATCTCATTATTAAACTCATTGCTGACCTCTAGAGACAACTGCCGTGACAATACATGTTATAAGCTCTCTACCCATAAAATATTTAAAAGTAAGGAAAGGAAAGGAAAGGAAAGGAAAGGAAAGGAAAGGAAAGGAAAGGAAAGGAAAGGAAAGGAAAGGAAAGGAAAGGAAAGGAAAGGAAAGGAAAGGAAAGGAAAGGAAAGGAAAGGAAAGGAAAGGAAAGGAAAGGAAAGGAAAGGAAAGGAAAGGAAAGGAAAGGAAAGGAAAGGAAAGGATCTCAAGGAAGTGTGCAGTGAATAAGAAAATTAAAGGGGCAGAGACAAAGGCTAAATAGGCACTATCCTTTCACTCTACAATGAGCAAAAGAGAAAATAATCTGTGTTTTATGTCTTGCTTATATAACTGCAGGCTATATAATAATAAAATAGCTGCGCTTTCTGAGGCCCTGCAAAAGATTATAGATGATATAAACCTGTTTCAAATTAGATGCCACCCACTAGAATCATGTAATCTACTGAAATGAAGGATTTCATGTCTTATCAGAAAGCTGTTATTGTAGCTATACATCACAAAGCCATACACTTATGGATCTCAAGGTAAGTGATTTCTCAGTATGTCATGTTGTCACACAGAAAAAGAGGAAACACTTTCTTCCGTGCTTGAAGAAGCTTTGCTTATAAAAATACAGTATTTATGAATGCACAGTTGCAATTAATAAATAGGCAAGAATGAGAAATGTAACTGCAGTAAATAATTTCTAGACATTAATGTCATCCTGTGCTCAGACCCTATAGTAAAAGAGAACAAACACAGCTCTCTGGCAAGTTCTTTCTGAATGTGGGCAGCTTCCCCTGGCAAGCACTGTGCATGGGGATATCGAAACCAGACTGGAGAACAGGCTGTAAGGAATAACCTCTCCTTGGCAATATTTTAGAGAACTCTACGGGATGCAGTTGTATCGACCTACCTTTCCTATAAGCGCTCTCTATCCAAACACACCATCCACCACTGTTTTACTACTGAGAGGAGCAACCTTGCCTGTTGCCCAAGGTTGCGTGGTGCCTTGCAGCAGCGCTGGCAGCAAAGTGGAGGCTCCATCCTCTGCCTGCGCTGTCACGGAGGCCATGAAAAGCCCGAGGCCAAGCACATCACCGCTTCTCCTTGGGTGCATCCCAAGCAGGGGTGCTGATGTGGTCCATGGGAACCAAAAAGGAAAAGAAACAGTTCTCAAACATGCAATCCTGAAACTCCCCCTGAGATCAATGGGAATCTGGCTGCTGGCTATGTTGAGGGCAGCAGCAGGACCGAGCCATGGCCTAGAATTACAATTGACTAGTTACATCTTTTTCCCCTCTTTTTCCTGAGTACATCCCACCGTATGTACATTAGAGAAAAAAACATAGCCAAGCAACCCAAAAACCTCTCAAAGGCATGCATCCTCTCCAGCTTTAAAGCCTCAAAGTCATCTTTTCGACAGTAATAGCGCTACCTATTTACATTCTTGTCAAAGCCATGTGACATCTGCATGGGAGAAAACAAGCCGGCTAAGAGTCTATTTCTGGCAAAAATATTGCAAGGAAATTAGATTAACCTGGGTGGAATTCTATCTGGGAATTTGGAGTCTGTCGTGGTGATTAAGTCATCATTTCTGTCAGATTACTCTAATCGGCTGTCAAATACGATTCCACAACCCCATCTGTAACTTGGCATCCTCGTTATTCAGTCAATGTTACCTTCTGTATACAAAACAAACACCAAACAAGGAGGTGTGTGCAGCCTAGCATTTAGCAGAGTCATTAGCTGTGATTACTATTGTGTGCTTGCACATTGCACGAGGCGATCAGCTTACGGCTTGTTTTATTTAGTCAAGGGATGCTTCAAATCAGGTGTAATCTTAAGCCCACAGCACTAGGGGTGAATGGGGAAGAACTGTCTCCAGGCACGGCCGAGCATGGGATTGGCACGCTCTGAGTCACCGCCGCATCACCAGCGATTGCTTAAATCTCATTTCAGAGTTGTCAGCATATTTGGTGGAAAGGCTTTTGGGCACCTGCTTTCCATCCATTTTCTTTAGAGAAATGGGCACTCAGATGTTCTAGGTAGGCTAAAGACTTCCCGCGAGCAGTAATTTCTGCGAATGAAGCAAGGTTTGTAGGCTGAGGCAGTCGACACTCTAAATGATCTGTATCGGTTGGTTTAAGAAGAGGTATTTTGTTATGTATGTGTGTATGTTTGTCTTACAGAGGACTTTGGTGATTAAAAAGCAGTAAATGCCTTTCAGTGAAGATGAAGGAGCCGATGGGCTCAATTTGCTGCAGCTGTGTTGAGTTTGTGACATTCGGGTGCTCTCAGCACCTCCAAAACTCTGGCCATGTAATTAGACTTTGAAAAATCATTATTTCATGGTCCATTGCAAAAACACCTTCATACATGATTACTACACCTGTTAGCAGCTTTTATTCTCCATTCCTGCCACTGCAGACTGCACGTGCCTCGCTCCTGTCATTCCTCGTGCATTGAGGAAAGAAAACCATTCATCAAGAAAGGACCCCGAATGCACGTAAACCTGCCCACGTCTTCACCCAACTCAGTATGTCCATCAAAGACCACCTCCTAAAAGTCCTCTAAAGTTAAGCACTGAGTGACTTTACACCACGGGAGTTTAGGGGGTGCACGTAGAGGACGTTATCCATGGCTCCTCACTCCTTACCGTTCCTCTCCTCATCTTCTACAACCCTTTAAAGCCATCAGCAGGTTTCTAGAGCTCTTAGCCCTCTTTAGACCTGTCCCTTTTCTCTCTTCCCTGCCATCTGCCATGGCTGTGTTTCTAGCCATGCCCCAGCTCAGTTTGTCCCTTACCTGTCATCCTTGCAGACCGCATCACAGGGAAAAACAACACAAAATTGAGCTAAAGCTTCCCCCAGGCAAAGGGTAAATTTGAAGAACCTGGGTTACTCGGGTAACATCCACACCAAACAAACTGCAATAGGATTAAATGATGACAGCTTGTTTGTATCTTGTCATTTCTAGCACATTGGGATTTGCTTCTTGCTAGCATCAATCATTGTTGAAGCCAAAGGGGACTTCCTTCACATTTTGTACATCTCAGAATTGTAAAATGGCAGGAGAGAATGTGGGAGAGAGAAGAAGAGATGTCAGACCTTAATAAAACCCTAATATTCTTCTTGGGGGAAGGATTATAAATCCATAGACTTTCTGGAACCAATAGAAAAACCAAAGACGAAGAAAATATAAGGAGCAGCAGGGACAGGCTAAGGGCATGGGAGAAGAAAAGCACCTGAAGAGGCACCAGCATGAAAAACGGTGGGAAAAATATATGTTCTTTGCCTAACTCTGGTCTGGGAATGAGTTTAAAGTTTTCTCCAAGCTTCTGATCCAATTAGTGAGTGCAGCTTAATTAGAACAGTGGTCCAAGGAAAAGAAGAACCCAAATCTCTACCTGCCAAATCTCTACCTGCCAAGTTCCTGAACACCTTCACTGAGTCTGGAAGTCAGGTATTGACATACCAAAAGACTGGGGGAAGAAGAGAAAATGGTCCAAAAGCACCAGAGAATTAAATGATTTTCAGTGTCTTCAGAGATCATTGTTTTTCTGGATATTATGTGCAGACACCTCTACACACACACCCCAGCCCCTCGTTTCAGCTTTTAGCTCCCAATTTTTTCAGTAGGATCCTTTTGGAGGAGCTCTTGAACATATTTCTCACATCACTTCAATGCCAACTGTTTTTGCTTTTTTACACCCTTGTTTAAAAGGTTTAGAAGACTCACAAGTAATACAAGTTTCCCAGAAGTGAAAGAGGTGTATTTTCCTATCGAAGAGAACTGTTTAAAACAACTTCTCTAGGGTCAAATAACTTGAATTACACAGTAAATATCTGGCTACAGCTTCAGAGAACTTCTTCAGGAACCAGGGACAGTCTCTGAGGCCAAATAAATACTAGTGAATAAAAGAGGCAAGGGAATGCTCTCTGGCTCTTAAGAGAAGTGGCGTGGCACAGCTTGCATTTACACAGCTATGCTTCTCCTTCCTCTCAAAACAGGATGCCCTTGTCCATTCTGCCTAGTGGGAAGAGTGTCTAGCCCATGTTGTTCCCCCAAATATGCCCACACACCAGGCAGGAAAGTGCTAACCAGCACTGAGACCAATGCCGTGGTCCTGCTTGCTTTACCAGCTCAGGCAGAGCTTTGGATTCTCAGTATTGGTTTAAGTCATTTACCCTGGTTTATTCATGGGTAAAAGGAGCATAAATGTGCATCCATCACATAGGGTCTCACAAATAAATGCAAAGCAGTAGCTGTAACTGCCTGAGCGATGGCATAGCCAGAAGATGGTTTGCTGTCATCCTTTCATAAATCCCAATTTAAGGGATTTAAACTGTGTTAGGCATTCATACAATTTTAGTAGAAGAATGCTTTGGAGAGAGAGCAAGAGGGAGAGAGGGAGGGAGGGAAGGAAGAAGGGAGAGAAGCAGGAGAAAATGAGTATTGCTGGTGGGTGCCAAATATAGTTCATGCGGTAATGCATAACATCATTATTTTCTATTTAGAGCACAGAAACAAGCATATAGCTTGCTTAAAACAAGTTGTTTCTTTTACCGGAGAACACTAAAACTGCTGAAATTCAATGACTTTTGGAAGCGTTCCAACTCAGTCATTTGCAATCCACTACACTCTGTGTTTTAAATTCAAGTTAAATTGAACATTAGCTCGAGAGACTAAAACCAATGCTGCGCTTTAAAATAATAATAATAATAATAATGATAATAATAATAATATTAATATTCTAGCGATCCCTTCCGCAGTCACCCCCGCATCCTGCTGTTCCTCCTGTACATTTACTAATTAGGCTATAACACTCGGTCTCCTTTAAAAGTTGTACCCTCATATAGAAATGAAAAAGTTGGCTGCCTTAGAAAAGACAACTTCACTTCCTAATGTACAAATAACTACTGTCGCTCTGTTAGCAGTTCTACTCCATTTATTTAATTCCTTCGTTTCTTACCACCCACACAAATGGCAACAATTCCAGGATACATGCGAGCCAAACGGAGTGGAGATAAAGAAGAGGAGGTACAACCAAAATTTCTCTCTTCAAAATCACATGGAAACCAAAGTGATTAACTATCTTTTCTTCAAACAAATGAGCCTTTACAGAACCTATTCAATCCTAAAAATAGACATTAAGTGGGATTCTATATCTTGTCGGCAATAATGCCTTGGGGATATTTTGTATCATCCATGCTTAAAAAGCAAACCCATTAGACATCTGAGCAAAACGCCAGATATTATTTTAACAGCAAGAGTTATCCATCTCATCTGCAGCGGCAATAACTTCTGTTGACATTTTGCCAATTGAAGTTTGCATGCCAATGGTGGTTTTTTTCCCCTTTGCATTAAAACGATAAGGCACAGAAAGATAACAAAAGTCTCTCTGTGACATTAATTGACTGAGTTTTAACAGTCACTCAAAGTAACTGTGAGGAGCAAAAGTTACTGCCCATGTTTCTGAGTGGAAAACGAAGCACAGTGAAGCGGTGATTTGCCCAGCGTCACGCAGGGAGGCACTGCATGGCCCAGAATGACTATCCAAGGGGAGGCAGCTGAGCTGTCCGCACCGCAGCAAAGCCTGAGCTCCTCACGCTCTAATTGATTTCTCCTTCTAACACCATTGCGAGGTGCTTACTGCTGCTATCTCTTTTTAGCAGAAAGGAAGATGATGAGGGAAAAAAGGCACGGAGGCTATACGAGTTATTCTGCAACTGAAGCCAAGTCTCTCAAGCCAAAATCTTGTAGCTTTATCACCAGGTATAGGCAAGGCAGTAATGAGCAGTTGTACTCCACACAAGCATTTTCTTTTTTTTTTTTTTTTACAATCCTACTCCCTAGATACCCTACTCAAGAGGTAATGTAAGAACCTGAAGCAGTGATCCAGGATAGCTGGAAGAACCAAGTGCCAGCCAAGCTGTTGTGCGTTTGGGACCTCAGCTAATAACTAACACAGCCTTGTGCTGCATCACGTGGATTTGTCCATCATGACCTAAGATGCCAGGACTCAATTCCCAGCATGACACAAGCCTTACAGTCAATGTCTCACTGGACATGACTCAAGTATTCTGAAGCCGTACTTTCTTCCATCTCCCTAGTCGGGCGTTGGCTTCCAGAAGTCAACAGGAGGTTGAGACTTAAAAAGGAGTACTTTTCCTTCAAATCTAAGAGCACCACCCCTCCCCAGTCCCCCATATTAATATTTGGAAAACAGAACGAAAGCAAAGCCAAAACACACTACCTATTATCTCATCTTCTATGAAAAGTCTTCCCACCTCCCATGGGAACGAAACAGAGGTCCCTTAACCATCTCAGAAGTGGAAGGCAGCACAGCAGACACTTGTGCTTACTTGAGTGGTCTGCGGAGGCATATTGTACATTTCTTCTCCTAGCAAAAGTCAAATCCCCTGCCTAGGAAGCACTGACTCCTGACGGCATGCTCAGGGAAGTTTGCCCTTCTCATTTATGACTTCAGGATCTTTGAAGACTCAAGACAATGTTCCCATCTTAAAAAACCCCTCTCCTGCTACCAAATGCAAATCTTCAAGTAGTTCAGGGTGTGGGCACCATTTTAGGATGCTAAAGTTTGAGGCTGGTCCACACAAAACTCCTCCCTTTCCACAGAAATCCCTCTGATTCCACATGAACATCTAAGATGACTTTTAGAAATTTATCAAGAAAACAAAGCAATGCTCTATCCCCTTCTCCTCCTCCCTCAAAAACACAGTCCCAAACAAAACGAAAATAAATTCTCTTTTAGGCTACCGATGACTGTGAAGAAATTTAGTTTAAATGAAAGAGTTTTAAAAACATGCAATAGCTTTTGTAATGCAAAACACAAACTCGGCTGCGACTGAGGGCACGGCTACCAGGATATTAAATGCTTGTTTTGCAGAAGTTTTATTTGAAGATTTATGTCGTTCTGTGTTTGCATGTACTGTCTCCTCTGTGAACTATGCTCTGGGAAAACACTATGTGATTATGCTCAGCAACATCCTCTACCTTTGCCAAGCTGAAATTCAGGAAATAACCCTTTAAAGGGAAAGACCAGCAACAGCAACGTTTCAGAAAGGCAAGAAAGCATAGTCAAGGGTCCTCTGTTTCTTTCACAACGTTCTCTCATCTATACTTATCTTTTCCACTTTTGGCTTTCATTCAACAAGAGAGAAACCAGCCTCAAGCACTCCCTGTTTCACATCACAGATTTTTCTGTTCATTTACTAAGCAGATCTTCTGTCTGACTTTCTGCAGCATGGGAGGTCACCTTGATCCAACAATGCACTTGGTGTCCTCTTCTGACAGAAACTAGAATCTATTATTTGGTACAAAACTCAAATTCTAGGCTATGGGAATTTTATTTTTTTTTTAATGTAAAGATTTTTTAAAGTTCGTGTTGGAAAGCTTTCATATTTGCATTAAAATGTACCAGCAAGAACATCCTATAGCTAAAAAGTGTGATTGAGGTAAGCATAAAATAAGCCCCAAAAGCATCAAAATCATAACTCCTATTGAAATTCTACCTTTTAAATTAGAGCAAAGGGTACGATTTATAGAAACAGTTGGCACCGATGACGTGGGGCTGCTGCAGTTTTCACTTAGCAAAGGTGCAGAGCAGTTCTGAGTCCAGAATACATGTCTTGATTCACAATTCACACCTCTCCAGCAGCCAGTCAGGCAGTCAAATTCCTCCCTGTCACCAAACACAGATTAATCCAGATTTCTTCAAAGGTCAGATATGAGCCCCAAACTACTTGTCAACACGCTTGCCTCTTTAAATATTGCAGGGAATAGCCAAAGCATTCAGGTAGGAAAGGGGTTTTGAATGAAGATGTCAAAAATCCTCCTCCCCTGACTGAGATCAGCTGGGGTAAGTGGTACAGTTTCATTGTTTAACCAGCGGAGCCATAATATTTTACGCCAAATGAGGATATGGCTCATAAATTCTATTTAAGCTCTCCATGAGCTGAAGTGACAGGAATTTTCCACAACTATCCAGTATCAGCATCCAAATAAAAGCTCTCAGTGTTATGCCAATACTCTGCAGTGGCGAAATAATCTGGCTGTGGA
The DNA here is from genome assembly GCF_000699105.1 of Pygoscelis adeliae. Lineage (NCBI taxonomy): Eukaryota > Metazoa > Chordata > Aves > Sphenisciformes > Spheniscidae > Pygoscelis > Pygoscelis adeliae. The sequence continues at coordinate 1,745,018 of NW_008824544.1, read as the reverse complement.
GAGAGAATGAAAAAAGATAGCTTGATATTTGATTCATCTATGAAAACAGAATGTTACTGCAGTCTCCAGCCACAAGTGTATACAAACACACACTGTCCACACAAAAATATGAACGTCTAGTTGTGTGTACATACAATCACAAACAGCAGTAAGAATCACATTAAGTGACCATGTAATTTTTAACCACACTTTGTATGAACTCATTCTCTTTAATTTTTTAGCATCTCTGTAGCTAATGTACTTTGCCAGTGCTTTCTTTGGGATAAGGAAAGTATTTTTTATTCATACTAAACATGCAGTATACAATTATAATGCTAATCTTAAGGAATTCTAATGTATTTAAATATTTCCCTCAATAGGTGCTTGGGAAGTTAAACAAACAAAAAAATAAATGGACAACATTAGCAGAAACATATATTTCTGAAGAATGAGTCCGTTCCAGCTGGCTGTGGTATTTCGACCGAGCTGTGATTAAACTTTCATTAGTAAAAGGGACAGTATCAGGAACAGTAAGGCCAAAATCAACCTGCCTCCACCCATCTGCAAAGCTCTGAATTAGCATCTGACCCGAAATATGAACCTTAATGCATTTTTCCAGAGACTGGGCCCCTTGATTCTCTTGCAACAAGCACCAACATGCTTCATTTAGTGACTATAAATGCCACTATGCGAAAAGCTGTCTTCTCTTACTTATTGTTTGTATTGCTATTCTACTCGACTAGAAGTTTTCTCTGCGTTGTGCCCCATGAGTAACATCTTTATGCGCGACTTGCCTAAAGCTCAAAACAATCTCTTTGCAGAGATGGCTTCAGGTGGAACAGCTGGAGGCCATGGAGAGTTATCAGGAAGGTCCTCTGATAAAACCAACTGAGCTCAAAGCTCTTACATCATCCATCCTACCTGCTCCAAAGGTAGCATTTGGAGCTACTGGGAAGTCTTGAACTCCCAGTTTCTTGGCATATGCTATTTTTTCTGAGCGGGGCTAATGCAGCCTGAGGGCTGTTGCAGCTTCGGTGAAGCTAGCGGAGGGCAATAAAAGCACAGGGGAAGACAGTATGGGTGCAGAACAGAAATTTTCACCAAGTCACACCCTCTATTTTTGGCTCTCGTGTCAACAGGGAGGAAGACAAGTGCCAGACATGAGAGCTGTTAGCTATCAGGCTACTTTTAAACTGGGATAAATCCATGTCATTCTTTGCAAAATGAATAGGGTCACAAGAGGCAAGGGACACACCTGCCTGAGCAACCCTCAGAGCCCCCCAGATACTAGCGTATAAGCACAGCATTTAAACTGACTGTAGCTCTTACTTACCAACATCTTTCTTTTTGGTTAATCATATATTTTTGTACAAACAGGGGGATTCTATATTCACACAAGCATAGCAATTTCTTTCACTTCTTAGCAATTGCAGAAATAGATGAAAAAATCCAGTAGCTCATCTTGAATGACTTAATGGCAGTACAGGATTACTGCCTATCATGTATTTTCTAGCTCTTTCCTACCCCAAATGCCCTTAAGGATTGGGATTTAACTTTGTTTCTTTTAGAAGATTATTCTAATTGGACGGATACTGTTTTTTCCTGATACTTGATCTGAGTTTTATTTCACCTCTTATGATGGTAAATCCTCAGTTCAGTGTACAATCAAAAATAATTCCCATTTGTCACTGGCATTTGGGCAGTACTTGGCCCTGGAGGAAATAAATGCACCATCTACATCCATGCTGCTGTGGATGCTTGGCGAGGTAGTCCCGCAACAACATTTATCCTCTCTGTATTCCTCGCAATATTTGAAATGAACATACTGTATAATAACACAGCACATTTTCCTCTAAGGTATTGTCATGAATTGGCCACAAAATAACATTGGTCGCTGTCTGGCGGATACTTGCTCAAGTGATGGTCTAGAACACAAACTCCCTTCAATCATTTGAGCCATTCACAGTTCAATGGAAATATAAAGGTATCATGTACCTTGCATCTCAGCGTGAGGCTGTAATCCCATTGAGAGATCCTGGCAGCGGTAAGGAACACCAGAGTGTTTTGTTTATTTTCACGGTGGAATTACAAGCTTCACTTATGGAGCTACCTGACTTTCAGTTCTTAGTTTAAAACTAATCTTATCCTCTGATTAGCGTCTTATTTTCCACAATCTTATTTTCTTCAACCCAGAATCCTGTCCTCTATCTTGAAAACAATGATAAGGCTCTATTCATACTTTCTTAAAGATCATTACAGACTTCCAATTATTCCTTTCAGACAAGAGCTTCTTTTTTTCTTTTTTTCTTTCTCTGTTTTTTTTCCCTGTGTTTCTCCTTCCGAAGAGAAAATTTCCACTCGCTGCAACTTGTAATGGTTGCATGTGGGATTGGGTGAGCATTCCTAGAATGAATGATAGAGGCAATGTATTCATGAGATTCCCTGATACGCTGCAAATTCCATTTGCAAAGAAGCAAAGTTGCTTATTCTAACTCCTGCTTGCGTATCCCCCCCCTTCCTGCAACAGGAGATAGCCCATCTCTGAGTTACAATAGGGCGAGAGCTGGGATTGACTGCAGACTGCTTTAATGCCACTCTTAATGACAACTTGTGAAGATTAGGAAGTTGTCAGAATCAGATATCAGCAAAAGCTCCAGCTTCCTTTGTGAAGTCAGTCTGAATTAATTAATGGGTAGCTCTCCTTTGATATCGCTTTGATATTTGGCTGCAGCTGGATAAAAATCAACCACAAAGGAAGCTACATTTTGTTTACCACTGCTCAAGACGCTGTTTAGTTCCATGTTTTTTTTTCTTTTGCAGTTTTTGCTTTTTTAACTTCCCTGGCACAAGGCAATAGAGACAGGCTTTCGCTAATAAATGGAGTGATGGTGGCATGTTTTTCAATGACTGCTTCTCTCCGCTCCTGGAGATACTCAGGCTACATTCTGGGAGCAAAGCCATTACTGATTTCAGCAAAGCTGCAAGTGAAGAGATGTACCGTTCCAAAAGTAAGACAAACATTAGCCTTGCCCACTCTGGTACTGCTTTTCCCGTTAAAAGTTATTTAACACTTTAATGATATTTGCTGTCTGTTTTAGAGGGTGCTGATCACTTGTTCCGTACACCGATGGCTTGAAATATAAGCTCTGCAACTAGGGGTCTTCCTTAACTTTTCAGGGTGGGAATTCACAGCCCATTTTAGTGTCTCTAAAGGTTTTGGATGTCTACCATGACAATCAGATGAACATGTCTGTACCCCGAAGAGGTGCTTGCACCCAAATGAATCCCTGAGTATTTCTAGCAGCCCCAGTGACCCTGCTGGCAAGAGGAGAAAGGATTGCTCTGCACACCACAGGGGAAGAGCAGACAAAGAAGTGGCTCTTCCAACTAAGCTGATGAAGATGATAATTTCTTCCGGAGCATGAGCAAAAAATCAATTATCTCTCTGGGTCTGCAAAGAGTGTTTTTAATTAGGCAGAATATAATTGCCCAAAGTGTGTTATTAGAGCAGGAGGCTCAATCAAGCCACCCAGTTTCACCTGGTTTTCCAGGACATATTACAGGGTGTCTAATGACCACAGAGAAGACAAAACTTGTTTTCTCTCTCATCATGTATGTTGTCGCATACAACAGCCCGATGCATCTAAACTGCATGGTTGATTACCCGACTGAGATGGGAGAAAGCTAGCTAGGGATGCCTCAGCTTCCCGCACCACCATGGGAGTACAAACACTGAATGAGACAACATTGCATCCCTTTGACAGCGATGCACAGAGCCACAGACCACACAGCAGAGGTCTTTGAAAGAAGCAGCACAGCTCACAGGGTTGGACACAACGGTAGAAGGACGCTGAACAAACAATCTCTCTGTTATAAACTTGCCATGAAGCCCAGGCTCTTTAGTCATAACATAACTCAGATCCATGGGCACCACACATTGCTATCAAGGCAGGTAAATGGCATCCAAGGGCATCTCTAATGATGTTACTCCCTGATGCCTGCAACATTGTTTATGATTTGCCTTTCTAATTTCACTGTTGTAGGAGTAGTCAGACAGCTAGGAAGGCTCCCTGAACTAGTTTTTCATTACGAAGACAATTTTAACAGCTTGTGTCATGGTGCTAATGAGGCTGACTGAAGCACCTGTACTTTCTGTTCCAGATAACAGAAAACAGCTAACAGCAGCAGCAGGATAAATAGCTGTTTAAGAAAGTGCCTGAGTTATTGTCCTTACCTAAGCATCCCACCTAAATCTTGGTGAGCTTTGCAATACCCTAGAGTATTCCAGTGATGGTCTCTCAATTTTGTTCAGAGTTTTCCATTCTGAAGTGCACAGGCAAAAGATTCTCCAGTCAGTGATTTTTGGGTACCCAGCTTGAAAGCGGTATCTTGAGATCCTCCAGCCTCACTGAATAAGATGTTCTAAGTCAGACATTAAATTCTGGAGGCATTTTGCAAAGTGATGACCTCAACTGTCCGGCATTATGGAAATCAGAGGTAAAGCCCAGTGTCACATGCCAGAACAGTTTGGCCTTTTGGAGATGGGCTTCACATTAGGGAATTTTTCTGAGGTTAAGCCAGTATTATGCGTTACTTAGTTTCCATCCCAATATTATTACACTGCAAAGCTGCAAAAAAAAGATATCCTGAACTACTCCAAAAGAGCTATCTAAAAAAGCTAGCATGCATCTAACTGCATTTGCAGCTGGGCTAATGAGCTCTTGCTTCTCAGCAGATCTGCTACACTGGGGAAAAGCAACAGTCTGATATGAATGTCTAGGATCTGAAACAGCTCGCTGATGCCCATACCCTGTGCAGCTCTGCACCCTCCTGACATACCCCAGGGTTTAGGCTGGCGCATCACCCCCCCAAGTAAGGCAGATCCAGGTTTAGCCTCCTTCTCCCAGTGCTTCAGGTCAATGGATCTTCCTGCACTTCCTATTCTTGGAGAGTATCTTCCAAATGTCTGAAACTTTATTTATTATTTATCTGCCAAATAATAAAAATACTTATTAGAGCATGGACTCATCCAGATATCACAATTCTTGAGTCACTGCCCTCAGTACTAGGCAACCAAGTGAATTTGCTTCCTTTCTCTCAACCCCAAGAGTTTAATACTTTTCATACACAGTGGAACAGCTTCAAGAGGAGAAACGGTGATGTCCAATCTCAACTAAGTCCAGTGGTGAAGGCTCTGTTAGGTCAATTTAAGTTAAATCCTTACAACAAACAAGCCAGAGAGGATATGAACTGCATTCTCCTGCATGCCAGAAAGCTATCCTAATGATCAGGCTGTAAGGGAAGGTGAATCTGGCCCCTATCCTTCATTGAGAAAAAGGGACAATATAATTATGAATTAAACGCTTTGCTCAATTTAGAGAAGCTATTTTCACTTAGTCAATATTCCCCTCTCCCTACACCTGCACCACACCCATCGTTCTGCCATGAAACTGCAAGTTTAGCTACTTACAGGGATTTCATTAGGCTCCTAAGTCACTTTTTACTCTTTTATGAATTCAGGGCTGGTGATCCATTCTGTGTTTCACAGTAGTGGTAGATGCAAACCCAACCTTTCTACTAAGGTACCTGTATTTAATGCAAACATTGATTTTTCATTTAAGTGGCAAAGTCAGTTCAACTTTTTTTGAGGGGCAGAGGTGGAAGTGGTGCATTTGCATAATAAAAAATTACTTTTCCTGAGCTGGACAAAATGTATCATTAAGTGGTTCCATTTGCATAGTATTTTAAAGGAAGAAATGGGCCTCATTCACTTTCTCAACATCATTCAATGTCTTACAGCTCAGTTTCAAGGAACAGGCACTCCCTGGGAATTCTTCGCTTTCCCATCTTGTTATTTTTATCATTTAAACAGTTCTAGACTTTTCGGATCCTTCATTAAACAGCATTTGGCCATGCTATATGGGTACTCAATTAGTTTAATTTGTCGTCATAAATCCATCACTCCAATCCCTTAACTAACGTAATTGCTCTTTGAATTCCCTTTGTTTGTCAAAATCTCTCAAAGTCACTGATATCTCATATTCAGGCTATTATTCAAGTCATATTGGATGATTACCTTTTTATTACAGGTAATTTTTACATAATGTTCACACAGTACTGACAACTCATAAGGCCTAAAGCAGGGAAGGGAACTGGATATTAAAACACTACTCCAGAAAGGAGCATGCCAGGATATTCATTAGAAATGAGCAGAGCTCATGATGTAAAGTGAAAATCAGAAACATATTTGGTTTTTTGCTTCTTGTTGGACAAATGGTATTTTATCAGAAAGTGAACGTGGATTCATAGTAAGTCGTCATGGATGCCTGCATTTTGAAACAGATTATTCTGAAGGTTAAATAACCTGCTAAACTGATTCAGCACAGTGCTGAGATTTCTCTCCCACGTTACAACCCCTTAAGCCCCATGCACCTGGAGGGGCTGTGACGCTGCCTTGCCGATACATGTGATACCCGCACCACAGCACGTAGCAAGACCAAGTGTGTTTACACTCCCCGTGAAACCTGAGCTGGTCTGCGGGGGCGAGGGGAAGCCCCAAAGCGGACTGGCACCGTGCCGATGATTGTCAGTGTGGTGTAGGGCAGAATGAACCCTACTGTGAATGGGCACCAAAAGAAAAAAATGATCTAAGTTCCTCTTTAAAGATCATTTTTTCATATTCTATACCCCTAAATAGACCCTGAGGTTTCCTTACAGCCAGCACAGAATACTTAGGGAAAAGTTCCCTCTAAGGCAGTCCTGTTTCCCTATTACGTAAACGGCATTTAATAAACCCAGTAGTGATTCTTATAATGTAAAAACTGAAATATCTTTCCCTTGACAACATCTGGCAAAAAAGGAAGCCATTAATATTTTACAAGACAGTTAGATCCTACAAACTCCACCTTGCTGTTAAAACTTTAAGAGCTTTCTCAAAAACTGTATTTCTCCATTGTTAAACCATTAATTAAGTTGATTCATACAGCTAATGTCCTAATTTCATGCCAGAACTTCAATACAAAGGGTTTGCTGCTACTTGGAATATGTATATCCCACTTGAAATAAGAACCACGTAAACCATTAGTCTGTTAAAAGCTTAGGAGTGCCAAGACCTAAATCAGCGTGGGCTGTTAATTATTTCTGTGATAACCTCAGCTATGAGGATATATGCAAAAATATACATATAGGCAACAAATAATCATTGCCATGTCAGATGAATCTATACATAACAAAAACTCCAAAGAGTTTTAGGTGTAGATTTTACAAACAGATTCCCATTGATTCCTGACTTCAAATAGCTTCTGCATGAGATTAAAAGTGTACTTATTCAGCTATTGGGCTCCAAGAATTTGACCGACATACAGTGCTCTTGCGTTACCTATCTGCACTTAACTCTTGCCAGGAAATCCTACCCAATTCACTAGTTAGCAAAACAGAGCACATTCTGTTTTTAAACTAATGCATGTTAAAAATAAAACAAACAAAAAATGTCAGTGCCACAAAGGCAGCTAAAGCAGTCCCTGCATACAGCTCTTTGAGGTTTGCCCTCTATACAGATGCCAATTTTCACTAAGCAGCAAATTAGAGCACGGGGGGACTAAGATTATTACATCTACCTGAAGGTACAGAATAAATTTAGATGGGAGGAATTTATTGGATTATTTTGTTTAGGGAATAGAAGTTAAACACCTCTGACAAAGCCATGAGATTCTTAATGAAGATGAGACTAGTTAAGGCCTCCGTTCTACATCTCATCCCAAAGCAGCACATTTCTGAGATCATTATTACATTCAAATTGAGGTTTTCTCTTTTCTCCCTTCTGCCTTTTAAAACAAAATCCAAACCAACGTTCCAAGAAAACCTGACTGTAAGTTGAATAATACAAACCACATCCCTATGAGCTAGGATATGAGCTATGTGCTTGCATGTTATATTTGAAAAGACACATCTGGAAATTCATGTTGTTCATTTACAAGACATAAAAGCTACTTGTGATGCCAGCACCAAGTAAACAGAAGAGAACTGTCCCTATTTCATTGATACGTATCACATATATCGATATGCCTGTATTTCTCAAACACTCTATAGCTTCTTCTCTGCCTAGTAGCAATCCTACCATAACAAGTGATATCTAAATACATTTTGGGGGTAAGATAAAAGCTCCATTATATGACAAAGAATATTATGACTAACAGAGAGATTATACTAATCATGAGTAAAAAGATGATGTTTGATCCTACTTATGCTGAAAGTTTTTAAAAATTTAAAAAAATCTTTTAAATTAATTTATCCTCAGGAAAATGATTAAAACCAGAAAAGCCTTGAGATGTCAGCTGGTGACATGTTTTTCTTCTTTATCTTTCTTTTTTGTTGTTGTTGCTGTGAAAAAAAATCTGAGAGAATACAGCAAAGTGCATCATTAACTTCTTATTAATTTTATAATACAAAGGCAATTCAGTTAAAATAGTGGTGCTGCAACTTTAAATTACAGAACTAGCTTGGTATTTAATGAGAGATTTAGCACAGTGGGGTTTCTGTTAAATTAAGTTGTGCCTTCACATCACAGTGGGAAAACAGGTGTATATTGGTTTAGAATTATGGAAATGTTGACTAATTCCAAGGCTTGTAATCAAACAGCAAGGCACCCTACAATATTTTCTTCCAAGATTCTGCATTAATCATTTATGTCTGGTCTCATTTTCTTCATGTCCACTAAAAGGGTGCAGCTCAAAGGAGCAGATAAAGCGCTCCTGTTTTCATGTCTCCGTTAGGGATGAGGTCCACGCAAAACGTAGATGTAGAAACAGAGCACTGCAGGCTTTGCTCAAATACCAACCTAAATTAAACTGAACATGCAGTCTTGGAAGGGGGATAAATTTCACACTAAACCCCCACTTTTTTGGCTTCATCAGTGCTGATCCAAAACCTGCTTACCGAGCCACGTGGAGCAGGTCTGTATTTAAGAAATGAAGAGACTAAGCCCAGAAATAATCTGGCCTCTATCATTTAATGAACATAGAGGTATTCCTCTCCACGCTGCTGCAGCACTGCGGGTTATACCTGCGCACAGGTAAAACGCAGGCGAGTTCCAACCACCGCAGCATCCCTGCAGCCCCCTGTTCCTGCATCTGCCCTCATTCCTTGCCTTACTCTAATAAATCACCTGCCTTTGCCTCGGATTTTCTTCCTGGGCTATTTAAGGATGCCTCTTATCTGAGGCATGGTGGTATTACAGTAAAAGTGGAAGGCACAGATTCTTTTGTTTCCAGGAGACACCTTATTACTGAACCGCCTACATACCATATCTCGTTTACTGGAAGCAAGCTGACACTTGATGCCCAGATGAACCTGATCCAAATTCATCCCTTCTTGTAACTCTGCCAGAAGATTGCTTCCATTTGCTCTGAGACTGTTTCGCACACGGATCTATCCGCTACCGATTCCCTGCTCGTTTGGTGAAAGCTGCTTAGTGGGCCAGAGCTAACAACATGAAAATGTCTAAAATTCATATAGGGAGAATCCTGCTAATGTGAAGTGTTTTCAGCATGTGTGCCACAACTTTAAAGCGTGCTTAAATGAAGTTATTTTGGGAATACACAGATGCAGCATAACAGTATCACCATATATGCTGAATGCCAGCACACAGCATGTGCAAAATATAGAATCTGTTATATAATATATGCTGAATTGTTCTCAAAGAGAAGTAACGAATCTGTATTTGAGTCGCTTTTCTTTATTAGAGGTGTCCCTTTAAGAAGTAGGTATAACAACTTATCTCAAAGTAAAATCTTAACATCTCTGGAAGTATCAGGATTATTTTTAAAGCCCAAGCCCCAGAGTCATGAGAACGTAATTTTCACATTTCCTTAAAAGACAAGTTTGTAAACTCAGAGTCAGGACAGAAAAACACAGCTTGAAAAGATAAGTTTTAAACAACAAAGAGCTAGAGGTAACATTAGAAAAAAGTATTATATTTTTGAGCTTTATTTAAAAAAAAATCAAAAGCTACAGTAGTCTCTGTAACTGCTGCATGCTTGTTAGCTGTAAAAAAGTGGAGAAGAAATGATGCCCTGTTCAAGTAAGATGCGATGTAGAGCTGAGCCAGCTTTGTCACCCGTACCTGGGGAGGTCAGGTAAGGAGTCTGCCCCTCTGAGTCACCCGCTGGGATAACTAAGATCTCTCAAAACACAGCAGCCAGCTCGTGGGGCTCAGGAAAGAACAGAGGAGCAAACAAAAGGACTCTCTCTGCTTCTGAGGGGAGGGATGTATAGATCTCCTGGTACAGCTTCAGCTCCACCCTACCTGGACCCAGGGATGCTGGCTGGGCAGGGTGCTGCTCCAGCAGCTCAGGACCACCTCCGCTGGAGTGTCCATCCTACCCAGCCAGTCAGAACAGCCACTTGACTCAAAGCATGTTGGAGAGCAATTACACAATGAATTGGGATAAGTGCAACATTAGCTGAATTGGGTTAGAGAGCATTCATCCAAGGGCTCAGCATTTTCTGGCAGTGGGGATGGGAACCAACAACTGGGGTTGCAAAGCCAGAGGATGCTGAGATTCAACCTGAGCTCTGAAGGGGGTCTCAAAGGGAATTGTCCCTCAGAGCCTTCCTTTCTCTCTGAGGATGGCACATCCAATCCTCTACACCCTCAAAAGCCGAGCCTGCCACTGGGAGGCTTGTAAGGTCTTGACATTGTCCCTTGCAAGGGCTAGTTGCTGGAAAACGTCACCTGAATCTGAAGTGCCACAATTTTTCTTTTCTTTTCCTGTAGCTGGTCTACCGCTGCGGATTTTCTACCACTCCTTCCAGCCTTTTCACTTGCAAATGACAGAGGACTCCCATTTTACCTTGGTGAATTAGCAGGACTCATGGGTAACTATCTGACATACTTCTCTACGTTGGTCATTTCCATGACAGATGAGGTGGCTTTCCTAACGGGAGTTGCATAAAGTGAGCTGGCCAGATGTGAACTTTTCAAACACACAGTGTCCAGTTTCACATACACCACGTAGGAATTAAAGGAGATATTTGCCATATAACTGTCAGTCCAGTCAATATCCTATTTATTTATACAGTGTTGTATGCATTTATTTATTTTTGTGTCTGTAACCATACACTGCAACCATATACTTGAACACTTCCTCTACATCAAGAGGGAATATACTTCCATCCTTTATATTTTTCCTTTCCCACTCCCAAAGTATTTGGCTACGTTCAGCAGTGTGGTGGGTTGACCCTGGCTGGGTCCCAGGTGCCCACCAAAGCCGCTCTATCACTCCCCTCCTCAGCTGGACAGGGGAGAGAAAACATAACGAAAGGCTCATGGGTCGAGATAAGGACAGGGAGATCACTCAGCAATTACTGTAACGGGCAAAACAGACTGGACTTGGGGAAATTAGTTTAATTTACTACCAATCAAATCATAGTAGGGTAATGAGAAAAAACCTGAATCTTATAATGCCTTCCCACCACCCCTCCCTTCTTCCCAGGTTTAACTTTACTCCTGAATTCTCTACCTCCTTCCCCCCAGCGGCACAGGGGGACGGGGAATGGGGGTTGCGGTCAGTTCATCACACGTTGCCTCTGCCGCTCCTTCCTCCTCAGGGGGAGGACTCCTCACACTCTTCCTCTGCTCCGGATTTGAGAGTTAAGTCATGCAATTACCAGTGATATACTTCTCTCTATCTGAACTACCGTAGGATAACGCAAGTTACAGTTTGTACAGCACAACCACAACTGTTTTGACCACCAGTGTGATGTGTCGGGGAGAACGGATTGCTAAGGAGAGGTGGTGTCAGGGAACAGGGTGACACTGTGCAAGCCGCTACATGGTACCACGCTCTGCGGTACCCTGATGTGCAGCCACCACACCAACGCAGTCAGGTTGTTTAGAAACCATGTGGTTAAAGGCTGCATTTAACAAAGTTGGCTGTATTTTGTCTTTTCCTCTTCTCTCCCTTTTCAAACTAGAAGCCCCAGTGGTACAGTGTTTTCCTGCCATATGTTTTTCCTTCCTCCCCCTTAAACAAAAAAAAAAATTGAATCTACCTTGCACTTCAGT
>NW_008824544.1:1730601-1732946 GCF_000699105.1 Pygoscelis adeliae | reverse complement strand
TCCAGCCAAGGGACTTTTTACAGAAAAGCAACTGCCTTTTGAGATGATGCCATTGCTACAGGACTGGCACCGTTACAGGACAGACCATCAGGTTAGCCACCCTCCCTTGAAGAGATCAAGGTCACTTGGGGCACCAAACAGCATTTTGAACAAAAGGGCTATTTTTCTGGTGATAAAATAATTAGGATCAAAAAGTAAATGTACTCACCCCAGGTAAAGTTTTAATATTGTGCAGTGCATTCTGTGCCTCAAGAGCAGCTTTTCTTGTATAAAATGTTACGAAACAACAACCTATAGAGAGAAATGAAAAGCTTTCAGAAATTAGTGAGTATGATTTGTGAGAGTACAATAGGGAGAGAGAAAAAACAGTGGTTGAACAACATATTATGAAAGCTGGAAGTGAATTATCATGAGACTGCCTGAGTGACATGAATAAAAGGAAGCTTGTATGGTTTAAAATAAAAAGTCACCCCCTGTGCATTGCATCTATAGCACACCTACATTGTTAGTGAACTGTAATCACTTAGAAATTAAGTTAACCAAAATCCAATTGGCTTTGTACAGTAAATAAGGTTATATTTTTCTGAAGGCTCCCCATTATACTTTTAATATAAGCAACATGGCAAGCTCAAGCCGTGTTGCATCCCAGGAAAAAAATCAGGTTGAAGCAGGACCTTATTTAAAGGGCCTTATATGTAAGAGCTAAGGTTTGGTCCCCACCATTTGAAACCAGGTAGGACTGGAGGTAGGACACTCATCTCAGTGGCAAGAAGGAAGATAAGCTACAGGAGAATTCACCACTGGTGGGATAGTGGAGGCTGCTGATGGTTGGCAGCACTGAGGCTGCATCCGTCTAACCTTCAGTAAAGCAGACAGTTTTAGTTGCTTTAATCCCTTGTTTACCCTTTTGGCAGCATGGTGCAACTAAGCGGTCTGTGGGACCAACCATGGAAAGTAACCCTTCCCACAGCACGCGCACGCCAGGCAGCTCAACACCTGCCCCCGAGCGAGGTCAGGGCTGACAGGTAGATCTGCAGGGGACAGCTATAACATGATAGGCATAGGACAAAGAAACAAGGACCAAGATTTGACTTGCTGCAATCTGTAATGTCCCACAGTAATGAAGTCTGCTCCCAGGGATGCACGGGGCACGTGCGGAGAGCTTACTGCGGGAGGACCTTGCATCCGTGTTGCAGGTGGGATGCTCAACACAATATCCCAGCTTGTGACTTCAACTTTACTTCCAGTGGGAGGGAAACCACTTTGAGAGCATCACTTGTGCACTTATGTGCATAACACAAGATTGCAGGTATAGACACAAGGAAAATTCACACTCAAATAGCTCCTACCCAGCACAGTAAATCAGTGATGTAGGCACACCCTTAGCCCCTAATCTGTTGCTACTCTGTCTGGAGGGGAAATAGGGTGAGGCTGAATTCAGCCCTTGTCCTGTGGACGTGGGCAGCCCCTGCTTTGGAGCCATTTCACATTAAGAAGAGACCTCAAAACTCCTATAGAGCTCTGTGGTTGCAGATGGGACGCCCGGTGACCCAGCTGCTATAGGGAGAGGGAAAACATGCTGGGTAATGCTGGCTGGGAGGCAGAAGTGGCTACTTAAGCAAAAATCTACTTCGTGTCAAACAACATGATGCAGATTTTACTGATGAATCAGAAAACAATACCACTCTCTTAATCACAGACAGAAATTTGTTACAACTCCAGAGAAATGTCAAAACCAAACAGTAAATAGAAGAAACCCCAGCTCTCGAGCCTCGGTGTTCCCTTGGAGCATGACACAGATAAAATAATTTGTCCTTCGGGCAGTGAGCAAAGCTGTTGCTTGCACCGGCTCCCTAATGTTGACCAAGGTGAAACATCATGTCCCACCTGATATGCCTGAGTTTGTTCAACCTCACAGCATCCCCCTAACAGCAAAGGAGACCTAGGAGAAAGCGTGCACAGGAGAACACAGCTACCACATTTTAAGTAACCATGTGGAGGTGGCCCATACCACACCTTGGAAGGAAGGGCTGAATCCAGAACTGTCCCTCTGCTGCCTCTTGCTTGGCTCAAGCTGTGCATTGCACTGTGAATGCTCCCTCCGGCTTTGCAGCTGGGCCAGCGACAACCATTACCTTTATAACAAGCAAAGGTAATCATGTATTCCCAGCTGGAATACAGCAAGTTTATCCCTAACGCAGAAAAGCACTTGCAGGCAATACAATACGCGGGCAGGCAGGTAATGCAGATGTAATGCAGCTGGGAGAAACACTTTTCATACTGCCAACAGGTTCCTTAAAATTTCCCAGTTTATTATAGAGATGGTTTAATAATTGTCTCGGTGA
>NW_008824544.1:1701870-1730558 GCF_000699105.1 Pygoscelis adeliae | reverse complement strand
CAGCCACAGCCTGTTAAGGTTTGGGCTTCCTGTGAGTGTTTCTACCTCTTCTATTTCACTAGCAAATTCTGAAAGTTTAAATTATTTTACTCCGGAATTAAAATGGGAAACAAAGCCGAGTTTGTGACATTTGATAGCGTGACTTTGAGAAAGTATTGTGATGTTTTTCTATCCTGCCAGCCAGCTCCAAAGTCTGTCTTCTACTATTGTCTCACCATTTGGTTTGTTAGCTTTTTAATATAAAGCTTTTTAACCAGGAGAGAGGATTCAGAGGGAAAAATATCAAGCAGTAGTCATGACTTTGCAATTGCGATGTCCTTTACCATGGGTCCGAAGAATTTCAATTTAGATTTCAGCTCTGCGGGCTTATTCCAATAAGCAGTAGTTTGAAATCTATTGGTTTATCAGTCTTGGCACTACTTGAAAGAACTGCACTTGAAAGATAAATATGCTGTGAAACACCCTTTAACTAGTCATTTTTAGGAAGTAAAAGCACAGGAGAGAAAAATGTCTCTGTGAATGAGGACTGGGAGAAAATAGTAGCATAATGGGAAACGTGCAGATGTTTCAGGCAGGTCATTGGACCCTGACAAAAATGGAGCCTTCTACGTTCACAGATCAACACATCTGAAAATGCACATGCATAAAATCTTTCTCCGGGCTCATTTTGCTCATATCTTCTTTAAAAACCACAACAAAACAGGAGATGTTTTGCTGTGGTGTGAGGAGAGCATGGGCACCAGTTGTGGACACCTGATTCTGAAGCTATCTGCTAAAGAGGTCAGGGCTGCACTAAAGAAAAAAGAAAGTAAGAAAACACAGAAGAACAGAAAAGGCAAAAGTGCACATGGTCCTGAAGGAAACTCTATATCTCAGCCTATGGACTTTCTAGAGGTGCTCACTGCCCAGTTACGCAAACCACTGCAGCTCCAACGGGCTGGCTTTGAAGATGCCTCCAGTGTAAAATCCCTTTAGCTCAGTACCACATCCCGTAGCAGAAAGTACCAAATTCAGCCCTTTCTGCAGAAATTTTGGAAATGAAGACACCTGTGTAAGAGGCTAATCTGTGTTTTAGGACTGTAGCTGGCCCCTGCTGAAAGACAACTAGGAAACAACTTTCCTTCCTCCATTTTCCCTAAGAAAATGTAATACTGCCAAAGACAAATCAGTGACACTGCTGGAAAAGAAAAAGTACATTTCCTACTAAAAGAAAAGGAAAAAACCCCAACCCTCCTCTCTCCAGCCCCCTGCACACATAATCTTGGCTTCATCACCAACAAACTTGACAGCAGCTTGAACCACAACTAAACTTTTCTGACACCAAAATAACTCAAAGCCTGACAGTGATAACCTTCTCCCCTCCTATTCAGGACAACTTAAAAGGCGAATTGGTTTGTGGACACGGTTCTGCCTATCCTCAACAGACTGAAATACAGCCCAGTATAACTCCATGTGGGCTAGTATCTTCTTGAGCAAAGGAACAGGAGCTTGTGCTGCCAGTCAGTGCCTCCAAAGCAGCAAACCTCCTGCCTTTTGGTATGCTGGTTGTGCTCTACTTGGAACCATATTTACTACAGCGTAAGACATTTCTTCTTTGTACCTAGGAAAAATACTGAATGAATCATGCGGATCCCTACAGTCCCTTAAGGATGTCAGCAACGACTCCATGGCTATCCTGCCAGATGCTTGAACAGGCTGAATAAAACCTGCCACTCCGCACTGCACAGCGTCTGATAGCAACAAATGGGATGCCTGAGAAACAAAGGCAGAAACCAGCCCTACTTCTCCAAGCATCTGACGAGAAAACGCTACAGTGTGTACACTACAATGCTCAACTTCAACACCTCATTAAAAAAAAAGGGAAAAGATCTCTTATTTCAGCTTGTTTTATCTCTCTCTCTTTTTTTTCCTTTTTCTTTTTCCAAAGGAAATTTAGAGCCAGAAAAAGACCTCAAGGTCCCAACCATTGGAAGAGAGTTGACACGTTCAATTCTCCATGACACGTTCAATTCTCCATGACACATTCAATTCTCCATGACACATTCAATTCACAAGCCCCTGCTCAGGCTGCCAAAGGCACTAATTAACACCAGTGGCGGAGATTTTATTTATTTAATTTCCCCTGTTTAGCAAGACACCAACAGGGGCAAACAGCCTTGCGTATGGCTAGAAACAGCTTTACTTGAGTCACTGTCAAAGATGGCAGCAACAGATTACCTGGGGATCACGCAGCCATGGCTTCACTAAAGCAACCATTTAGAAATTAGGGATGGGCAAAAAAAGAGCAAATGGTGAGGACTCCCACACCACTGTACCCATGAATTTCTGCTGACAGCACAGCTGGGTTTCTGGAGGACATTTGTGTGCATTGTGGAATTACAACAAATTGCAGTTTTTACCATGAAACTTCAAAAAATGCCATTCCTCCTATGAGCAAGAGGATTTTTTCAAAAAGCTGTTAGTGACCTCCTGCAACGGGACTTCTCCTCCCATGCAACTTCTGCTTGATCACCCAAACTAGCCACCTGTGAAACCCTTGCCCCCATCCACCCAGCGGAGCGGACACAGCTTTGTTAGGCTATAAGATACAGCCACATGACATTGCTAGGAGCTCTGTCGTGTCATTATTTTTATCACTTTCTCCCAATTCAAGCACACTAATTAGTCCATGAGAGCTGTTTACATTCCTAATTTTGAACACCTGACAAAAGGAAGCTCTCCTCCACTCGGAGATGTGGCTTACACGGTCCTCGCTGGCATTTAACGGCACTGGGATCTGTGTAAGAGGCTTAATCTCTCAGCCAGGATTTCATGCTTGAATGAATACAGCAACCTCCATCTTGCTTCGGGTGTGAAAACATCTCTTACAGCTCCCTAAACTGAATATATGGTTCCTAGGTTAAAGTTACTGGGAATTACAGTGTGCATCAATATGAGAAAATAACCCTTGAACATGGACAGGAATTAAAACACGTTCTACAGGATACTACGAGGTTTTGATTTGCTTGAAGAAAAACGTGCTGCAATTTACCAGGCCTGGAAATTTAACTTTTGGGAATTAAAAGAGAAAAGATACAGGATAAAAAACCCCTCATATTAGTTGGTCTGATTTATGAGTTTCTGTAGTTTTCAACTTTCAAAATTTGTCAGTTTGGATCTCTCCTGCATTGTGCATATTATCACCTGCTGCCAGTATCTGAACCCTAACCATAGGGTATAGAAATACAAGAGCTTATCAGTGCGCCTGCAAAGCCTGCAACAACTTAAAAGTATGAAATTTGCTTTACCTTCTAGACTAATAAAATAAACACTTCAAAACAGCTATAATGATTATCTGATGATTGAACTCTGTATTCTTTTAGCAAGTAATGGAATCCTGGCAGACAAATTCAATTCAAAATACATTCACATTCAGGACATCAACAAAGTCATCATGTTGTGAATTGAAAATTCCTTTAAAGGCTGCGTTTGAATTCTAAGGGGCTGACAGATCAAGGGACTGAAGGCCCTGGAAGGCTAAATGCATGAAGTCCTGCTATGTTTCTTTCTTTCTGTGAATGAAGCTCACTTTTGTGTGTGCATTTGCAAGCAGAGCAGGTGCTGGCTTCATACAAGCTTGGAATCTCAATGGGGAGAGTAGCTTCCTGTCAATCCAGCACAGTTCAAGCTAGTTTAAGTTAAGGAGAATTTATTTTTCTTTTTTCTTTCCCTCCAAACGTTCCTCTCCGCATTTCCACATTCACTCTTCCACTACCAAAATTTAAACATTACACTGCGATTTAACAGGGCTGCCTTTTAAAAGGGTCTCTTGCATTCCAGCTGTTCACCCGAACGCTGAAATACGTGCTCTGTAAATCACAACAGCTGCCCGAACAGTGTGCTTTGCAACCAAACCCACCATGACCTACACTGTCATTTTCCAAAAGGCAATGAAGACATCAAAAATTCTCTTCCATTAAAGCCACTGAAAAGACCTATTGCTACAGGAGTTCAGGTGTGTGGTTGGGCAACAAGCTTTTTCACATTTGTTAGATTCGGTGCAGTGCAATGGGAGCCTTGTCCGGCTTTTCTTCTGTATTACAGATTTTAGTGCAATTAGCCAACCTTCATGGAAGACACCAGACTAGTGTTAGGAGAGGGGTTTCAAATCTTAGGGATTTTGGTTGGGTGATTCCATACAAAAACAGAGAAAAACATGAACTGCCTGAATAACAAATACAGACGTTCCTGACAAAGGAAAGCAGAAAACGTTTCCAGAAATAAAAATCCAACTATTTCTGTAATTCTGCTGGACAGAAAAAGAAGGCAGCTAAGGCAGGGGTGCATTTTGATTCCTACCTGCACCATACTCTTGCTCTATTGTATATGGAGTCACTCGAGAGTATGATGGCAGTGATTCACTCCGAAGCAATCCCTGATAGAATTGCCATATACTGCAGAAATCAACCTTTAACGATGCCGCCTCCCAATTAGCTCAGGTTTGCTAATAGTTTGATATAATTGGCACCCTGATGGAAACTGTATTACCAATCCTGTCACCAATCAGGAAACCGCATCGCCGCTCTAATGACAGCACATATTATAGCGATGCCACTTCTAATATTAATACATTAGCTGAAGGTAGGCAGGGGCTCATATGCAAGAAGGATTCACAACCGGGATGTGCCAAATTCCACCCTGTGCTCTGTTTTTCCTCCTGGTTATAACATCCAGGGAGGCAATGCACCAGCCCCAGCATGCCCCGAACCGCCCCTACCGCATTAAAGCACAAATGCTCCAGGCCGGTAAGAGCCCTGTAAATGGCCAGTGAAAAATGATCCCATGGAGCTCAATTTTTTCTCTCCATGCCTTGCAAGTTATGACGGCCTTTCTGTTAATTGGCCACAAGTCCTAGTTTGCTGTCAGCCTTCAGCTGCACCGGGGAGCTCTTTTGGAGGAGTCGCACTCTGTCATTCCCGTACCCTTGTGAATACAAATGCTCTCTATAAATGTCCTCTGCCTACAAAATGGAAGGGTTTTTTTTTTCTTTTTTTTCCTTTTTTTTTTTTTTGACCTAGATTAAATCTGCTGCATTTTCAAGCCTTTTGGGAAAGCAACTAAGAACTAATATGCACCGGTTCATGTGCCACAACACTTCCCTACCCATTATTATGTAAATTTTGACTAAAGTGCAACACAGATAGAGAAGATATCAAGGGCAAAATTGCCAGAATCTGCTTTTCTTGCTCTCTGAAATAAGCCACTTATATTAAACAGTTTTAAATGGCTAATAGCTGTAAAAGTATCTGAAGAATTTCAGTGTACATTTTTTCATATGGGACAATGACAGCTTTTGCAAATTCCTGAACTCTCCTGCTGACTGCGTAACGACCGGGAAGCAAATGGCCAGCATGCTGGTACTCTCTGGTTTACTTTTGAAGAAAGGGGCCAACTTCCACATCTGCAGCTTGGTAATACTCATTCGATATTTGCATTAGATGGTGATAAAGTAGGGAAAAAAAGCAGATGCAGAATTAGATTATATATGTGGTGGCAGGGTAAATAAATACATACAAATCAGGTTTATAGCATCAAGGCAACTTCATGTCATTACTAACTAATCTGTACCTAAAGAAACCGTCACTGCATACTGGGATGTAAGCTGAGCTGCAATGGTCGGCTGACTCGTGGATGAGAGACGTCCAAATATAAACTCAGAAAATGCTGTGAAGATATAGGTGAGCAGTCGGTGGCATTGGACCCGCACATCAGTACTGCATCAACACCCTGATCTGCAGGTTGATGGAAACACCACTGGCCTGGCCTGGGATGTTCCTCCTCTGCCAGCCCCTCCAAGCACTCACCCAATGTAAATCTCTTGGGAGAGTCATTGCTTTTCCAGCCCTGTGAGATGGAAGGCTGTCAGTCAATCAACACCAGCAAGAAAATCAAAGCAGCTGCTCAGCACCTCTTGTCGAGTTCATGCTTGGTCCGTTCACATTTCTAGATCTCAGGGGTAGAGAATAATTGGGATCTTATACATCAGTCCATATGGCTTGCAGTAAAAACTGCCTGTCAGAGCTTTTGGAAAAAACATTCTCACAAAGCAAGTAGGACAGCAGGGGGAGAGGGTGGGGAGATGGTATTCCCATCACTAGCTCTGTGAGGGGTCTCCCATGGGAAGTCACTGTACTTCCCACCTGTAAAGTATAGAAAAGAATATAAACAAAATACAGGAGAAACAAGATTTATTTTTTTTTTTAATTGGAAATCTTTCTAAACAAGTCCTGTCGTTATGTGCATACATTGTATCGCAAAGAAATCTTGAATTTGGGTGGGACATCTCAAAGAAACTACAACACAAATAATCACTTATTTCTTATGCTCCCTTCTCATTTCCCCTTTACCTTTTCTCTTCTTCTTTTCCTTCTTATTCTCATGGTAATTCTCCTTAATCTTTAATTCACTTTCTCCTCCCCTCATACAAATCCTTACTCTTTTCTTCCTAGCAGCTGGTCATTGTTTCCTTTTTGCCTTGGCCAGGTAACAATTACTGATTTGAGTTTAGTGGCTTTGAAATGAATTAACATGTCCTCTGTGCAAGTGAACTCCTAAGTTTGTCCATCTGCTAAATGCACCTTTGGATTTAGCAGAGAAAGAGGGTTCAGAGTGCAGATGCTAAAAAAAATGGAAATGAAAAAATAAGATGCCCTCCTTTATTAATCCATTCTTACAGCAGAAAAGTGGTGTGACACTCAATTCAAAAAGACTCTACAAAGATCATGTTTACATAAATTAGCGTAGGCAGGGACACATCTTTTCTTAATGACATTTCAAAAGCCCTACAGTCTCCAACCCCGATATTCACTAGTAGCAAATCAAACTTCCTAGCACGCACCTCTTATAGTGCTGGATTTCCTTCTGTTTTCTTTCACTTGAATGCTTGAGAAAGATCACTAAAGACTGGTTTTCCCTGATAAGACTTCCAGACCACTGCTCTGATGAAACCTCTAATTGCACTGTGACTCCCAAGAAGCCACTCAAGTCCTAGTTCGACTAGGAGGTAACTCTGTAGTGAAAAATACTCAGAATAGCATAGCTTTACCATAAAATTATCCCTTTAAAATCTTCAAATCTTTGACTTTGAGAGTTAATTTCAATTTATAAACCTACACTGTCACTATGAAAAACCTATGTTCTGTATTGGAAATTATTTTCACTGGTTAAATGCCAATGGCATCCAGGGCTGCATCAGGCAGAGCGCTGCCAGCAGGTCAATGGAAGTGATCCTTGCCCTCTGCTCAGCCCTGCTGAGACATATTGGGGGTGTTGGTCCTGTTCTGGGCTCCCCAGCACAAGAGAGACATGGACATACTGGAGGGAGTCCAGTGAACGGCCAGGAAGATGATGAAGGGACTGGAGCACCTCACATATGAGGAAAGGCTGAGAGAGCTGGGACTGTTCAGCCTGGAGGAGAAATGGCTCAGGGGGATCTTATCGATGTGTATAAATACCTGATGGGGAGGAAGTAAAGAAGATGGAGCCTTCTCAGTGGTGCCCAGTGACAGGACAAGAGGCCATGGGCACAAATTAAAATACAGGAAATTCCATTTAAACCTAAGGAAAAACATTTTTACTGTAAGGGTGATCAAATGCTGGCACAGTTTGCCCAGAGAGGTTGTGGACTCTCCATCCCTGAAGATATTCAAATCCTGCCTGGACATAGCCCTGAGCAACCTGCCGTAGGTGACCCTACCCTACTTTGAGCAGGGTTTGGATGAGATGAACCCCAGAGGTCCCTTCCAACCTTAGCCAGCCTGTGATTCTGTGAAATGGCAATGAAGGAATTTAAGTGGTTTTTCCACAAAACCCCTACTAACACAGCTTAACTTCCTCAGAAATACATTGCAAGTTTATTTAACTTTAGCAGGCAACATCAGTTAAATTACTGTTTTATTGCTGTACTCATCAGTTGAGAACCAGTTCTCATTCACCAGCAAAATTCACATACACAAGTTTTTTCATAGCAAGAACACAGGAATTAATCTTTTTTTTTTTTTTTAGAAACAGAAGCAGAGACATTAAAATCTCAGCATGGCCCATGTTGCCACAGACATGCAAGACAATAAGAATGTCTTGTGTCACACCTTGTTTTCAGAAGTATATCAAGAAATTTATGAATTCAAAAGCTGATATTATGATGCATTTTTTTAAGTTACAGTTTATCCAGTCCTGTTGTATCTGACATGATGAAGTTTTGTTTAAACCCCACACATTCCTGCAGTGTTGCAAGGCCACCTATCCACCCACAGCCCTGCCAGCTCTAAAACTCTGAGCTTGTGTCTTCTAAAGACAGCATAGGAAAGGCCAGATCTAGCAGTACAAAGAGACAAAAGAGGTCCAGGGAGAAGGAGTTATAAAGGAAGTCACAGGGTGGAAAGATTGCTGTTGCTGACGCTTAATGAAAACCCATTAAAAAAAGAACAACAAAAACCCAACCCCGTCCCTTGCCCAGAAACTTGGTAAGAAGACGGCACATGGGTGGGTTTCAACACTTGTCTGGATCTGGAAGACATGGATACCATTTTTGCAAGAGAATCTAAATCTGACCTTGGATAATTTATTTCTAGGAATAGGGTGTTGAAGTTCTCCTGAAAATAATGTTCAATGCCCATCTGAATCTTTAGATGCTTAAATGCTTTTGAACGATCTGGCCTTTAATCTCCTTGTGCTCCTCCTTGTAAAATGGAAAGAATAAAATGTCCTGAGCTCAAAGGAATAGTGTGAGGAAACCATTAAAAAAAAAAAAAAGAGTGAGGTAGAAAGACACTATAATAATAGCGACGTGAGTAACAGCAGAGCAATACTTACAAGTGCTGTTTCCATCTAACCAACTACAGTCTGGCACGCTTCCTCCAAAAGTTTGCTTGTAGGAAATGGAAGAAATCAATACAAGACTTTCGAGCTGGCTTAAGGGGCACTTAAGCAGCATGGGAAGAAATTCTAGGTGAAATATTGTCTCAAAGTGCCCCGAGCTTCAGTCAACGAAGACCTGTTTTCTCCCAACACCCAACGCCACCCAACGCCACCCAACACCATATGTTATTGCTTTCGGCCAAGTCACCTAATAGGGGCTCCATTCTCTGCCGGTCAAAGAACTGACAAAGCCTCCACTCTGAGTCATGATTTGTTACAATATACACACTATTTTCAAGGAGCAAATTTTCATCTATTTGAAAACTTTTTTCTTAGAAAAGTGTTACTTTTCCCCATCTTTAAAACTTGGGTCTAAATCCATTGTCTGAATACGTCATATTCCCTGCTCCGTTTGCCCAAGATGCAGTCAAACACTTCCAATTTTTTCTTGACTTCAACATTAAAACCCCTTACATATCTTGCACTGATTTCTAGGCATTCACAGTTTCACTCTCACAGGGTCACAGCACATGTCAAATGCTTCCTACACGGTGAACATCTTCAAGCAGTGTTTCATCTAAGGAGCTTCACTTTCCCTGAACTTGTTAGCAGTGACACATTTATTCCCCAATTAAGCTTTTTTTATAATAATAACAAAAAAGAAATAGAAGAAATTCCTGGCAACTCTTCTATCTTTCTAGTTGGTTGAAACAATTTTATGCAGATGAAGATGCAACTCCATAGAGCCTTTGAACTTTAAGCATCGTCTTTACTTGGCTTTGAACTCTCAACAGGGCCCATGATCTTTCAAAGCAATATACTCTGCCTGTGGAAGCTTCAAACGAGAGGGGAAAAAGACATGGATAAAAAAACGCAAAAGATGGGTTTTTTTCTAAATGTTTGATGCTCCTGGAAATAAAAAAAATTGACTGAGTGATATCTGAAGAAGTGTATTCGGCACTCAAGTGTTTCCCTAATTAATTGTTTAGATGAGTGCTAAAATAAATGCAGCAGCAGCAAAGATAAACAAACCACTTTAGTAATAAAGCCATATATTTGTGCAGACACACAAAAATAAATGGCAGTGCTTAATGAGCACAAGCAATGAGAACGAAGAACACACTTCGTGTGGGGGATCCATGCTCAGAAAGCTCAAGCTCGAAGATATTTGAGAGGTATCTCACAACAGCCTCCCAGCCTGACTCACGTTTGCCCCTTGTACAGCATCTTGTTTTGCACAGACTAACAGAGTAAAAATAAACAGCGTCCTGATGAAGAATTACACCTTATGTTTCACCTTGTCAGGGCAGCTTCATAGGAGCAAGGAAAATACTTGTGGTAAGAGATAGTTATCCCTGTTTATTATTATTATTATTTATTTTTGTCTGATGATTAACTAACGTAAAATCAATGAAGGGAGATGCAGAATAGATGTGTAACACATGTACTTCCAAAATGAGAGAAAAACTAAGATGATTCATACAGTCTTTTCCCTGTGACTGGAAAATGAGCTAATGAAGTATAAATACAGGGGGAAAGTGTTAGCTTGCAAATCTAGGAAAGTAGTTTTAATAGAATTATAAAACCGTTAGAGGCAGGAAAATTCAACTAAGTTCCCCTCCCAGAGAGGACAGCTTTATGCTTCCACATGTAATTCTTCCAAAGTTTTATCTTGTCCTATCTGTAGATTTCTCATAATCAGGCTTCCCATAATTTCTCCAGAAAACTATTTTGCAATCTCACAAGCATTATTTTTAAAGACATTTTTCATGGTAAGCACTTTCAGCTTTGCTTAATTTCCCACTGTTATTTATTTCTTGAAAACCTTCCTAAATAAAGCTATGACTTTGCAATCTTTGTATAAATGAATCGATAATCAGAGCAAAACTGTAAAAATCCGTGTATCATACAAATAAATACATTATTCCCCCAGAAGTCTTCATACAATTAATGGTTTCTTTCTTGCCACTATCAACCATGTATGACCTGGAAAACTGATTAAAAAATTTATTCACCAATATTTAATATCTATTAAGGGAAGGGCATATCGAGAGTGTGTTGGACGACCCATGGGACACGTCTCAAGTCCTCTAATTAATACCAGTTCAGAGCAGTCCAAACAAGATTGTACCATGATATATAGGCCCTATGGCTCTCCAAAGATCAAGATGTGGCATTTAATCAGATCAAGATTTAAAATAAATCTCCAGCAGCCTGTTTCCAAGTTATGACAAGAGAAATACTTGGGTAGAGAGGTATAGGCTGTATGAAATAATTGGCAACTTATCAAGACAAGAAGAGAAAGAAGCTGGATGATTGGCAACTTAATCAGAGGGAGAAGGAAAAATAGAGAAAAGGAACAAAACGAGTGCCTAAACAGCTATGTGTTGGCTCCTGCAGCTGTCAAAGGTGGCCTTGAGCAGGCAGTAGCAGGAGGGCTTACACTGAAGCTTGTCTGCAAAGTAGATGAAACTATTCAGTGTTCCTTGGCATCAATAACACGCGGATCCTGAATGTATCTAATCACATTTGGAGTAGCATGGTTCTGTACAGCGTTCTCCGCAGGTCACCATGGCAGCCACAGGAACACGTCCAACAAAATATCACGGCTGTGCAGCTTAACGGTGCTTCACTACCAAAAAACTCATAGAGCTTTAGAACAAAGTCCCCAGTCTTATCTGAAAGCTAAAAAAAGTAAAAAATAAAATAAATAAATAAATCCAAGGGGTCCTTGTACAGTATTTTGTCTTCAGCCTGTCCTCCTTCTCTAACAAAAGGCTCTTTCTCTTAATCAGTGTTCATTTCGCATGAAGACCAACCCAAACAATCGTAATATTTTGGTAGCAGTATCCTTTAGTTAATGTCACAGAGTGCCTTCGTCTTTTATTCGACATGTTATTATCACTTAAAATATCTAGTTTAAGGAAAAACTATGCAAACTTTTCCTGAAGGAGAACTGAGGAATGGTGGGTTAGAGGTTAGATTGTCAAATGAGCTTTGCAACCACCAGTTCTTACTGGGAACAAGAATTGCTTGGTCTTTTCACAAAAAAAACCCTACTCGTACATGACTTGTATTTATCCACAAAGTGCAGTGAGTCAACAGAGCAAAATGATGTCTTAAAAAAGTGAAATTTCTTTCCTCACTTGAGATGGGGGATAGGGGAATAAGGATGCGCTTGGAGGGAAGTCCTGGTAAGATTGGGACCCATATCTTGTACAATATTTTGGCTCCCGCTAAGTCTTATTAGGGCAAATCTAAAGATATTTCCAAGCAATCTGAAATCCTCTGCCAGACTGCAGCATTACTCACTCTTGCATTTTGTATGCAAGAAAGATAAACCTTAATGTACAGCAAAATTATTTCTGGAACTGCATATTGCACGTTTTCACTATAATGCATATCATAAGCTTTGACACAGAGATAACTAAGCGATTACTTGTCAACCTCCTCTCATTCCATCAGTCTTAAAAGATAGGATAAAAAAAGCTTTTCATGTGCAACAGCAGGCTTCAGATTAGTCCTGCAGAGTTATCAAAAATGTGGAACTAAGTATCAGACAAGCCCAATTTAAAATGATGAAACACTTCTGGATTCTAAAACAATTAGGCTGATTTACAACACATGGCCTGATACAATGTAGATTTGAATTCTTTTTTTGCTTTTTAAAAGGGGACACATTTTTTCATGCTAGTCATAAATTAGTGCAATTGAGATTTATTTCTTTTTTTTCTGAATACTCCAGAACAACTCTTACACCTCCCAGAGACGTTTGTGGAAGATTCATATTTTACCTGGCAAGATATACACAGAAGCGAGTTACAGACTCAGGAAAGGCAAACCATGACTACAGCTGAAGAACAGCATCATGTCCTTTTTCTGTGGCTTTTCAGTGATGCTGTGCTGCAGATTTACTCAGTTTTCACTGCTAGATCCCTCATTTCTGCTTGTAAATCAAGGATTCTGGGGTGCTAGGAAGATTAATCAGGTGAGGCTTGCAGTTTTCTCCTCTACTTTTCATGATGGTTCCTCCCAGAAAACACATGCATCTTGAATACTTCTGATCCCACTGGGGCTGAGATTTAAACAAACACTGACATTGGCGACGCAATTCTGCTTGACCATGGTACTAAAAAGTCATTACCTGTGTTTCAATATCCATTTAATTATTACCTGTGTTTAAAAAGAAACAGAAGACTGGAGAAACTCTCAGTTACCACAAGATGATGCTAGTGAAGGCAGCAGCGTTGCTCAAAACCTACTCTGAAGAATATTTTGGCTCCTTTATTACAGAATACTGGAATTTACAAGATAAAACATAAAACAAAAGGTACAGGGCATTCACAACACATTTTTTAAGGCTTTCACTTTTGCAACACATATGGACAATGGATTTTAAAAGAAAGTTCTGTTTCTCTATACTTAAGGGTATTAATATGTTAGTATGACTGCATCTGTGAATGAAGACATTCAAAAAGCCATTATGTTTTCAACTTAGGTTAATAATGAGGCTATTTTTCCACCCACTCTCTGGCACAGCTGTAATGTTCTTGGCCTCAAGTGGGAGGCAATGTGGAACAAGGATTAGCAAGATGGATGATACACAACACACAGTGCCAGTTCATATAAAATATTACTAGATTGGAAATGACTGTTTACTGTCTCAGTGATTACATGACCACTTTTTTTCCTTCCAAAGAACATACAGTATATGGCGCTCCTCTATGCCAATAAAGCTTAGTGCATAGCACCTGGGTAATGACAAATTAATTTTTGAGCTAAGCCTGATGAGGGGGTCAGCCAAAATCTTAGGCAGAGTTTATCCCCAGTACTATTTTACATGACAGAAAATGCATCCCTCCCATTCATCAGTATTAGCACAGAACAGGGATTATACAACAGAAAATAAATAAAGTGGGGGGACCGAAATACCAAAAAAATGTTAGGACTGTGTGTGTTTACAGTACAATAATAAAACATTTAATCTTGGAGGAGGGGGCGAGTTGGAAACAGCATCCCATGGTCCACTTCCAAATAAAATTGGACAAAACATTTAGGAATGCACTAAATAGAACAAGCGTGGATTTGGCAAACAACAAGCTGGATAAACTATCAGGTCTTCTTTCAGTTAAGTTAGATTTCCAAATCCGAGACCTTTGCATCCTAGAACATGAGATTTCTTGCCTGATCTAGAGACCCACCTCTCTTGACCAAGGCCATAGTGGCTCAGCCACGAATAGCCAGGGATGCTGAGCCCTGGCTCCCGGCACGTTCAGGTACCATCGTACCTCAAACCCAGAAAACCATGTGGGTCCAAGTTTTATGTCCTGTCCAGGCATAACATTTCTTTTACAACAAAGTCAACACAAGTTGTTTAAATTCCAAGTGCTCAGCAGTTCCCATCACTTGGACTACTGGCCACAGCCACTGCCAAAATATCAGCAATACTTCAGAGTTGAAAAATGTTTTCTTTAATAATTTTAGTGAAAGAGCACTTTCATATGAAAGAGAAACAGAAGTGTTTCGAAATGGCAAAATTATTTCTCGTCCCTAAGCAAAGCTCCTCTGAAAAAGCTGTTTGCACAATCCAGACACCTCCATTTTCATGTAAATAGTTTATTGATTTAATAAAACATATAAACAGGCTTATATAGTTATTCTACTAGCTGCAGATGATCTATATTCACTGAGCAATCTATTCCCACAAAAATATTTTCATTGAAATTAATCTTACTGTTCACTCCTCCTTCCCCCACAAGCTAACATCTAGGCACTTTGAAATGCACATTAGCTACTTCAATAAATAAGATGAGCAATTCTTGGTTTTCGTAACCACACAGGGCATAAGTAGATGAACTTTTTACATGTCCTGGATGACGAAAAAGACATTAAGTATTGGAATTTTTCCCGTCTGAGTAGCCTAGTGAGAGCGAGAGCCAAGTTTGCAGGCTCGCTCTCATTGTCATTTCCAGAGCGTCAGAGTTTCCATGAGCAGTGCATCCCAGAGTCAGGTCATCAAAGCCTCAGCTTTGCATGCCCTGGCCTTTTTTTTTCAGGGCCTTGTTCCAATACTGTGAGCAACTACCCAAAGTTTGAAAGTCTGCTCCTTTGACATGCTCGATTTGGCAAGTGTAGGAGAAATGCTGTGGAGAAATGCTGTTAGATGAGAAGAAAAAAAAAAGAAAAAAAAAAAGAAAAAAAAAAAGAAAAAAAAAAAGGAGAAGTAGGCACATTCCCTTCTCCTACTCACTCTGTAGTGATCTTTGTGCTATTTTCTTTTAAATCTTATTTAAAATTTCAGCCCTTTACAGTAAAATCAGCAAGAACAGATCTTTGCTTCAATAAAGATGCACAAAGCCCTTTTTGTTGAGGACATGGGTCCAAAATTCTGGCGTCTGGGCTGTGCAGCTTTCACTGCAGGCACACTTTCAATCCTTGTTCATCTACGCTGCCAGTGTTTCAGGACAAAGATCATTTCACCAATCTGTTTGTACAGCATATTGTACAATCTGTTACGTGCATCTGCAATACAAACAGGACATGATAATAAGAGCATGTGGACGAGACTGAAGCCCCAGATTTTGGGTCCCTTTGTTATCGGCGGCACACGGACCCTGATCCACGGCGGAGGCGGCTGTACTTCTGACTTGCTGCGTGCACACAATGTACCATGGGCACTCTCCATGAAATCTAAATACTGTATATTCACTACAAAAAAACCCAAAGGGGTTTCCCCCCCCTCCCTCCTATTTCAAGGGAGTCATTCAGAAGTTAAAACCATGACCACACCAATGGGAATGAGACACCAAATTACCTTTTGTACTATCCTCCTTAAATACAAAACAAAGCCATGAAACTTAGGGAGAAAGGAATAGTTCTTGCCAGATGCTACCTAACGGATGTTCAATCATAAATGCTACATATAAATGTATGAAAAAACTTCCCTACTTTTAAACAGATTGTTCCCCAAAATCATATCTGATTGCAACAGTAATAATGTTTCTCATCCTTACTAAATATTTGTCTTTTTTTTAAGATAGCAAGCACTTCTGACATTTGCTGCAGAGAACGTCACACTCTCGCTCCTTGCAGCACAGATTGTTAGTCTGCTGTTTTACATGCTGATTTCTCTTTTGTGAACTGAGACCTTGAATATTTTCACGGGGGAAAAGCAGATCAATGATTTTTTAAGAGAGCTAAACAATTCCGTGTAATGAACATCAGTTGACACGGGCAATTACTCTTTCTTTTTCCCCCCAAAAAACAAAAACACAAAAACAAAGAGGAGATTGTAACTCCTTTGAATGGCATGTGCCTTACTGATTGTACCAGAATGTCAACTGCATGCATAAACACGGGTGGGTGAAGTTCAGGAGTGACATGTGGATCATTAAAATGTAAGATGCGTAGGTGAATAAAAACTTTTGCCATTTGATTCGGCCAACGATAAAGAAAGTTGCTTTAGAAACTATTCCACTGTTTCTCAATTTCCATAAAAGAACAGTTCAAAACCTTTTTTTTTGTTGCTGAACGAATGGAGAATAACAGATTTTTTTTCCTAGATTTCATGTATTCGCTTTTTAAAGAATGTATATGAAAGGAAAATAAAATAATATCAAACATAAAGGAGACACATAATTCAATGATATTTTTGACATTCAAAAATATTCTGCAAAAACATCCAATATATCACATTTTCTCCTTGATAGTTAAAACATAAGAGCAGAGTAGGAAAACTGTAGACATCTTTATCACTGGCTTGAAGCATGTCTCTGGCTATGTCACTGTGTTTCCATGTGTCTGAGTTTTCCATTTGTATAATGTGAATATGTTAACATAGCTTATTTGCATTTCTGCTTTTATGTAGGAAGTCACATAAAATACCTTCCTGGATTTCATTGTGGCATCTCTGTATAATGTGACATTTGTGGATGTTTATGGACATTTTACAGACATTTTACAAGGGTGGTCCATAGACTAAGGGGATGATGTCTGTGTATTGTATCAAAGGATAGGAAGGGGAGTGGTGGGTAATGAGGATGTATTGGATAGTGTGGGACCTGAGCATGATGTAAATGGTATGGAATAAGGGGTGGAGAACGTGCTGGTTTTGGCTGGGATAGAGTTAATTTTCTTCACAGTAGCTGGTATGGGGCTACGTTTTGGATTTGTGCTGGAAACAGTGTTGATAACACAGGGATGTTTTTGTTACTGCTGAGCAGTGCTTACACACAGTCAAGGCCTTGTCTGCCTCTCACCCCACCGCACCAGCGAGCAGGCTGGGGGTGCACAAGAAGCTGGGAGGGGACACAGCCGGGACAGCTGACCCCAACTGACCAAAGGGATGTTCCACACCATATGACATCATGCTCAGCATATAAAGCTGGGGGAAGAAGGAGGAAGGGGGGAAGGTTCGGAGTGATGGCGTTTGTCTTCCCAAGTCACCGTTACGCGTGATGGAGCCCTGCTTTCCTGGAGATGGCTGAACACCTGCCTGCCGATGGGAAGGAGTGAATGAATTCCTTGTTTTGCTTTGCTTGTGTGCACGGCTTTTGCTTTACCTATTAAGTAGATAAGTTCTTTATCTCAACCCATGAGTTTTCTCCCTTTTACCCTTCCAATTCTCTCCCTCATCCCACTGTGGGGAGAGTGAGCAAGCAGCTGTGTGGTGCTTACTTGCCAGCTGGGGTTAAACCACGACACCTGCATTAATAGCAGCATTAAAAATACCACCAGGATTATTCAATGAAATCCCTCTGCCATCTTGATCGGTTACTGCTCTTATTAGCGGAGGGCTCTGAAGCCCCAGCGTGGCTTACCCTGACACCCCTCCTGTTGTACACCGAGATTTGCACTCTGGCTGCTGGTCTTCATCGCTGGTGCAGCCGTTGTCCATGACAGCTACACTCAAACTGGGAAGGACACTTACGCCAAAATCACACCTTCCTTAGACACTTGGAAAACCATCTGTAAGAGGAATCTCCATAAACAGCCTTCTTAAAGGGCTCGGTGATTACGCGTTATGTTCACACACCGGTATCTACTCCTAGCTTCAAGCCTATTCCTATTCAGCAAGGCAGTGAAGAACATGCTCTAACTTTAATCACTTGCTGAAGTCATCAGGACTGTGTGCTTAGTTGAGCAGGGGTCTTTATGAGCCAAATATTATTCTTATTAATAAGGAGACCTGGCAATACACTAGATGGAGCATTTGATAGTAAGTAACATTAATTCAATTAAATTCTCTTACAGCATACACTCTCCGGCTAATGTAGTTTACAGTGAAATTTTCTCCGGCACTCATTTAAATATAATTGCTGCACTTATCTTGTCATGAGGAAATTTCTGAAGGTTACTTGTACCGTGCATGTGTAAACCTACAAGCTATGCTGACCTTTAGTTGTGAGATTTTTTTTAACTGCTCAGACTGCAGCATCTAAATAATAATGATAATAATAATAATAATAACAATAATAATAATAATAGTAATTCCCCGCTTTCACACAGCACCTTTTAACTCAGTATATACCCAAGCTAGAACTAGCAAGCAACAAAGCACAGAAAGGCATTGCATGCTAACAGCTCAGGACTGGAAAGGAAAGCTAACGCTGTTGGAAATGTAAAGGCGTGGAGATGACACACTCAGAAATCACAATTTTGGTACAGCATTTTGCTCTATTCTTCTGAAAAACATAAAATTGTCCCTCTTCTGAGACAATTTCATATTTCCCTTTCATACACAAGCTGGCATTATCAATAGCTATGGGTCACTCCAGCATCACGCTGCGGTATCGTCTTCTGTCTGAACCAGAAAAGAGGCTCCCAACTATTGACCCAATTGACTGGTTTCGTGACGCTCCCAGGTGCTTTCCCATAGGTAGCCTAGTGATATACTGGAAAGCAGCCTAAATAATTTGCAAGACTGGAAACTGGGAAGCGTCAGTCAAAAAAAACAAAACAAAAAAATAACCCAACCCCGAAGTAAAACTTCAGTGTGCACAAATATCCATAAATCTACTGTCTTAAGAGTTTAATGAAATATTGGAAGGACAGGTATAGAGATAGGAAGAGAAATCTGCTGAGTATAATGGAAACAAGCATTTTGGAAAGTCCTAGCTGTACACAGTGGACATTTCAGGCCCTTGCTATGGTAAACCTTCCCCTACAACTCTATCATAGGCTCTTTTTCCTGTCTTCTCTTTCTCACAACAACGAGAAGCACCCTCAAATTAAAAATCTACTCTATTTTTCCCTTTAAAAATAGGGAGGAAACAGTACATTTTGGGCTACTCCAGCAGCATGTACCAAGCAGAGCGTACCTGAGCAATCCACACCTAAGTGCTGACAGCCATGGGAGGTCAGAAATGCCAAGTCTAAAGGGGAAAAAAAACCCTTGTCAGGCCACCCAACCTCTGCCCTGGACTCAGCGTTGCAAAAGGAAATTCTGCTTCTTAGTTTTTCCTTCTCTGTACGTGTGGCCAGGTGGACGTTTGTAAGGGTGAGAAACATTTGACATAATTATGTCTATTTGGCCATCAAGGCTTGCCAAGGCTTTATTTTTTTTTTCAGTATTAAATAAAACAAGGGAACCAAGAACCTCTCTCTCCCCATTTCCATCCTCCTGCTCAAACCCAGATGCCTGTCACATTAAGAAACATCAAGCGATTTCGTTCAGCTCTTACAGCACACAATAGCAGACGTTCAGGGGAGAACGTGGGACCGCAAAGCATTTTAAAACTCTTAAATAAAATGTGGGCTACAGGAGGCTCTCATTCAGAAGTAACATTTTCCCTTCCACAGAGAGTTCCCCCACGCTCCAGTGAAGTGAATTAAAATTGACACTGAGAAAAATCTAATTGAGCCAGAGACAACACAACACTTTTCACTATAGAAAGTGAAGCCCCGGTGGAATTACTCAGGTTAATATAGTCCATTTTAAATCTACAATGATTTTTATATCCCATGATCTGCAAATAATAAAGGAAGCCTGTTGTTTAATACTCATTGTTTTAATTAGGGGGGGCATAGGAGGAGTGGGAGCCGGTGCCTATGGGTCTGCTCCACACTCATTTTCTAAGTGTAGTCCTCATCAGATCTGATTAATACGTGAATAAACTAATGCAGATCTCACCTCGGCAGTGTTAACATAACAAAACCTTTGTGTCAGCAAGCCCAGGGATTCAAGCACTGAGAACGAAGGGAGCAGATTTGATTTAGGCGACACAACAACAGCACAGGCAGAATGTTATTCTCTGCCTGCTCAAAGTGACTCAAGAATTTTGGGAAAAGTCCTCACAGGCCTCTCTATCTCACTTCTTCCAGCTGGTAAAAATTGAATGATGATATTTGTCTCCCTTTGCAAAACACTTGGAGATCTACGGCTGAAGCAGCAGTGCTGCTCCTTACTGTGCCATGCTCATCCTTGCAGCTAAAAAGTTTTACGGAGTGCATTATATTAATCTACTTCCTATTGTGGTACAGCTCCCTAAAATTGCAATTGAAAGCATGACATCTTGAGCTACTAGGACAGTTTAATTACTGTTTGAAACATAAATTTTCCCAATTCAGTTAGGCAAATAGGAGACGTGGTTTATTAGAAAAGATCTTCCACCTCTTTACAGCTCGTCTTATTCCTCTAAAAGAATGCACAACTC
Organism: Pygoscelis adeliae; assembly: GCF_000699105.1. NCBI lineage: Eukaryota > Metazoa > Chordata > Aves > Sphenisciformes > Spheniscidae > Pygoscelis > Pygoscelis adeliae. Next base: position 1,710,009 of record NW_008824544.1, on the reverse strand, counting down.
AGATGTAGTTATTTTAAATTAAAACCACAAGGTAGTAGACACTGAAGTTTTTTCCTCACAAATAATAATGAATTTATGCACCACAGAGTTTAATCTGCAGAGTGAAAGTCTAACATCCCACTTAAAACTGCATACTCATGGGCATAGATTAGACAGTAATTAGGTTCAGTCAAAACCTGAAAAGATCCACTGGAAATATTCAAATTTAATTTATTCACCGGCTTGTCTCAGAGTGTTTTTATAAGCAATTAGATAGACACAGATTCCTGAAAATGCCTTCTTCCCTGAGATAGGTGGACCAGGAGGTTTATATGGCATATGCAGCCTTCCACCCGTAGCTCATTGGCTTGAGTTAAGCTCAAACCAGGCTTAGAAGCCACTGCCAGACTTTATCTTTAGGGAGTTACTTGCTATTCTTTTGAAATATGCTGATGGTTACCAGTGCACTATGGAACTGATGCCTCAAAAAAAGTAATACTACAAGTGGCACGGCACATCCTTTCCTGGCATCTGTATCACAGAAGTCTGACTTCTGTGTCTGACGGTTGGACTCGATGATCTTAGAGGTCTCTTCCAACCTTAATGCTTCTATGATTCTATGACACTGAGTAGGCTGTGGGTCCTACCAGACCCAAAGCATGCCCAACGCTGTCCTCTTGTGACCCTGCTCCAGCAGAAAATACAAGGTGACAAGGTCTGGTGCGGGGAAGATGGAAGTAATGAACTAGTAATTAATTTACACTGCAAACACTACATGTATATCCATTTTGTAACGTATTTCAAAATGATAAAGAATAACAGACATCCTTTCAAGGCTTTCCTGGGGTTTAAAATTCATGTCAAGAACTAGCAAAATTGATGACATATTTATGCTAAAATGTTTTACATGGTCTTTAGTTTTTTACTGTGGCCCATCATTGTAATATTTACGTGTCTCTCACATCATCTCAGCAGTGACAGAGAAATTCTTACTGCCTTGGAGTCTCTTGTTTATATTTCATGAGCAAAACTTCTCACATTGTGAGTTTTAATTTTAGGCTTTTATTTATTTGTGCATATGTGTGCACGTGCACTTGTGTGTGATTTTAGTGGGGTGGCACGAACAGAAGATGAAAGCAATAAAACACTGTTCTTGGGGTGGAAATGAGAGACTTGAAAGCTGCAGTGCAGCTGAAATACATGCTGATAAGGCTACTCCCCAATTACACTTCATTTTTGACATTGCTCAGTTGTCAAATGTTTTCTTCCTTTGAGCTCCATGCCACAGTGTGTGAAGATTTCAGACTGGTTCTCAAACCCTTGGCAAAACCTCCTCCTATGTTATCAGCAAATGATTCAAACATTAGAACTGAATAGAATGAGAAGCACTATATAATAAGAGCAGGGTTGTGGTTTTTTTATTTTGAAGTGATTGTTCTTTAACAAAAACATACATCATTTTTTATGTGGCAAGCAGATAAATATTGTATGTTTATTCATTTAATAGAAAATTGGAAGAGGAAAGAATTTCAGTGCCACAACAATGTCATGAAAAGATCGAAACTCATTGATGTGAGCTTTAATACGCAACTGAAGAAATTGGATACCATAAATCTCAAACTGACAGTATCTGGCACTATTACAGAGGTATATATTTTAAATGTAGGCACCAGTCTTGAAAATACTTAAACATGCATGTGATTTTATGTCTGAGTATTATATCCATTGATTAATTCCTGTGCGCAAGTGTGTGCATGACTTGACTTAGATTTTTCCATGCATTACAATTTTTGCCTTTGAGATTATATATTTCAGAGACTGAGGTTTGGCATATTATTCAGATTCAACAATGAAATTTGATTAGCTGTTTTTTTCAATTTTATTGAAAGTTCAGGCTGTTTTAACCACCTGCCTATATGTTTTTTCTGATGTAATGATGGCATTATGAAAAACAGATTACCCATTTATATTTTAAGAACATACGGGATTTTTTGTAATGCTGTTCTAAAACATTCTATAGGTAAATGCTGGATGGTGTGCTGAAGAAGTCAACGTTATAGCAAAGAATTGCCTGCCTTTTTTAACTGTTGTGCAAAATATTCTTTTCCAGCATTGGCTTGACAAAAACCCACTATTGTTTAAGCCCCCTAATTCTCAATCATTAGCCTTCAACTGTTTTTAAATATAATTAGAAAAAAAAAAGATAGACAGACCTATCCCTTCCTTTTTTTGTTTTCTTGTTTTTCTTGAACTGTCAGGAAAACTGAATCCATATTTTCACCTGTATTCCTGGAGTTGTTGAACGTACCTGGAAAGTGCTTGGATTTATTTCATGCCTGAATTGAAGCTCACACATCCTTTTACCTAACTTGCCTTTTCCCCGTGTGTTTATCAGGCATGGACATTAGAGATCAATTAAGAAAACCACAACTGAAATATGAAGTCCTTCTCTTCTAATAGCTGGACTGCATATGGGTTTTCTATCAATTTAACTAAACCAAGTCATGTAGTTAAAGTTTGTGCACTTTTTAAGAATAGATGTAATTAGTAATGTGCTTATACAGTCTTAGCTTAATTTTGAAAATTGTAAATCATAGTTAAGCTGCTACAAAACTGCAACCAATGAGCCCCAAAGTGATCTACTTTAATCCCTTAGAGATGTGTTATTTTTATTAATTTCTTACAGCAACACCTAGAGTCCTCACTTCTGGAACAAGCCCCCACTGTGATAAATACTGTAAAAACATGGAGTGAAAAGATGCCTAAAAAAAAGCTTAATTCTGCTACAGCTCCAGTCATTCACATGCTGTATACAGGAACTTCAGAAACAAGGCTAAGGAAGGTTTTACGTGCTATCTCCCTCTTTAAATACCACAACCAAAAAACACTCTCTACCCAATCACCCTCTACTCTTCCTGTTTTGCAATCACAAAACCCCCCACTCCTGTTACAGTATCTTCCCAAAGATCTTCCACTGCTTCTGCACTGTCTGACTGGGTTGGGTTTGCTGTGGCAGTTTTCAGTATTAAAGGGACTGACTTTTTTGCCATGGTCGATGATGGGAATATACAGTGAGACTGATTTATGTGGGCAGCAGGTTTGCAGTCAAGTACGCGTGGGACGTTATCCTCATCTGCTCCCCCTCTTCAAAGCAATGCAAAAATATCAGGGATCACCAGAAATCTCAGACCCTCTTCATGCTGGACGTAGATAAGCCACTGTCAGCTGTGTCCACTGCAGCCCTGGCACCTCGTCCTGCTTACGGGGTGAAACCGTACTGGGACGTGGGGAGCAGTCACGTCACATACTGCTCCAGATGCGTATCGGAAGCAACCGAGAGAAAAGTTTCTTCAGGAACTTTTCTTACTGCTACTTCTGGAAGACCATTCTTTACTCTGCATGTGGAGGAAGAAAGTCTGACTTAAGAAGTTTTTTTTTTTTTCTGTTGGCCTGCTGTTTCTCGATCTTAAGTCTATGCTGTGCAGTCCCTGGGCTTAATATTAATTGAAAGAGCTTATCTATTCCTGCCTTCAGTATGCACTTCAACATACTGCAGAAACTTCAATCGTATCCCCTTATAACTTTTTCTTTCCAAACCAAAGTACAGTCCTGTATTCTTCCTCAGCTTTTCCCCTTTTAGCTTTCTTGTAAGTCAATGCTTGAAGCCCTTTACAAGTTAACCTTCTTAGACCTTTTACCATGGCTTAACCCTTCCTGACTTCATACAAAATCATGCTGCTCTTCTCTGGACCTCTGCCCTTTTCTATAGAATAGTACTAAATACTGGTAACTGTAGTTTAAACATGATCAAAAAAATCCTTCTTTAAGCGGTACAGTATTTCCTTGAAAGCTGTATTCAATGCTTCCATTTATACAGTTTCATTTTCTGTGCCTTTTTGACCACACGGAAACAAAACATCATGTCAGCCCTTTTATATGTGCACTCTTCAAATCTTCTCCTGCTCTCAAATCTTTGAAAAATATACTCATTCAACATGTGTTCACTCAAAACTCAGATTTACTCTTCTTGCTCACGGTTTGTTTTACCCAGCTGAATCTCTTTGTATTGGATTGTTTTCTCCAGGTTATCAGGTGGCTTCACCCCCATCCAGTCCCTTCTGCATGATCCAAAAAGTTGGATAACAAGTTGGTGGTTCATTCTGCCAAAGCCATTTACATAGAGAGTGAAAAAGTATCGATCTCCAATAACAGTCCCTGGTGCTCTCCAATCAGCATCCCCTCTCTTCCCCTGGCCCGTAACCTTTCCCCATTCTAATCTGCCCTCGATCATCTAACCAGCTCCTTTCTCCATTTGAAAATGGGCCCTTCTCTGCTTCACCAGCAACTGTACGTATTAGTCTCCTGTGTGACACTGTGTGAAATGCCCCTGGGAAATCCAGCTTGATTATATACACAATTTCACACCTGTCCACTTTCAGAGAAACCTCTTGAAAAACTCCAGCAGATTTGTCGAATAATAATTACCTTTTATAAAAATCAGCTCATATCTGTAATATATTTTATAATGCTACTTATAAGCCATATAAAATTATAGGATTAAGGTTCTTTAAAGTTTAAATTTAAACATCCTATAGCCAGAAACTGAAAGTTGAAAACTCAACTTTATCATTTGCTTTCCCTCCCCATTGTACTTGTATCTAACTGCAACATCTGGCTTTTGCCAGTCTTTGTTGTGTGAAACTTCACATAGTGCACAAAACACCCGCTAAAAAAAACATGTGCAAGGCACTTTTTCATTCAGTGCATGAAAGATTTCAAGTCTGCGATTGTAACAGAAGATCTCTCACCCATGATCACTAAAATTTAGTCTAAAACACACATGCATAACGGCTGCAGTCCCAAGTCCTGCAGTTTCGACAGCATATGTGCTCATGGTGCAACTCATTGGATGTCAAAAGCTAAACTATGTTCGTTTGGACCTGTGAGAGCATTCAAAACACAAAATAAGTCAAAATGCATAGAGAAATGCTGACTCCTGGAGCGCTGGCCGAAGGGAGCTTTTAAAAAGCATCTAAAATAGTTTTGCAAAACACAATGCATTGAAATTGCTTCAAGGAGCAGGAGCGTGCAGTTGGCTGAGCGGTGATGCAAGGGCAGGCCAGGAAGAGTTGGTTAATGTCTTTGCTGCTGATTAGGACAGTCAGGATGGGTTTGTGCGACAAGCGAAGCAGCACAGCTCCGCTCCGGTGCAGGACTGCCCGAGTTCCCTTTTCTCCTCCCACCACACAGAAATGGGGCACTGTGAACAGGGACCTGCTGGAGTGGAGGAACTGTTCCTCCTGCCTGCACAAGAGTATCTTTGAAGGGCTAAACTGTAGCTGAAATGGTACCCAAACAAGCCACATAACTTCTGCCTCCTATATGCCTTGCCTATCCAGTCTCTCCTGTATGCAGCAGATGAATGCCTCATTATCAGATTCCTCCGCTTGCTTCCCGGTAGACTTAAATTACCATGTTAAATAGGATAATAATAAACACTGGCCTTTAACTACAGCACATCCTTGTTCACTCAGCAGCCTCCCTCTAATCTGATAAAGGCTCTGTAAAAGGCTACAAGGAAACATGGAGTTAGTTGGTACCCAGGTGCCTCTCCCCTGTTTTCTGCAAGGCGATTCCTGCGGTAGCACAAGCAGGCTCAGGCTCACAAAGCTGGTTTAGGGGACCTTGATCCCTACAAGAATTAAACAGGTATTGAAACAGGGGCAAGGTACCAAAAGGACATTGTGGATCTGGCCCAAGACTCTTCTGCTGCATTTCAAAAGGCAAAAGTAGCCCCGTGCCATCTGCTTGCTTCAGCACTCAGACACCGAAACAAAAGCAGCCAAGGAAATCTTTCCAGCTTAGGAGAACAGTGGGGAAGAAGAGAGGTCTCAGTGGCAGTGTATACTGCCTTCGCATAGAGCTTGCTGTATTTGAGGTATTGCAGAAGCTCTCTTTAACAACTGCTCTGGAAAAAAGTCATCTATCCACCCAGAATAAATTACATAAAGGGAGCAAGCTGGATTGGGCACAGAGAGGGCTGATCTGCCTAGACTTTGAATCCCCTTAGCCCTCAGAAGCTGAAAGTGCCATTTATTTCAGTGTTACAGGATTTCCTGCCTTTTTTTTTTTTTTTTTTTTAATTTAGTTTACCTAATCCCCTGGATTTCTCTTGTTGCAGAAAGAGGAAAAAGCCTTACAAAACAACGGGGGATAAACACAAAGTCAAATTACTTTGCTGAGCTCTTTCGCACATCCAAAAAGAACCGGAGAACTGCAAATTCTGGAAAGCACAAGGAGTTTCCTACCGACAGAGGATATTCCAACCATCACCCATTGAAATGGAGCCATTCCTGCAGTTCCCAATTAATAATGCCAAGCTTCAACATTTGCACTAGCAGCAATATATCTGTGGAAGTAAGATGGCTTTCCTCTAGTTTTCGAAAGTGAGTAAAACTTGGCTTTCTACCTGTCTTCCTCCTCCTCCTCCAGCTTCAGCTTTGCAGAGCTCGCAAGCAATACAAAAAAGGAGGAAAGACATGAACTAGGCCGTCTGTCGTTGGAGGGTATGAAAGACAGTCTTAATAACAGCAGGAGAGAGAGAAGCAGCCTATGGTTATTTTTGACAGAATCGGGAGAGACTCAGATTGCAGCTTCATAAACAGCTCATCTGAGACAAATTCTGCCCAAATTGGAGAAGCCCCTTTGGCCAAGCTAACAGAAATACACAGCCCTTGTCTGGTAAGAGAGAGATCTTTTGAAAATCAAAATGCCTTTCTTCAAAGAACAAAACAAAACCACCATCACCCCCGCATGGTGTAGTAACACTAACTTGCATTTTTGTCATTGCAATTCATGGCTTGCAGAATTTTCAGAGACAATTTCTGGGTGATACCAGCCTGTGAATGTCCTGCAAGACACACAGCCATGACCTTGCAATGAAATGAAAAATGGACTTTTTCCAGCGTCACCCGACCACAAGGTCCCCTTATACACTGTTCTGCAAAGCTGGAGATGATGCAGAGAGGCAGCAGGCAGGAAAATGCCTGGCGTTACCCCAATCCACCCAGCTCAAATAAAATAAAAATGGTTGCTTCGTGTGGGTGTTTACACAGAAGGAGAGCACGGAATTCGGCCACACCTCCGAACAAAAAGTCAAAACTCAGCTTTGTTATTAAATGCCAATTAGATAGCACAGGTGAAGTATTTCTCATGCATCGTGATGACAAGACTATCAGACATTTTTCAGGGCAATTTTTTTGTTTGTTTCTATGCTTCTAAGAATGCTTCTAACATTCTTAACAATCTCTCACACAGAATCCTTTGTGCTACTCGATTAAGAAAATAAAGATCATTCCTAGTCAAGAGATATCCACAAAAAACTCAAGAGGTTTCTATATCTAGCAACCTTGCTGGCAGACTCAGCCAGGAGGAAGGATAGAGCCAGCATGGAGATACACCCCTCCAAACCTTCCAAGGGAAAAGCCGACCACCAGAGGAGCTTGCTGCTATGTCAGGGAAATATAAGTCTTTCTTGAGGATTAATTTCATTTACTCATTAAAACATATAATGCCTGAAGTGACATAAAAGCATCATCTCTGCATGGCTGAAAAGAGTCCAAGCAAAAAAAAACAAACCAAAAAACCACCAAAACCAACCACCCTTCAAAAAGAATATTGAATATGGGGACTACAAGCCTTCATAATTAGTCTGCAATGATTTGCATGACCTGTGCTTAATCCTTATGTCTTCCAGCTGCCTGACAGACAGGTACAGTATAATGGAAAACACTACAGAAATGGGAATCAATGGCTTTCTTCTGTCTAACCACAATATCATTCTCACTTCATTTACTGCTTAGTGGGAAGGCATTTCTGTGGCCCAGGAATCAGCTCTTTCTAAATGGATGAGTCTCAAAGTTCAGCATTTTAGTGGTTTAAACTAAGTAGGAGTTTGCTCATCCATAGCAGCCTGGACTGCAGAAAATCCAGTTGTTTGACCTCTTAATGCTGTCTTCTATCCAGCATTACAAGAAAAAGACACTTGGTGAGGGCTCTGTGCTAGCATAGCAGGGGGCTACATGCTACAATACATCAATCCTGGGGAATGGAGGGAGCTGGAAGCAGAACTACACTGAAACACTCCAACTAAAAATACCT